>NW_027555847.1:395514206-395611706 GCF_003287225.1 Phascolarctos cinereus
ACTTATTAAGGCTGAACTGTTTACATTCCTGCATGGAAAGATGATATTTATAACTCATGAGACCTTTGTCAGTATTAGGGTAGTGGGAGGGGAAAAAATATAGTATGTATATATATGATAGATAGATATATAGATAGATAGATAGATAGAGGGCACAGGGTGAGTTGAAGATGAAGGGGTGATATCTGGAGAATAAAATTAAGGGGTGAGAGAGGATTATACTAGGAGAAGAAGAAAGGGAGAGGTAGAATGGGGTACATTATCTTGCACAAAACAGACAAGAAAAGGTTCTTACAGTGGAGGGGAAACAGGGGAAGGTGAGAGGAAATGAGGGAATCTTATTCTCATAGGATTTGGCTTAAGGAGGGAATAACATACACACTCAATTGGGTATGGAAATCTGTCTTACCCTACAGGAAAATAGGGGAGGAAGGGGACAAGAGAGCAGGGGGATGATAGAGAGAAGGGCAGATTGGGAAAGAGGTAATCACAAGAAAGTACTTCTGAGGAGGGACAGGGTCAAAAGAAAGAATAGAATAAATGGGAGGGCAGGATAGGATTAAGGGAAATAGAGTTAGTTTTTCACAACATGTCTACTATGGAAGTGTTTTGCATAACTGCACATGTATGGCCTGTATAGATTGCTTGCCTTTTCAATGAGGGTGGGTGGGGTGGGAGGAAGGGAGAAAATTTGGAACCCAAAGTTTTAAAAACACATGTTTAAAAAAAATGTTTCCACATGCAGCTGGGAAATAAGAAATACAGGAAATGAGGTACAGAAATCTATCCTGCCCTACAGGAAAATAGAAAGGGAAGGGGATAAGAGAATGGGGGGAAGAGATAGAAGGGAGGGCAGACTAGGGGAAGGGGTATTCAGAATGCATGCCATCTTGGGGTGGGGGGAGGGGCAAGATAGGGTGAAAATTTGGAATTGAAAATCTTGTGGAAGTAAATGTTGAAAACTAAAAATAAATTTATATTGAAAGAGAATTTAAAATTTTATTCTAAACTTAAGAAATAAAATAAGCATTTCTGTTAACATAGAATAGAATCTTTTTTTTTAAGATGACTGCACATGAAACTGGAAATCTATTATGCACAACTTGCTATAATTATTATATATAATAAATAAATGCCAAAGAGAGGTCCTAATCCAGCCTCAGAAACTTGACACTTACTATCTGTGTGACCCTGGGCAAGTCACTTAACCCTGATTGCCTCACCAAAAAGAAAAATAAAATACAATAAAATAAAAAATAAAAATAAAAATCTATGACAATATATGGACCTAAATTAAACTCCCTCTCCAGGCCAATGCTTTTGGTCTGTAAATATTGTTATCATTAGCATTTATTAAAAGTAGGTCCTCTGTCAGGCATCTGATCTAATTTCAGTTACTCTAATATGCCTGAAGGTGGCAAAATTGCCAATTTTCACCAATTCAACTGCAAAATTGCCAGATTCAATTGTTTTTCTTTAAAACAATTCCCATAACTTATATGAGCTAGCTTCAAATTAAGGAGATTTTTAATTAAAAATACAAAGCTATAGGCATATAAAAATTCTTGCTTGGCATATAGTATTAACTAGTTGACTATGTTTGCAAACACTCCTACCTGCTGCTTGGATAAGTTGTATTCAAGGGATTGATGACATAAATGAAGCCCACAGATTGTTTCAAAACATAATTTTTAAAACTAGCATAAATTCTCCCCCTAAACCGGGTCTGGCAAGGTTCCAAAATGCAATGGTTCAATTGTCATTAAGAAGCTTCTTCTCCTTCTTACTTTAAAGATCCCTCAGCATTATACATCCTCAAAAAGAATTATTTACCACTAACCCCTTGCTGCTGAGACATTGGCAGCTAGGTACCATCGTGCTGAGCCTGGCATCATCCTGAGTTCAGATGTGGCCTCAGGCATTTACTAGCTGTGTGATCCTAGGCAAGTCACTTAACCCTGCTTGCCTCAATTTCCTCATCCGTAAAATGAGCTGGAGAAGAAATGGCAAACCACTAATCTCTGCCAAGAAAACCCCAAATGGGGTCGTGAAGAGTCAGAGACAACAGAAACAAATGAACAACAAAGCTGAGGCACTTCTTACAGTCAAAGGCAGTAAGTAACTGAAAAGATTGAATAACAATCTGAGACAGATATCTCCTACAGTCAAAGGCAATGATAGCGTGAGTAGTGAATTCCTAGAATCCATGCTCAGGAAAAATGTATTGACTTCATAGGAATTAACACCTTCTGGGTATCAGCACTAGCAACTTAGAGCAATAGTTCCAATTATCTCGTGGCTAAAAAGTTTTAGTGTTCTGTCTCCACAAAGAACGAAACAGAGGAGTAGTGTTCAATTCAATAAACTTCTATTTAGCACCTATTATGCTCCCAGAACAATAAACACCGAGGATGAAGAAAGAGGCAAAAGACAGACCTCCAGGAGCTTACAACCTAAACAGGGTGACAACTTGCAAACAAATATATTCAAAAATACACAGGATAAATAGGAAATAATGAATAGAGGGAAGGCAAAGGAATTAAAAGGGGAAGGCCTCCTGTAGGAGGGAGTATGAACAAAACAGGTTAGCTGACACTCTGGACTCTGCTTCAAGATAAATCAAAGGAAACAGGAGCCTAAAAGGTGAGACCTACTTAAGGAGAAATCAATGCAGTTTATTCTCCTATTCTTGCCGCCTTCTGCTTCTCATCTCCTTGCACCAAACAAAAAGCTGCTATTACTTCAAACAGATTCCATTTTTCCCCTTTAACCCAAAAAGGACAGTAATTGTTATAGAAAGCTATTATTTAGTAATAAGGGACACTACACTTGACTGCAAATAAAAGGAATTTTTAAAAGCATATCTACAATGAGACACAGAAAGAATGAGTTATAAAATTCAAAAAACCGCATGGAAGATCTCATTAAATGAGGCATCATTTTAAAACAACCATGTTTTTCTTTTCAATTAGTGTGAGAGGGAAGGGTCATCATACTAGATAAATTTTTCATGAAAGGAGAAGAACCGGGGAAAGCTGCACATTTTAATAATTTTAACACTGGGCAGGACCCTTATAGGTTACGTAGCCCAACCTCACCAAAAATACATATCCTGAACAGGCTGACTTGAGAAAAATCTGGAAAGACTTGTATGGTCTGATGCTGAGTGAAGTGAGCAGAACCAAGAGAACTTTGTACACAGTAACAGCCATGTTGTACCATGACTAATATTGATAAACTTACCTTTCTCAGCAATACAAGGATCTAAGACAACCCCAGAGGCCTCGTGATGGAAAATGCTGTCCACATCCAAAGAAAGAACTATGGAAGTTGAATTGCTATCTTTTTTTTTCTCTTCTGTTGAGTTTTGTTTCCTCTACCTAATGGTTCCTCCTATTGGTTTTAATTTTTTACTTACTTCACTAATGTGAAAATGTGTTTAATAGGAATGTAAATGTATAGCCTATATGAGATTGTGTGCCATCTTGCAGAGGGTGGTGGGGAGGAAGGGGGAGAAAAATTTTAAACTCAAAAGCATATGGAAGTGATTGTTGATAAATCAAAATAAATTAATAAAATTATATATAGATATCCTTACCTGCTGTGGCTCAGATTGAAGTTCTTGGCCACAGCAAGTACTGACCACTGTTAAGATCCCAACCCACGGTCTGAGCTCTGTAAGACTCCACTCTGAGGGGCAGATAGATGGGGCAGTAGATAGAGCACCAGCCCTGGAGTCAGGAAGACCTGAGTTCAAATCCAACCTTAGACATTTGCCTCTAGTTGTGTGACCCTGGGCAAGTCACTTAACCCCAACCAGAAAAGGAAAAAAAAAGAGGGGAAAAAAAAGACTCCACTCTGAGCTATGCCCCCATTCTTGAAACCAGGGGTGCATGTTTCAACGACAATACAGAAAAACATACAATGTGGATACTGTCTTTTCTCTTTGTCTTATGACATAGTGGAACCCCACTGTACGCTGGTATGATAGGATCACAGAGACAATCTTCAGGAATGTTAGAGAAATTTAGTCCAATACCCTCTTTGTGCATGTAAGGAAACTTGAGTCCCAGAACAGGTAAGTCATTTGCCTATGGTCACACAGCTACTAAATAATATAGACAGGTCTCCTGATTCACCCCCTCCAAACTGCCTTAAAAGTAGTACAGCCACTCCTTTGGAAAATTGATTCATAGCTTTTTGCTACTTACGAAAAAATGTTTGAGGTCAGGGTAATTCACAGAGACAAGGAGATACAGAAATGCATCTTCTAAAGTGCCACAGACAAAGAAGTATTATAGAATGTTTGGGGAGATAAGTAACTGGGCAAATAAGATATTTCTTAAAAGAGAAAGAGGGCCACTGATACCTTATTTTTAAAATACAGAAAATAAAACAAGGACCAAGGAATACTGAGATGAAGGACAGCTTTGAAAGCTACTAACTGAAATTATTATAGTTAAATGAAAGGCAAGCAATACATAATAGAGACCTGTAATTTCGTTTATGTATGTGGAAATGCCTGCTTTGTTTGGGATTTAAGTTCAGAATAAAACAACATCAAAAATAGAATACTTATAAAGTTGACTGTTAACTTTACATTATAATAACTGATCAAAATTAACTCTGGTTATTCGAAAAGTATGGCAAAAAATAATCTTGTAATGCATTAGAGACCTCATTATAAACTATCTATATAGTATTGGAGACAGGAAAGGTATCTGATTTTGGAAGGTCCCAGACCTCCCCATCTCTCCTCAAGCCCCCTATGCCACAGTCTTCAGCAGAGGGATTCAGCTCCAACTTTGGGAAAGGATTCTAAGGTTCTGAAAGCACCCTCACTACAAATTCCAAGACCCCACTACGTTACTGCCCATCCTTCACACCCCCCACGTCTTGCTCCTCTTCTGAATTAGAGAGGGCCCCTTTCCTCGCCAAGGTCAAGGCTACCACTTGTGACCTAATTCTATCCCTGTCTGGTAGCTCACATCAATCACTCCTCCTTTCTTACTGTTCCCTCTGTCTACTGGCTCCTCAACCTACAGTACCAACAAACATGCCAAGATCTCCCCAGCCTTAAACTTTCACTTAACTCTGTCGTCCTTCCCAACACCTTAAAAAAAAAAATCATACTTAACTGCCCTCATTTCCTCACTCTCCATTTTTTTTTTTGGCAGACCCTTGTGGCCACTTGGACCTGAACCCAACCCTGTACTAAAACTGTTAACAATGACCTCAAAAGATTAAGTTTCAAGCACAATTTTCTTCTGTTCTACTGTATTACAGGAAGTATTTGTTTTATTTGATGTTTGTTCAGACCATAGAATAACAGTCAAAATAATAGTTATAACATTCATAAACAATGACCTCTTAAATGCTAAATTCAGTGGCTTTTCTCAGTCCCCATACTCCTTGGCCTCTTTGCAGTTGCTGATATTTTTTAACTTCGCCTGGACACTCTCCTACCTAGGTTTTAATTAGGTGGCCCTCCCCTGATGCTTCTAGTCGAGGAAACTGAGGCCAGCAGAGGTTAAATGATTTGCCCAGGATCTGAGGCCATACTATTTCACCTAGCTCACACACACATGCACGACAGCACTGCTTTCAGCGTTTTGGTGTATATGGAGCCTTTTTTTTTAAGTAATTACCTCAATGGGGTAATATCCCTAATAGTAGAATCTCTGGGTCAGCAGATAGGACATGGCCAAGTTAGCTGTTCTATGTACATAATTCCAAACTGCTTTCCAGAATGGTTGCGTTAATTCACAGTTCCAACAGACATGCATTACTACACCTGTCTTTCCCCGACTTTCCTCCTAATCCTATGATTAAGGATGAATGTTCTATATATGTGGGGAAAAAAAGAATGCCTCAGTTAGAACTGAGTTAGGACAACTGACAAAGAAAAGACGTGGGAACATAGATGCAAAGAAACTGTGGCTGGGGTCCCCCACAATTGTACTAGCTGTGTGATCTTCACCTAAGTTTCACCTAAGCTTCAAATTCACCATCTGCAAAATGAGGATGTGCACAACCTTGGAGTTGTGAGGAAAGTTTCTAGTCTACACATGCTGACAATATTAATGACATTTTTGCTAACAGGAAGAGATGTTGGCTACCCCATGATGGTCAGCAGGGGGCAGCAACAAGGCTAGCTTAGCCCCTCTCTGGCACAGTGCTGGGCTAGGGGAAAGCTAGTGCAATGGGCAACCTGACGTTTTCATCCACATTCCCAAGTCAAATGTTCCTGGATAGTGCCAGTACCTAGATTTCTTATTTCTACTGGGTTAGAGCACCAGATACTAGCTACAGATGAAAGCTTGGGTAAGTCATTTCTCTGTGACTTTACATTTTCTCATACATAAAAAAAGGGACTGAACTAAATCCTCTTTTTCTCTCTCCCCACACTTCTTTTTTTCCCTCTCTCCCTCCCCTCTTTTCCTCCTTCAAAAACAATACCCCTGGGTGTATAAATATAGTCAAGCGAAACAAATTCCCAAATTGACCATTTCCAGAAAAGAATATCTCAATCTACAGAGTCTGAGTTCAGCCTCTGTCTTGGCTGTCCTGTGTCTTTTTTCAGATAAACAGCCATCTTACATCATGTACTAAAGAAGCTGATTCCTTCCATTTTAAGTACTCAATTCATTGGTCTAGCCTAGAAGAGATCCCATTCAAATCAGCTTGCTGATATTTCTGAATCTTTACCCTTCTATCCAATGTTAGATATCCTTCCCTACTTTGGTATCTATAAATTTGGTACGTATGGGGGCAGCTAGGTGGCGCAGCGGATAGAGCTCTGGCCTTGGAGTCAGTAGGATCTGAGTTCAAATTTGGCCTCAGCCACTTGACATTTACTAGCTGTGTGACCCTGGGCAAGTCACCTGCCTCACACACAAAAAAAAATTTGGTTATGTACGCCTGCCTGCTATATGTGCCTTTATACAGATAGCTGATAAAACCTGGCACAGGGCCAATCATAGATTCCTGGTCCCTCCACAAGACTTAATTCCAAGATAACATCACACCACCCATGGCTACTCTTCGTTTCTTGCCATTCCTCTAAATCCACCTAAATGCACTCTAGTCCATTTCTACATAACCTGACCACGTGAAGTCCATGAAAGACTTTGTCAAATGCTTTGCTAAAATCTAGCTAAATTAAATATGCCCTGATCTAGTAATCAAAAAAAAAAATGAGGTTAATTTGGTTGTTCTTGATGTAAACATGTTCACTCTTTATAATTGCTGCTTCCTTTTCTAGATATTCTTTTAATATCCCTTTGATAACATTCTAGTATTTCACCAACAAAATCAAGCCTACTGGCCCTTGCAGATTCCACTTTCTTTGAAAATGGGAGCAATATTTTGACCTTGTCTGGGAAAAAAAAATCACTCAGTTTTCAGCAACTTACCACTTTCATTACCTTAGTTTATGGGCTTATCTGGGCCTGTTGACTTTAGACTCCTCTAGAGCAGCGCTCTTACACTTTCCCTGCTTAGCTTCGCTTTCACTTAACCTCTGAGCCATTTCTATTGTATCCTTTCCAGTCCAAAAGTCCTTGTTGACCAAGAACATAGAAACAGAATAAAAACTGAGCAGCTCTACCTTCCCTTCCCTTTTGGTTAGCTTCATCCCATTCATCCTCTACTGAATTCCCCTCTCTTCTTTGTCCATTCTCTCTCTACTACAGCAAACTGACTTATGACTTAGTTGATCAACTATGAGGAGTTGCTTAAAGTTTGAAGATAATTGATTTTTCTTTGTTCAGATACCAAAAGGGCCTCAGAGACATTCTCTATTTGATTTAGGGAAAATTTTGCTAGTAATTAGACATGCCTAAAAATAGAATGAGTTTTGCCTCCACTGGAGGTCTGCTTGACCATCACTTATTGACTATGTTACGGAACAGATTTTTGTCTCAGTGTGGATTTGCACTAAATGACTTCTAAGTCTTCTAACTCTGACTCTAGGAACATTAATAGCTGTATAAACTACTGTGTATAAACAGTGCACAGTTTATACTTCTAACAAGCAAACATTTTAAGTTTCACAGAAATCTTATTTCATAAAAATATAAAAAGTTCAGTGTTGTATATTTCCCAGTGAACCAAAAAGTAAGAATTTCATGGTCTTATAATATTAACGTACTGATATTTTACTCAAAATAAGTTAGGGGGGCAATCCCAATGGAATACCCTGAAGAACAAGAAGATTGGGGTAAGAGAGTGCTGGAAGCTGAAAGTCACTTAATACACACGATCTACATCTCCAAATAAGTCTGTGTCAGAGAAGTCAGTGTGGTGTAGTGGGCAGGGCACTGAATTTAAAGGAAAAACCCAACACGCCACCACTCTACCTATATGAACTTGATTCAAGTCACAGCCTATTTTACAAGTGAACTTTCTCATCTGTTAAATCAAGATACTGAGGCAGATGATCTCTGAGGTCCCTTCTACCATTAAACGCTAAAGAATAAATTAATTTTGTAAGCCCAAGCTAATTTATCCTATGCATTCAAAGTTAATGTTACTAATGTTAAGGGACCAATTCTTTCAGCCACGGGGTAGCATTAAGAGTCTGCTAATAATGTGTTACAGTGGACAAACCCACTGGTTCGGTTTTTGTGACTGTGTGAGTTTTTACTTTTCAAGTTCTTTTCAGCTCCAACACCCTAGAATCCTAAAGCTGTGGCATCAAGGACTTCAGAGATTTAAGTTCCGTCTAGAATGAATTCCATCTCCCAAACTCGAGTTTTTCTGGCTGAATATAGTGACAGCAGCATAGGGCCCATAACTATTCCTCATGTCCCCAAGCTGTTATCTTCTCCTTGGTTTCCAAAAACAACCATAGACTGAGAGTTGGAAGAATCCCTGAAGGCCCTACCTAGTCCAATCTACTTGTCTTATAGATGAGGACATTGTGTCCCAAGGAGATTAAATGATTTGCCCAATTCAAAAGCAGAAAACATCAAAGACAGAATTTGAACCCTAAGTCTCCTCTGGACTAAAAATTCAGCTATCCTTCAATTGTATCATACTGCACACCAATGTAGAAGTTAGGCCTAAGTAAAAGAAGGCAATCAAGTTAAATAATATACTCCGGACCTTTCTTCTCAGAAAGTACAAGTTAGGCCTAAATATACTCTGTATGTTTCTTCTCAGAAAGTGGCTCAAAGCAGAGTTCAATATTATTACCTCATCATCACTACACTTTATTCACATAAGTACTGAAGGCTTCGCAAAGCATCGAGAAGGAGGTAGCACGGTTATGTGTGGGTAAATGGCTCTGCACAACCAAAAATGTACCCACGACACACTTAAATTCAATCTGCATTATAAATATTTTCTCCATCACTTTCTTTGTTATTGTTGTTGTTCAGTCCTGCCTGACTCTTGTGACCCCGTGGACCACAGCATGTCCAGATCGTCCATGTAATTTTCTCAGCAAAGACACTGGAATGGTTTGCTGTTTCCTTCTCCACTAGATTAAGGTAAATGGAGGCTGATTTTCCCAGGGTCACAAAACTAGTAAGTCTCATAGCTCACATCTTCCTGACTCCAAGGCTAGCGCTTTATCCTTTGAGTCACCTAGCTACCTCTTAGTCAAACAAATTGAGTGACTTGCCCAAGGTCAACCAATTTTGAACTTGGGTCTTCCAGAATCCAGACTCTATCAGCTATTCCACCTATCAGTTTCTTTACTCTACACCATTAACAAAACAACAATCAGGCCCTGATGTGCTGTGTTTGCTTATTTCCAAGGCACTGTTCTCCTAAGCCATCAGCTCCAGCATTCAGAATCATATTATCCTCATGTTAGAAATGAAAAAAAATCAGACTCCAGAGAGGGTGGTGCTCTCTGACACTCAGAAAGGAGCAAACCTAGTATCAGTGGAGGGAGATTCAAACCACTACAGATACTGGTTTGGGCACCAAATCCAACGCTACTTCTCTTACACCATGCTATCTCTACCTCCTAACAAGCTGCCCCTGACCCCTTAAAAAGAATGAGATTCAAGCACATATTTCCCATAAACTGATTTCATCCAGGAAAGATACACATACATCAAAGTTTATGGCAATTCACTTTCTCATAATTAACTCTTGCTTTTTATTTCTCTCATGTGGTAAGACCTTAATATCTAAAACAAAACCAAATCCTTGTAATCTCTCCATGTGAGCTATTTCATCAAAAACTAAACCAAATATAACATGCTGAGGTACCAAGAGCAAAATTCTCAGGGCCTTTCACTAAATGATGACTTCAGAGAAAAGGAATGGACACGCAGTTTAGAGGTTTTGGGGGTTTTTTGGGGGGTTTTTTTGGGGGGGGACCTAGATGTGTAGTTTTGGTACAGGGGACCCCAGGGAAGAAACAGCCTCTACCAATACAGATCTACACCTGCTGTGCAATTTTAAAGTCTTAGAGAGTTACCCTTCTGTAGGTAGAGATTTACGAACAAAGATATGCAATGAACATTCATATTTTTTTTAATTCTTTAGCAACTCAACTGAAAAGAGTTTAAGGCCATTCAACAACTAGCTTGATTGCCCTGCTAAAAGGGAAAAATTTTTAAAGTTACAATGGGAAAGCCAATCAAAATTATTTATTACAGACCGTGCTCTAACATCAGTACAATACTAGATATAATAAAGCAAATTTAGTTGATGGTTTCAGGATAGCATACAAACTTATAGGAGCTACAGGATTTTTGAAGATAAGTATTAAGAAATCTCTAACAATGTGGAGAAATGTGTTTCCCTGAGCTATACTACCATGGAAGGTTAACTATTTAAGACATTAGGTTGAAGTTTGGTTTGGGTTTTTTTCCACCTAATTTTAATTAATACAATGAAATCAGAAGAAAAAAAATTAAATGTGTTTGTTTTTTGGGTTTGTTTGGGTTTTTTTTTTTGGGGGGGTCACTTCCATAAAGAAAAGCAGGAGTATTTAAGCTGTCTCTAAATCCTTTTACATAAGGAAAGATTCTAACAGCACAGTTACTAAGCCTTAGCCACTGCAATACTGAAAAAAAAAAAGCAGAAAATGCTCATTTTATGCTACATTGAGGGAAAAGAAAACAGCTACCAGCTTAAGTGGTTTAATTCATCAAGTTTTTAAAAATAAAAATTGGTACATTAATGTATACAATACAACAGCTATCCAAAGAAGGGAACAAGAGGAGCTTGTCCTAGTTAGGAAAAAAAAAAAGACAATTTAAGGGAACACCACCCCCTCAAAAAAGAAATAAATCACAACTCACCTGGGATTGCCTCCTCTTCATAATCACGTTCACTCATGATAGTAAGATCAAAAAGCTTAAAAAAGAAAAAGAAAAGGACAGGGGAATAGAAATCCTGACTCTTCTTCAGTGCTCAAGAGTTCAGCCAGCAAGGACAGTGAGTGAGAGAGCGCTGCCCCAGCTCACTTGTCTGCACGTCCTCAAAGACTCTTAGGAAGAAGTGAATCGTGGCAGATAACCCCAAGGCAAGTCCATCAAAGGTTCAGGCAGTTTTTAAACCAGACACATGGCACAGAAACCCAACCAGCACTGCCTCCGAAGCAGTAATACACTCCAATACACTCCAAGAGAATTAAGTAGGATAATCATCAGCGATAGATAAGGGGAGGGCCTAAATAACTAAGATCAGGTGTCTTCAAGTACCCACACTTAAAACAGAGGCTTCCCAGGGTGACTGCAGGTACATTCTATACTGCCCCTCCAACCAAGCCTTTGTGCCCAAGAAAAAGCATGGAGCCAGCAGGCTACAACATTAGGGGAAAGGCACAATAGGGAAATTAATCTGATCTAATGGCTACACTTATCTGTAAAATGCTTCATGGTGACTCTTGTGGGTCAGGGTTTTTAATCCTAAGTATAAGTAAAAGTGCACAGGATTAAACATAATGCTTTGTATCATTCCTCTTCTTCCCTTCCCCATCCCTGCCCCCCCCAAGACTAACAAATTACAGTTATTTTCCCTCTTAAGCTATATGGCATTCAAGAATCTCACTTTTGCAGAAGCAGTCATTCAGGGGTTGTTCTATGACATCCACAATGAACAACCACCAAAGTATGCCTTGTGTTAACACTTAACAAAATTCATCTCTTACCCTCAATCACAGGATTACAGAAATACCCAGAATTGAGCAATCATCATGTGATTGTTACTTTATTCCCTCAGAGAAGGATTTGGTTCTTCCTACATTTCAATTTCGGATGAGATTTTAAAACTCACTCTAGCTCAGCGACCTTTATATAAACAGCATGAACATAAAGGCCAAACACCTGGCTCTCCTACTGGCTATGTGTGTCTTTGGAAAAAGAACCCTAATTTCTCTGGCCTTTGGTGCACTGTAAATAATAATCTCCAAGCTACTAATTGTTGTACTCTAACCAGTACAACAATTCTACAAACCTTCAACAATGATCATAAGAGGGCTTTAGCAGCAATAGAGGTAGTTCCTTCAGTACTCATTTAAGAGATCTCTTAAATGCTACAACCCTGCCTAGACACTGACTGGCTGTGTGATCCCAGACAGGTCAATCCACCTCCCCCAGCCTCCCTTTCCTCGTTAGTAAAATAAAGGTAATAATAGCACCTATCTCACAAGGTAGTTGTGAAGATCAAATGAAATACCATATGTAAAGTGCTTCTGTTCTACACTCTTAAGTGCTTAATAAACTTTTCTTAGACTGGGGACCAAGCTTTCCCCCTGGCCATTCAAATGGTAAATGGAATAGTACATATACACCCAAAAATGGAGTAAGTAGAAGATAAGAGCATCCCTGGCTTCCTCTGAATCCCATCTACAGGAAGCCTTTCCCCACCCCCCTTATGATCTGTAGAATATTTCCAGTTCATCCTGCACTTGTCTCTATAGGTGTTTGCACACTGTCTCCAGCTTTAAACAGAAAGCTCCTTTAGGCCAGGGACCGTCTTTTGCCTTTCTTTCAAATCCTAGCACTTAGCCTGGCACATAATAGCACTTAAATATCTACTGATGTGACTGACAAGCTGTAGTTTTATCAGGAAAAACAAAATGTTCAGAGCTTGGACTCTATAACTATACACAACTTAACTATATATAGAAGAGATGTGTATATATAGTATGTGCAAAGCATACATGTGTGTATACAACATAAAACATAGTTAATGTGATGCATGTAATAAAATATCAAATATCTCAAATATCATTTGCAATGTGTAAGTATATATTGCTATTAGTATACGTACATATTACTACATATTCTTACAACTGTATTAGTATCAGGAAAAAAGAAGTTTCTAGCCCTTGAACTCTACCATCAAAAATATAAAATAACATTATATACAGAACACATAAGTATACATATAATATATGCATAAGTATGCCTATGTAAATACATATGTATATACACATAACATATAATATATACCCTATGAATAATGTGATACAATACATATTACTACATTACTGTATTAGTATAACACTTTCTGGAGATTGAACTCCACTACTATCCGAAGAAATGCCATCTATACACACTATTCACTACATACAGTCCCCACTATACATATATCATAAACACACATAATATACAATATATACACATACATGTATGCAAAAATACATAACTAATGCAAATATGATGCATATTCAATACACATGTGCACATATATTCATATTACTGTATTCGTATCAGGGAAACCAACTAAAATGTCCAGAGCTTGAACTCTGTGTATACATGTTACTATATTAGGTCATATTACTATATATGTACATATTGTATCAGTATAAATACATACATCATTATGTACATGTACATTGCTATATACCCCATGTTACTATATTGGTACATATACATATAAATGACTATATATTACTAATCAGTTTTGTCCACCACTAACCTTTCCCTCTTCATCCTCACAGACCCAAATAAGCTCCTATTTACTCAGCCTCTAAAGCCAGCAGAGGCACTGAGTCCTGATCCCTGCTGGCTTCCTTCATCGTCATTTCTGGTTAAAAAAGCCCATTAAAAGCTCTAGTATTAACCCATAAGATCCTAAACAGTCTCCATATCTGTCATCAAAATGAATTTAGCAACCTCCCACAGGAAAGGATAAGTAGCTCAGGGCAAAAGGATAAAAACTATGGGATAGATTAAATTAAGAATGTTTTAGGAAGTTAAGTGTGAATCACTGGGGATGTGTAATTATGGTATTACATATCATAATGGTGCACAGAAAAGGGGGAGCAAATCTGGAAATACAGACTGCTCTGGGCCAGTGAAGAAGTTTTATTAATGTATATTATACTTGCTACATAACCCTGCCCCTCACCCTACTTCAGGTCTCCCTGGCCATGAGTAAGGGGGTAAGATTCTGAAATCAGATGGCCTAAAAAAAGAGGAAACTACCAAAGTCAAATATAGTTTAACCCTTCCTCACTTGATTTAAAGGGTACTAGGGTACTTCCCAATGATGATATACAAACTTTTTTTAACGAAGAGTTTGAAGAAATTTCAACATTATAAATCATGTTAATAACTTGACCTTAAAAATGGGTTCAGTAGCACTACTGTCCCACTAACAAGGAGATCTGGGTAAGGCACCAATGTCCAGCTAACTTCTCTACAAATGGACTGCAAAGAATAAACACTGTGGAATTAGTTAAAGACGATTTATAATCCTCATCTAAGTAAATGCATTAGTAAATTTAAATTACTTCTTAATGGCTCACAGACAATGTCAGGGAAGGTTTCCCAAATTTGCATGTTATGAGGCTTTTATTCCTTAACCTGGTCCAGTTGAACAACTTATAGAAAGATATATAAAAAGGTTTGTGAAACCTGCTGAAGGATCAAAAGCTGAGAAGGGCAGTTTTATCGACTCAATGATGAAAATTAAGATTTTTAAATATTAAAAGAATGGGAATGGCTGGGTCTCCCGACCACAAGTCTCTCCCCATCCAGTCCACCCTCCACGAGGCTATCAAAGTGATTGTCCTAAAGCTTAAGTTTGACCTCTCTCCCAACCCCTTTCACTCAACTCCAGCGTCTCCCATGGCATCTCTAGGACCAAACATGAAATCCTCTGGCTTTTAAAACTCTTCAGATCCTAGCTCCCTCCACTCTTTCTAATCTCCTTACATCTAACTCCCCTCCAAGGACTCAGTCAGTGACACCGACCACCTTGCTGTTCCTCAAACCAGAAACTCCATCTCCAGGCTGTCCCCCTATGCATGGAATTCTCTTCTTTCTCATCTCCACCTTCTAAGCTTCCTTCAAGTCTCACCTATAAACTCACCTTCTTCCAAGAAGCCTTTCCTGATCTCTCTTATAATCCCCAGATTATAAATATAAGGTTATAAATTATTATTGTGTCAATCTTAGAATACAATATTATAAATTATAAATAAATACAATATTATAAAAATATTGATTTCCCCAGAGAATATCTGCAATTTATCATGCATGTAGCTTGTCTGTAGTTGTCTCGTGCTGCTTCCCCCATTAGACCACTGGCACCTTTAATCATGGACTATGTTTGCCTTTTTTCGTATCTCCAGTACGTAGGACGGTGTCTGGTACATAGCAGGTGCTTAATACTTGTCGACTAGAATAACATACAGAAAACAATATGAAGTTCAACTGGGCTAAATATAAAGCTTTGCATTTAGGTTCAGAAAAATTCAATTGCACAAGTACAGAAGGGGGATAACAATGGACAGATATCGCTCTCACTGATAACATGGTGTTCAGCTTCAGGTGCCATATTTTTAAGAAAAGCATAAACAAATTAAGGTCTGTCCAAAGGAAGTCTATTTTTTTCGGGGGGAGGCGAGAACAATCTGGGAACGATGATAACTGATGTACACTGAAGAGGCTCAGCTTAATGACAGCTGTCAAAATATCTGAAGGGCTGTCATAAAGAACAATTAGATTTATGTACACATACAGCAGAACTTGGACCAATGAGAGGAAGTAACAAGGAAACAGCAGGAAAAAGTAGAAGAATCGCCTTGAAAAGTAGTGAGCTCTCTGCTGATTCATTTCCACAGATAAAGTCTGAATGCAAAAGACTACAAAAGAAATGGATCTAGACCCTACCCTGGCACCACTTCTTTGGGACAGAAACTGTCCCTTTTTGTACTCCTATACTGTTTTTAACCCAGTACTTGACAAACAAAAAGTGCTTAATAAATACTTATTCATTCATCTTTTTCCCCCTTGTTTAAAGTTTTAATGTTTCAATTTCACTCATCCATTCTTTATTATTATTATTTTTTTTAGGCAATTGGGGTTAAATGATTTGCCCAGGGTCACACAGCTAGTTAAGTGTCAAGTGTTTGGTCTGAGGCCGGATTTGAACTCAGGTCCTCCTGACTTCTGGGCCAGTGCTCTATCCACTGCACCACCTAGCTGCCCCTTCACTCATCCATTCCTATGAAGTCTTTTAGTTATCTAAAAGATGGCACATAAGGATAGTTCCCAAAGCATGCTCTTTTTATTTCCAAGGTTTAGGAGGTATTACTTACATGAATGCGCAGCAGATAGAGTACCAGGCCTGGAGTCAGGCAGACTCATTTTTCTGAGTTCAAATCTGGTCTCAGGCACTTACTAGCTGTATGACCCTGGGCAAGTCATTTAATCCCGTTTACCTCAATTTCCTCATCTGGAAAATGAGCTGGAGAAGGAAATGGCAAGGTGTTCCAGTATCTTTGTCAAGAAAAGGCCAGATTGCGTCATGAAGGGTCAGAGACAACTGAAAAGACCAAATACCAAATCCGAGACACTTCCTAGAGTCAAAGACAACAAGAGTAGGGTAAGTATTGAATTTCTAGAATCGACACCCCAGCAAAGATGTATTGACTCTTCATAGGAATAGACACCTTCTGGGTACAGCAATACACATGAGGGTTAGTCTAGTGCAACAAAGAGTTGGACTAAGAAACAACTGAACTGAAATTGAAATGAACTTACTAGACTACACAAAGAAACTATTCTGGTCAGAACCTTGGATCCCTAATTGAAAGAGGTCTGAACACATGTAGACAAGAATTGTTACACCAGCAGTTAATGGAACCTAATATTATGAACCATTAGCGTAAAACAGGATTTATGAAGCATTTTTCACTTTTGTGTTACACTGTTAGATATGAGGGAATTCATTTTTGTGCTCAAAAGCAGCAAGCAGGAAGAGATGAGGAAAAACTGAAAACAATCTCTAACTCCCAGACTGGGACATAATATTTTTATTGGCAGAAATCTGGTATTATCCCTGCACTTGACACTTAGTAGCCAGTTCATTAATGTTAATTGACCATTAATGAATTAGATAAAAAGATAGTCAATAGACAAGTGTCAAGGTAAATGGGAAATTTTTTCATTTCTTAGTTAAAAAAATAATAAATTTATCAGAATGTACCTCCACTTTTTGATTGTACACAAACACTTTGACACTTTGTGGCATTCTGACAAGTAGTAATTTTCAAATGAATTTAAGGACTCCATTTTATGGAAGAGGAAGCTGCTTAAGGACTAGCTCACTTGACAGTCTCATGGTTAAAAGCAGAACAGGACTTGAATTCTGGGCTTCTGATTTCAGTAGTATGAAGAGTTTTTAAAAATTTCATTGAAGGAACAATTAGGTCCCCAAACATGTCTGTCTCCAATCTTATTTGTGCTATGGACTTTTTTGGCAATCACCATGATGCCTATGAATTGCAT
The DNA here is from genome assembly GCF_003287225.1 of Phascolarctos cinereus. Taxonomy (NCBI): domain Eukaryota; kingdom Metazoa; phylum Chordata; class Mammalia; order Diprotodontia; family Phascolarctidae; genus Phascolarctos; species Phascolarctos cinereus. The sequence continues at coordinate 395,531,921 of NW_027555847.1, forward strand.
CTCACAACATTTTTAAATGAATAAAATAAAATAAATTATGTAGGATTACAAAGCAAATCAATCATATTAGAAAACAATTATTAAAATTTTTTTTAAAAGATTTCACAGACCCCCTGTTAAGAAGTCCCTGCCTTGGAAATAGCTGCTTCAAGTAAATTAGGTAACCTGATACATGCAGGAAATCTACGGTGTGGATTTACTGCTCATGATAGCATGTCATTGCTTTTCACATGGTGTTTATAGACAGCTGGGACTGGACACTCTCAGATTTAGGAGAGCTTAGTTTCCATTTTTATGTTTGTCATCTTTTTATGTGATCCTGGGGAGTTTACCTATAGGGAATGGCCAGATAGGCAACAAACATTTATTAAGAGCTATGTGCCAGCCACTGTACTAAGTGCTGAGGATAGTTCCTGCCCTCAAGGAGCTTGCAATCTAATGGGAAAGACAGCATGCAAGCAGATATGTGTGTGTCCACATGTGTGATTATATGAAGCTACACACGGATAACTATGAAATAATTAAAATAGGAAAATAACAAGGGTTAAGAATGGTTTCCTGTATAAAACTGGATTTTAAATGGGACATAAAGAAAGCCAGTAGGCAGAGATGAAGAGGCATAATATTCCAGGCATAGAAGAAATAAGGCTTGGATTCCTAATTTCATTGGTTTAAGGGGCTTCCAGTAAAGAACTTCCCTCTACCAAAGCAGGTGAGCAATTATAATTTATAAATTCTCTGTAATTCACAGAGAACTTTCTAGAGCAGCGAGGCCATTACACAATAACATAATATTGGCTTGAACCAGATTAAAATATAATTGGGAAATATTTAATATTTAATATAATAATAATATAATAATAATAAATATTTAAATATTTAACAATATTTAATAAATTAAAAAATAAAACATAGATAATATTAAATTAAGTCAATATGCAACCCACAGGGATCCTTATTTATAGTGACTTACCCAGAGGCACAGAGGAAACATGCCTGAAGCCAAGTCTCAAACCAGGTCCAAGACCATCTCTTTATCCACTACAACATACTACTGTTTCATTTAGTTTTTACTTATGATTTACCAGGGAATTTAGAAGGAAGAGTAATTTCAGCATTGCTGCTTTTATTTACATAACATATATTGCACCACAAAATACTTGTCTTGAATTTCAAATGGGGGGGGGGGAAGTCCACGATCCACAATCTTGCTTTTTAGTTCAACCCATAATGCACAGCCTCTACAGAAAACAGCAGTATCTATACTGTTCGCAAAGCTGATGCTGAGCCATATTAGTACAATGAGAACAAACAGCTCTCACCAGCACTGGCATGGTTTCAAAAGAAAGCTGCCTCCCAAGTCACCAGTTGTCTTTATAACATATCATTCCCAAACTGAAACATCAGTCACAGTCGAAGCATGCATAGCTGAGAGAGTTTATTAAGACTTATATATCATTTGGCTTTTTTCCCCCTCGCATGTGTTATTGTTGTTTTAAATGAAAACTCACTTTGCCAAAGACAAGTAAAATGGTTTTTGCCATATCAGTTCAACTAACTTGATCTCATCCAAAGAAATACAGAAATGTTTGCAAAAGTATACAAAATCCTAAGTTTCCTATCAGGTCAAAAGTTTCAGGGTCTCACTTCAGTCAGCATTTTCTCTAAGCTTCAAAGACACTACCACATCCTCATTACAGATAGAAAGTTACCCAGATACTGATAATTTCCACATTTCAATGAAGGTATCAATGAGTGGGTGAGGGAAAGGATGGAATGTTTTTTGCATACATAGCAATCAAAAAGTACATATACAGAGATGACCAGTTAGAACTATTAAGGAGATGATGTATAACGGCAAATTAAAAACACAAATAGACCTCTAGAGAGAGTATATATAGCTCCAGATTTTTTCTTAACTGACAAAACCACACACCCATGAATAGCTAATACCTTTCATTAGAAACAACAAGAAGAAAGTACACTGTTAATTTCCTCTAGATAAAAACAACTCATAAGGTCTAAAAAAGAGTGTTGGCAAGCACCAACTGAGATTAACTTGTAAATGTCATCTAACAATTTCACAGGTTAACAATTACAGTTTCTGAAGGAGACTTTTCCCCAAAACAATTTGATTCTTTTTAGTGAGATCAATAGCTTCCTTTGAGTAATCTTTTTTTATAGCCTCTTCAGATGCATATTTAATGGTCCGTGGCTGCCTGCTCAGCTCAGTTGCTCTGGTATAACCTACATAACCACTTAGATATGCAGAGGCTGTCTGTCTCAAGAGACCTTTCCTAATCCCCCGGTTACTACTTTGTCACAACTAAATCCCACCTTCTGGAGAAAGCCTTCCCTAACCCTTTTCGTTCTAGTGCTTTCCCTCTTTTAATTATTTCCTAATTATCCACCAGTTTACTTTGTAAATATTTGTTAGCATGTTTTCTCCCTCATTAAATTGTAAACTCCTTGAGGGGAGGGGCTGCCTTACCTCTTTTTGTATCCCAGGCATTTAGTACAAAGCCTGCCACATAGTAGGTGCTTAATAACTATGTTAACCGATTGTGTGACACACATGTGTATATATATATAATTAAAATAATATGTAATGAACACATAAGTGTATATGTGTATGCCTTTTCTCCCTTCTACCCAACCCCCACTAGAGTGTATTCTCCTGAAGGCAGGGATTTTCTCATTTTTTTGTTTCTGTTCCCTGCACCTACCTAAGCCATACACACAGCAGACATTTAAAAATACTGGACATTGTTATTACTAGACAACTGTATAATATTATTATCATCCCAGGACTCAACCTCCACATTCACTTTAAAATCCATATAATGGGGGACAAACTTAAGATGTATCACATCTACATGGCATCAAAATTAACTGAAAGGAAAAAACTGAATCATTATGTTTTGTCCAAATGTGTGTTTGGATTGCTAGCATATTTTAACTCAATTATTGTGATATTCTGAAGGCTGAATGTCCGGTTCAGTTGCCATATTTTTTTAATAATAAAGACATTTCAGATCGAAGTATATTATTTGCTTTTTTTTTCTGTTCTGTTTTGTTTCCTCTTTCTGGTGGTTCCTCCTATTGGTTCTAATTCTTACTTAAAACTTCACTAATGTGAAAACATGTTTAATAGGAATGTATATGTATAGCCTATAGCAGATTGTGCGATGTCTTGGGGAGGAAGGTGAGGAGGGAGGGAAGGTGAGAAAAATTTAAAACTCAAAAGTTTATGGAAGTGATTGTTGATAATTCAAAATAAATTTAAAAAATTTTTTAAATAATGGTTTCTCAAAAAAAATAATAGTTTCTCAAAAGATCTTGCTAGGTTTGTAAAGTATCAATAACCCAAAGAAAAATTTTACCTCCTTAACATGGTGTGTACATTTAAATAGTCTGTCACTATACTGTAAGCTTAAAAAGACAATTCTGTGAATCCATGATAACATTTAACAATTTGATGATTATTAAGAGCCTATGCTGACAAAGAGAAATCTAATATAAAAACAAAAGATATTAATAAAAAAATCTATTTTAAGAAGAAACAAAATTCTACCACATGTAAAGCTCTGATCAAAACTTTGCGGCTTGCCTTGGAATAAACTGTGCCTGGGAGCTTAAAAAAGGGACCTCGTTGAGCCCTATTTCAGTTAAGTGGTGAAGAGCTATCATTTAGCTACATACTGCTCACACATGCTAAGTTCCATCAAAGCATCCAGTTTGCCTGTCCTTCCTGGACCTTGTCCCTGGTCCTCCCATACATGTACCTCAGGATGGCTATGACAAACACTGGGGGCCTTTCCTAGCACTTCTTTTTGGTATGGTAAGAATTCCTTCCTTTCTTCTTCCCCTCCTCTCCCAGTCCAGAATGAATATTATACCCTTGGGTGTTCTGCCTAAAGGTGTGCAAATTTTGTGGGCTGAAACCTGGCAAGATATCTTAAGACCCTGCCTTAAACCCCTATTCACACTGGCTCTCACAGATTGGCCAACAATAGGTTCCAGCCCAAGTCCCACTAGTTGTCATTGTTTGGGCTGGGATGGCTCAGAGTGAATGTAAACTGTTTTTGTTTTGACCAGAAACCCTCAGGGTCTTTCTTCCTCTCCCAGTTTTTTTTTTTAATTAGGTAAAAGGGGCCATTGCTTGGCTCATTTCCTACCTAGCCTTAATTAATGAATGGGTGTTGCCTCAGTCAAAGTGAGTAAGACCTTAGCTTAAAAATGCCAAGATCCTCCACTGCATCCAGGACCATCTCCAGTCATCCTTTTTTTTTTGACCACCACCTCCCTTAGTCCCGCCTCCCTTCTATTAGCCTCCTTCCTTTTCTTCCCCTTTCCCCTTACTACTTCTTCCCTCCCTTTTCTCTCTCCTTTTCCTTCCTACTGCCTATAAAGTAAGTTAGATTTCTATACCTAACTGAATAAACAATGCTCTCTCCCTTCTTTCCCTCTACTGTAATAGGTTTTTGTCCCTTTTCCTGTAATGTAATTAACCCGTCTACCTCCTCCTTTCCTTTTCTCTCAGTACACTCTTAGTCAGACTAGATTAATCCACTTTTTTTAAATCATCATATCAAAGTCAACTTATACCCACCCCCTTTATGTATACCCCTTTAACATGATGTAATAACTACAGTTCTCAAGGGTTACAAGTGTCATCTTCCCTTGTAGGGATGTAAAACAGTTTGCCCTTATTAATAACATGTTGTTTCTTTCTGTCCTGTTTACCTTTTTATGTCTCTCGAGTCTTATATTTGAAGATCAAATTTTCTGTTGAGCTCTGGTCTTTTTATCAGGAAGGTTTGGAAGTCCCCTATTTCCTTGAATATCCGTCTCCTCCCCTGAAAGATCACGCTCATTTTCGCTGGGTAGGTGATCCCTGGTTGTAATCCAAGCTCCTTTGCCTTACAGAATATCATATTCCACACCATACAGTCTTTTTTTAATATAAATTTACTTATTTTTAGCTTTCAACATACACTCCCACAAGTTTTTGAATTCCAAATTTATACCCCATCTCCCCCCTCCTCCCACCCCAAGATGGCATGCATTCTGAATATCCCTTCCCCTACTCTGTCCTCTCTTCTATCTCTCTCCCCTTCTCTTATCCACTTCCCTTCTATTTTCCTGTAGGGCAGGACAGACTTCTGTACCCCATTTCCTGTATTTCTTATTTCCCAGTAGCATGTGAAAATATTTTTTTAAACATATGTTTTTAAAACTTTAGGTTTCAAATTTCTCTCTTCCTCCCTCCCCACCCACCCTCATTGAAAAGGCAAGCAACTCAATATAGGTTGCACATGTGAAGTTATGCAAAACACCTCCCTAGTAGACATGTTGTGAAAAACTAATTCTATTTCCCTTAATCCTATCCTGCCCTCCCATTTATTCTATTCTTTCTTTTGACCCTGTTCCTCCTCAGAAGTATTTACTTCTGATTACTCCCTTTCCCAATCTGCCCTCCTATCATCCCCCTGCTCTTGTCCCCTTCTCCCCCTATTTTCCTGTAGAGTAAGACAGATTTCCGTACTCAGTTGAATGTGTATGTTATTCCCTCCTTAAGCCAAATCCTATGAGAAGATTCACTCATTCTCTCACCTTCCCCCATTTCCCCTCCACTGTATTTCTTTTTTGTTTCTTTTTTTGTGAGATAGTTTACCCCATTCTACCTCTCCCTTTCTTCTTCAGAGTATAATCCTCTCTCATCCCTTAATTTTATTCTCCAGATATGACCCCTTCATCTTCAACTCACCCTGTGACCTCTATCTATCTATCTACATATACATACATATAATTTTTTTCCTCCAACTACCCTAATACTGACAAATGTCTCACGAGTTATAAATACCATCTTTCCATGCAGGAGTATAAACAGTTCAGCCTTAATAAGTCTCTTATGATTTCTCTTTCCTGTTTACCTCTTCATGTTCCACTTGAGTCCTGTATTGGAAAGTCACATTTTCTATTCAGCTCTGGTCTTTTCATCAAGAATGCTTGAAAGTCCTCTATTTCACTGAATGACCATTTTTTCCCCTGAAGGATATACTCAGTTTTGCTGGGTAGGTGATTCTTGGGTGTAATCCTATCTCCTTTGCCCTCCGGAATATTATGTTCCATGCCCTGCGTCCTTTAATGTAGAAGCTGCTAAATCTTGTGTTATCCTGATTGTGTTTCCACAGTACTTGAACTGTTTCCTTCTGGCAGCTTGTAATATTTTCTCCTTGACCTGGGAACTCTGGAATTTGGCTACAATATTCCTAGGAGTTTTCCTTTGGGGATCTCTTTCAGGAGGAGATCTGTGGATTCTTTCAATTTCTATTTTGCCCTCTGGTTCTAATATATCAGGGCAGTTTTCCTTGATAATTTCTTGAAAGATGATGTCTAGGCTCTTTTTTTGATCATGGCTTTCAGATAGTCCAATAATTTTTAAATTCTCTCTCCTGGATCTATTCTCCAGGTCAGTTGTTTTTCCAATGAGATATTTCACATTGTTTTCTAATTTTTCATTCTTTTGGATTTTGTTCTACTGTCTGATTTCTCATAAAGTCACTATCTTCCAGTTGCTCTATTCTAATTTTTAAGGAAGTATTTTCTTCAGTAAGCTTTTGGACTTCCTTTTCCATTTGGCCAATTTTTCTTTTTAGGGCATTCTTCTCCTCATTGGCTTTTTGGACCTCTTTTGCCATTTGGGTTAGGCTATTTTTTAAGGTGTCATTTTTTTCAGTATTTTTTTGGGTCTCCTTTAGCAAGCTGTTGACTTGTTTTTCATTGCATCACTCTCATTTTTCCTTTTTCTTCCCTTTACTTGCTTCTCAAAATCCCTTTTGAGCTCTTCCAAGGCCTGGGACTGATTCATATTTTTCTTGGAGGCTTTGGATGTAGGAGCTTTGAGACTTTGTTGTCTTCTTCTGGTTGTATATTTTGATCTTCTTTTTCACCAAAGTAAGATAATTAGTCTGACTCTTTTTGCTGCTTGCTCACGATCCCAGCCAATAACTTGAGTTTTAAACTCTTTGTTAAGGTAAGAGTCTGCTTCCAATGTGGAGAATGTACTGTCCCAAGCTTCAGGGGTGTGTATAGCTGTTTTCAGAGATACTTGTAGGGACCTGTAAGTTTTCAGTTCTTCCAAGGTGGTATGATAAGGGATGAGGTGTTTACTCCTTTCCTGGCCTGTGACCACAAGTATTCCTTTCTGTCCTGTAACTGTGAGGAAGGGTTCCTCTCCACAGCCACTCCAAGCTCTACCACGCCAGCATTCCTCTTCACCCCAGCAACGCAGCCCAGAACTGTGACCCAGATCCAAACACGGGCAAAGCAAGAGATTCCTGCCTCAGCACTGGCGAAGAGATCCCTGCAGTCCCTCTCTGATCAGCCACTGGATTCCCCCTCAGTCTGTGGGCCAGAAGCTCAGGAAGCAGCTGCCCTGCCCAGGGCCACGCACTTGGGGAATGGAGCTGAAACCCCACCTTCCTCTCTCAGCACTGACAGAAACAGACTTTTCCCACTGACCTTCTAAATTGTCTTTGGCATTCGTGGATTGAGGAGTCCGGAAACCTCCACAGCTGTCCACGTTTCAGTCCTCTGAGGCCTGCTCCAGGTTCCCTGTGGCCTGCGCGCCCACGCCGCTGCACTGTGCTCCCAGCCCAGCGCGATACACCTTCCTGATCAATCATCCAAGGTTGTCTTGGGCTGGAAATTTGTTTCACTCTGTATTTTTGTGGGTTCTGCTGCTTCAGAATGTGTTTAGAGCCATTTTTTATGAGTATTTGGAGGGGTCTGGAGGAGAGCTCAAGTAAGTCACTGCTTTCACTCTGCCATCTTGGCTCCGCCCCCCACCATACAGTCTTTTAATGTAGAAGCTGCAAGGTCATGTGTAATCCTGACTGTGGTTCCATGATATTTAAATTGTTTCTTTTTGGCTGCTTGCAGTATTTTCTCTTTGACCTAGTAATTTTAGAATTTGGCTACCATATTCTTTGGTATTTTCAATTTGGGATCTCTTTCAGGAGGTGATTGGTGGATTCTTTCTACGGCTATTTTACCCTCTGGTTCTAGGACCTCAAGACAGTTTTCTTTTATGATTTCCTGAAAGATACTGTCCAGACTCTTTTTTCCATCATGACCAATAATTTTTAAATTGTCTCTCCTGGATTTATTTTCCAGGTCAGTTGTTTTACCAGTGAGGTATTTTACATTTTCATCTATTTTTTCATTCTTGTTTGACTCATTCTTGCTCTCTCAAAGAGTCACCGCCCAATTCTAATTTTTAACAAATTGTTTTCTTCTATTAGATTCTGTACCTCCTTCCCCATTTGGCCAATTGTATTTTCTAGGGATTTGTTTTCCTCAGTGTATTTTTTTTTTCAGTTGGCCAACTGCATTTTTTAAGGATTTTGTTTTCTACAGTTAATTTCTGTCCTTCCTTTTCCAACTATTGACTCTAACTTGCGTATCTCTCTTTTCTTTTTCCATTTTTTCTTCTACCTCTCTCATCTGAAAGCCTTCTTGGGTCTCTGGGCTTCAGACCAGTCCATATTCCCTTTTGAGGTTCCAGATCCGGGTTCTCACAATGTTATCCTCTTCAGAATTTCTGCCTTGATCTTCTTTCTTCCCATAAGAATCTATCATACATTTCATTTTGCTCATGATGTTTGCTTATTTCTTGGCCTTTAAAGAGTTTAATCTCTCCTGCTGGGGAACAGAGGGCACTGACCCAAGCTTCTTTTGTGGTGGGAACCTAAGGCCCGGTCACTGGCTTTGTGTGCTGGGGCCTCTGATGTTGGCAGTTGGAGGCTATAGGGTTCTGGCAGCTTACCCGGTATGGGGCTGGAATCAGCGAGACTGAACTCTAGGGGTAGGACTGGGTAGTGTGGCCCCTGGAGATTTCCTGTTCACCTGGGCCTTTCCTTCCTTTCGCTTTCTTCAGCTCCTTTCAGATGGATGTTGCAGGATGTTTATCCACCTGGGGCCCCCTGGAGCACTGCTTCCCTTAATTTGCTGAGGCCCCTGGTGGTTTTCCAAGCTGGTTTCCACTGGTTCCCCACCCTCACTGAGGCACTAGGGGTCCAGGTGTTGGTGTTTGCCTGATCCGCCCCCTGGGTTTCAGGATCTCCTCCTGGTATGCTGAGGTGGGGGTTTCCTCTAGGTAGCTGGGATGCCTCTAGTTCTGTACTGCTCCCCTTCCCCCAGGGCAAGAGGGGCCTTTCCCATTAATCCCTCAAGCTAACTTGGCTACTAGACTGCTGTAACCCCATCTTTCTTCTGGTTCAGCTGTTCCAGGGTTTTTCCTGGGGTGATATTTTCTGGGCTTTCAGAGGTTAATAAGGGAAGCTAAGTGCAACTTACTTCTTACTCCTCCATCCTGGAGTAAGCGGAAACCCTCCCAGTCATCCTCATCTATATCTTGCCACTGAACTCAGATGGTTCCTGAGGAGAAAGTGAGGCTGGTGACTTTGCAAAGTCTTTCCTCATTTAAATCCAATTCACTTGCAAGTCCCGGCATCACCTTCCATGGTCCTCTTCCAATAACAACAACAATATGGTAAGAATACTTCTCTGTGGCCGTGGGACAAGTTCATCTTTTTTAATCATATCAAATTAAAATATGTGGGTTTACATTTTAAAACTTTAACAGTCAGGGGCAGCTAGGTGGCTGAGTGGATAGAATACCGGCCCTGGAGTCAGGAGTTCAAATCCAGCCTCAGACACTCACTAGCTGTGTGACGCTAGGCAAGTCATGTTTAACCCCACTGCCTAGCCAAAAAACAAAAACAAAACTTAACAGTCATCAATGAAATGACTGCCTTTAATAAAATGGCAGGTAGTTCCCACATATAAAAGGTTTTTTAATTATCACCACCACCCAAGGGAATAGAAGAAAACAGAGTTTCTCTTTCAAAGTTTCCATCCTAGAATATGCTATTTTCCCTTCACTTCTCCAAATCTACCCACCACCCCCAAACCTAATAGTCTAATCTGAACACACCACACTTCCTCAACTATTTACTATTCAACACACTGTAGTGTGGAAAATTCTTTACACTACTTAACTTCATGTTTCACTCTATTTCCCCACTTTAGCCAACAAAGATTTATTTATTGTCTATACAGAAAACAGTTGAGGCTAACCATCAACACTAACTCCCCAACTGGCTGACTCACTCCTATACCCTCTTTTCATCTCTAGTTTCCTCAAATAAGCGACAACATTCCTCAAAGCCACCTTAATCAGATAATAATACCACAAGATGATTCTTCAGACCTGTTAATTCTCAAAGACCATCCGCCAAAATGTAGAAAAGCTGTGACTCACATTGGTAAAAGGGAATAGTAATACCTATAAGTAATCAGGAAACCTTCAAGTATTATTCAGCCACTACCTTACATTTATATATTTGCTAATGATTTATATAAATTTCTGGTTCCACGCTCTAATTCTCTTCCAAGTCCTCTTCTGCCACTCTGGACTTCACATCATACCAGTCTCCCTTCCCCTCCCTACAAGGGGATTCTTCAGTTCTGGCCTTATGGTCTCAACAGTCAAGTTTCCAATGTGGTTAACTGAAAGGAATACTTGGTTTTCATTCAACTGTTTCTTAAAAAAAAAAAAAGCTAAGCATATACAAAAAAAAAACACACAACAATGAGAATTACTGTTTTTTATAGGCGCAAAGCAAGTTTTAAAGCACGTACCTAAAAAAATAAAGCACATATCTAGGTACAATTAAGTATAATAAATTTTAATCTTTTTTCCTTTTTATCTTGAAAGAAAAACTTTTAAATCTGTCATAAAGCACGTCAGCACAGCTTTTTATCTCTTAAGTTTACCTCTCTGTTGTCTCCTATTATTTCAGGCTCTCCCTTACTCAGCTGGCACAGAAGTTACAAAAGTGAAAAGACAAAAAAAGACTCTTTTCTACACCCCTCCCTTTCTGCACCCCATCTGAATGTTTAATTCAGCCTAAATGTGTAATTCATTCCTGTGACTGTCCTCCCTGTCTGCTATTGAAGTAAATCCTGAGGGATTAATTTCTATTCAGAGCTCTCCCCCCACCTTCACTTAGCCTGTAGAAAAGTGAAACCATGAGTAACCCTTCAGCTCCTGGGATGCTACCCAGGTAGAGTTGCCACAGAGATGTCAGACTGAAATGGCCAAAGGGATGGTGGTCCTAGTCAGTTTGTGACTTTTTTAGGAAAGTTGCATTGAGACTTCTGAAACAAGAGAAGTTAGGAGAGATTTCACCTTGAGGGTCATGCAGAAGAATGGCAGTGGTTTTTGTTTAATCTTTGGGTGACTACTCCTCTCTCTTTCTCTATCAAAGCTGCTGCTACAACATCTGAAACTAATAGAATAGCCAGAGACTATTGAGAACTGACTGGCATACTGATGAGGTTTGAACTATTGGGACCGTCTAGGGAGTCAGCTTCATGTTGCCACCCACAAAGAGGATGGAGGAGGGGGAAAGTCAGCTCAACATCCCCTAATTTTCAGCTGAACTGTGGGACCCTCACTACCTGCCTCACCCTTCTTCCTATTCTGTTAAAAGAGGAAGAGTCAGGCAAGCCAAATGGGATTGTCTTTTTATCTAAGTCATGAGTAATTTTTCCTTTTCTTAACCTTAGCCCTAACTTTAAAGATAAAACTGGAGGTTTATTTACACTGAATGAATACACCTTAAGAGGTCAATGTTACAAAATAGGAGCTTATTGGACTTTAACTTCAAGCATACTTAAACAGACCATGAAAAATTTTGTTTTTGCAAACGGGTGATACTGTAGCTTCTCCACAACTGCCCATGATCAGTATATGCTTTCAGTTTTAGTATTGTTGTTCAGTTATTTTTCAGTCATGTCCAACCCTTCCTGACTCCATTTGGGCTTTTCTTGGCAAGATACTGGAATAGTTTGCCATTTCCTTCTCCAGCTCATTTTACAGATGAGGAAACTGAGGCAAATAGGGTTCAGTGACTTGCCCAGGGTCACACAGCTAGTGTCTGAGGCCAGATTTGAACTCAGGAACATGAGTCTTTGTGACTCCAGGACTGGCACTCTTATCCATTGAATCATCTAGCTGTCTAGTGACTGCATATCAATTACTATCCCCATTTGTGATTCACAGTACTCACTTGGGATGGCTGATCTAAAGGGCCAAGAATCTATGGGGCTGAGACCACCTTGTCTCAAGCTGTATTCAATTAAATTTATCAGTCACAGATTAGTTCTTGATTGAAGTCAAGGCAAATCAAAAGGAACAGCTGATATCAGACCAAGAACACGTGTAAATCTGACCAAGAACACATATAACTTTCAAAAATACATAATTAGATGGAATTAATGAACTCAAGAACAGAATGGGAGAAATTCCATGTAAGATCACCTATTTCTTTGAAAAATGGTTTCTAATCTAAAGGGCCAGTTATACCAAGATCATACCATGCTTCCCCCCAAAACTCCCCATTGTCAAGGGATATAAATAGAAAGCTAAAGACAACAGAAACACATTTTCTGGTAGTGATAAGACTCTGAATATAATTTTTTGGTTGTTTAATTTGTCAAGTTTAAGCATGATTTGGAATGTTCTTTTCTTGGTGTTAAGCATCATAAAATTAATGAGATCCAACAAGAGGGATGAGGACTCCAGGTACGCATGTCTACTCCATGGAAGCCTTTCAATTACCAAACAGTGCAGTCAAACTCTTAAAATACCTCCATTTCAGAGAAAAAAAAAAAAACCCTGATGCTCAAGTGTCGAAAAGAATGAAAGTCATCCAGAATACTTAGGTCAATCCTACTGGGAAACATCTAAATATTCAAAGAATGTGACCAGGCTGCCCTATTCAAATTAGTTCTGAAACATGTTCATTTTAGAGCATCATGTTTTTAAAAAGGTTATAGAGAAGCTGTGCTGGTCTCAGAGGAGGGCAACAAAGAAGGGGGCTCAAAATCAAGTCACAAGACAAACAGCTGAAACAAAGATTTAAAAATATTTAATGCAGATAAAAGGTTGGGGGGAAGGGAGGAGGGAACAATCTGATTACTGTCTTCAGGACAGGTAAAGGCATAGATGAATAATTATAGTTGTCTATTAGATCAAGAACTGGACCAGAAACAATCAAAGGAAGACTGAGTTCCATTTTTTCCCAGAGTAAAAGGTTGAGTTCAGATCTGAACTCCCAATATTTACTAGCTGGGCAAGTCACCTGATCCATTTGCCTCAGTTTCCTAAACTGAAAAAATGAGGATAATAATAGCCCCTACCTCCCAGGGTTGTTGTGAGGATCCAGTGAGATAATACTTGTAAAGCAATTAGCATTATATGTCATAGTAAGCTACATGTCAGCTATTATTGTTGGGGTTTTTTGTTGTTGCAGGATTTCATTAGCATAGAGAACTCCTGGTGAAGAAATTCTATCAATTCAAACTCTCAACTACTCTCTTATACATTATATAATTTGATCAGAGTTGCCTGGGCCATTGAGAGGTAAACTCAAGGTCACAAAGATGAGATCTGCCAGGAGTGGCATGTGGTTCAATATAAGAAAAAAATTTATAACAGAAGTGAAAAGTAGGCACACAATACAACAGGTTGTTTTATGAGTTAATGTCACTGAATGTTGGGACGCTTGATCAGACATCTATCAAAAACAGGCAGCATTCAGAATGCAAGCTGTGGAAGAAGCTGGCCTAGACCCGACAAGGTAAAACTCTCAACTCAATGGGCTAAACCAGATTAAAATATAATTGGGAAATGTCCAATAAAAGAAATAAAAATACAACATAATGTTAATTTGTGGTTTTTCTAAGTCAGTATGCTGCCCACAGAGATCTGGTCCTATTTTGAGCCTGATCACACCAAATTAGAACACTAGAGGCAATTAGGTGGTCCAGCGTCAGGCCTGGAGTCAGGGAGTCAAATCCAGCCTCAGACATTTACTAGATATGTGACCCTGGACAAGTCACTTATGCCTGGCTTGCATCAGTTTCTTCAACTGTAAAATGAGGATAAGTAACAGCACTGACCCCGAAAGATTCTTATGGGGATTAAATGAGATATTTATAAAGCACTTAGCATAGAGCCTGGCATGTAGTGGATGCTATATAAATTCTTATTCCTTTTCCTTCTCTATACAACAGCTATTTAGATATTGAACTTCACAGTTTACAAAGTGTCTTCATCAAGACAATCCCAAGAGGCAGGGTAGTCCAAGTGATTCTCATTTTACAAGTATTATTTCTCACTTAGAGGAGGAAAAAGAGGCTCAAACAGATTGAGAGTCACATGCCTGGTAAGGGGAAGTGCCAGAGATCAAACTAAGGACTTGTGATGGCAAGTTCATTACTTTTCTGCTCATACCATACACCTTCCCCTCCATGAAATCTCTCCAAGGTCTCTTCCACCTAATTCTGAAATTCATAAGGCTCAGTTTCACCCTTTTTTCATTTGTACCATGGAAACCGACCATCCTTGCTCTAAGATTTAAACAATATTATTTATCCAGGACAGCCAGCATGGTGCATCAAAATAACCCAAGGCTTGAAAGCCAAAGACCAGGGTTTAAGATGGTGTCTCTAACATTTACCCAGAAGCACATGGATGTGAAATCACTCTGAGACTCAGTTTCCTGTTTCTTAAGATGGAAAAAAAAAATACCTTTACTACCTGCCTCACAGGGCAGTTGTGCAGGAAATCACTGTAGACACACTGTTATTTCTAAAACCAAGTACTCCCACAGGTGGCATCAGATCCCTCCCTATGCTCTCTCCAGTTCACTTGGCTCATTTCCACAAGAACTCTCCAAAAAGGACTGCAAATGTAGCATTTCAGCAAAATCAAACAGTGAGTTCAATGCTTTGGTATGTATAGCTCCTGATTACATTGCCCTTCACTTGTCCCATCTCACATTACAAGTGTATCCAATGAAATACACAGTGGGACCAAATTAGACTTCCATTATCTGATGTGAGATCTTTCAATAGTCTTCCCAAGCAGCACAGGATTTCTCCCTCTCTTTCCTCTACTAGAGGGGAAAGGGAATTACTGCTGCTGCTGCTCCTCTACTTAGTCTCTCTGGAGCTAGTCCAGAAGAAAGTAACCTTTGCAACCAGCAGCCCAGAAAAGGCCCCAGCTGGAAGCTACCAGTTCCTGAGTTTAGTTTGTGCAATAAAGAAGCACTTTAAGAGAATGACTGCATTCCCTCAGCACACCAGCCTTTTCCCTTTGCTTTTGGGTCTTCTAGGATTCCAAGGAGAGTGCTCCCCAGACCAGGAAAGGGATGTACCCAAAAGGTGTATTCACAACAGCATATACTGCAGTAAAGTATCTGATGTACTTTTCTCAGTCTCAGGGGATGGGGGAGGGCAGGCAGGATAAGCATTAAATCATTCATCAGCCTGAAGTCTAGGAATTAGACCAGATTATCTCACAGCACCTTTTCAGATTAATTTGGAAGGAGGGGGTGACCCTAGTAGACCCTCAGCAACTTCAACATGCAAGACTATTCAAAATTAAAAGAACTTTTAAGAAGCATTTCTTTGCCTTGAACTTCCTAAGTGATGATGCAGGTCTCCTTTGTTAAGGAAATTCTCAGCTAACCTCTGGAGCTTACATGATCCAAAAGGTATCTCCCAAATGTTTCCTAATTCCTGTGTTGTTTCTTTTTTCAAAGGGAATGCACTTAAGCATTGTGGGCTCCTGGGTTCTGAGATAGAAAGATGGTTATTGACAGACCCCTAACCCTTCATACTCACCTATGTGGCCTTATCACTCCCTTAAATGATTTGTTTCTTGATAAAAGTACCCACTTAACATATTTTGAAATTCCAGAATATTAGCTAGGATATAGCAGTTTAAAAAAAATTAATCGTCCTACTTTTTCCATCCCTTCCTTCTAAATTAATCTGAAAAGGAGCTATGAGATAATCTGGTTTAATTCTTAGACTTCAGGCTGATGAATGACTAAAATACCCCTAACCCCTTCCATCTCCCTAAAGGCTAAGAAAAGTAGATCTGATCAGGAGATCAGATATTGCAGTACATTCCGTCATGAATATATCTTTTGGGTGTGTCATTTCCTAGAATACGATTACAGAATTAGAGTTGAAAGGAACCTTATAATTCATCCAGTCCAACCCTGTCATTTTGCAAATAAGGATTGAGGCCCAGAAAGATGAAATAATTTGCCCAAGGTTAAACAGGTAGGAAAACCACTAAGAAATTATAATCCCTGTAGAGAGAGTAGCAATTATTTGGGAATGCCCTGTCAGTCTGTTCGGTGTATATCACAGGGTAAAACAACATGGTCTCAGTGCATTGTAGTCACTGAAAGAAATGAATTTAATCTCCCACCTCCCACTCCCCCACCAATGAAATAATCATTAAGTGGACTTGGAAAATTCACAATGGTGGATCAACAAAGTTAGTTAAAAGGTAAGACTTGCTTTCTGGTTGGGTTCAACAGTAGATCTGATTCACAGAAAGCTTCAGGCTGAAATAGCTCTGAAGTTATGGACTACAAAAGAGTTGCGTCCACTGCCCAGAAGAGATGAAGCCACCTACTAGCTGCAATTCAACAGAAAAAGGAGAGCTCCAGATGACACCTGGTCATCTTTCTGACTCCAGGCCAGTACTCTAACCGCCTCGCTACCAGCTGCTTCTAAATACTCAAAACTATCTTCGACAGTACCCAAAAATGCTACCAAACATCTATACTGATGTATGGTGGGCGTAAGTATGTTGCAAGCAATGAATTACTCAAAACCCCGTGATGTCAAACATATCAAAGAAATTTCAGATCTTTTCTCCAGCCCCAGCTCCTTGAGGACAAGGACTGTCCTTCAGTGAAAGGCACAGTGCCTGGCACATAGCAGATGCTTGATAAAGGCTTATTAAATGAATTACTTACAGCTGCCTGTGTGTAACTCCACCTGGATGTCCTACCAATGCTTCTACCACCACCGCCACCCAAAATAGTCCAAGTCAGAACTGATTTTTCCCCAAAGTTCTGTTCTGCTAGCATCCCTGTTTGTCAAATGGCACTGTCCACTGGCAGCTAGGTGGCGCCACAGTGTATAATGTGCCAGCCTGGGAGTCAGGAAGACTCATCTTCCTGAGTTCAAATCTGACCTTAGACACTTACTAACTGGGTGACCCTGGGCAAGTCACTTAACCCCGTTTGTCTCAGGTTCCAATTGTGTGTAAAATGAGCTGGATAAGGAAATGGCAAACTACTCCAGTAACTTTGCCAAGAAAAATATAAATCGGGTTGTTTAGAGTCGGATACTAGCAAACACCTGAACAATAATAACAACTTTCCACTCGCCTAATTTCTCATGTTTTGAGACTCGGTGGGATTTTAAGATTTTCCTTTTTCCTCACATTTCCCACTTTCAGTTGTCAAAGTGTTACTGATGTCAGGTCTTCAAAACCCATTGCATTTGCCCCCTCCTCTCTATTCTCACTGCTACCACCTCAGTGCAGTCACTCATTACCACCAGCTACTACTGTGACTACTGTCACAGCCCCCAAAAAGTCTTCCCCTCTTCATCCCCCAATCTTACTTTTCTATAGACTTGTTCATGTGACCAGGTCAACACCTTTCAGTGCCTTCCTACTGCCTACCAAATATAAGTTTATACTTTTTAGCGTGAAAGTCAAAGCCTTCCAAAATTGTGCACTATCCTTACTTTCCAGACTTCTGCTATTCTTGTACTCTGCTTGCAGCCAAATTAGACTATTACCATCCCCCAGAAGCATCCCAGGGAGGTGGGAAGACCCTACAGGCAAGTTCTCTCTCTAGACCTTGGTTCACAGTGCTTGTCTACAGTGGCAATGGTCCAATCCATATCTAAAGAGGAATTCCCACTATAAGAGGGGCAATGGAAAACTTTTACTATCTTCCAAGGCAGCTCATTCTACTTTTAGACAGCTCTTGGGAGCCTTCCTGCAGTTTTTCTCTTTCCGACTTCCTCATTTCTGTCTTTCCCTCTCCCTCCCCTACCATTTCTTCACCTGTAAAATGAGAAAGTTCTCATGTTCTACAGAAGACAATGGTACAGCAGAAAGAACCTTGAAGTCAGGAGCCCAGACTTGACTGCTATGGCCTTGGACTTGATGCTCTCAAAGAGCCACTCTAGATGTAACAATATGTAACAAGTATCTCCTAGGAAACTGTCTCCTCAGTATCTTAAAACTACCAGACACTTACTACACACAAAACCAATGTTAAAAAAGGACATCTACAAAGTAAAAATTCTCTTTGGGTTGAAAAACTCATGAAAGTTATTATTTTTTAAGTTTTAGGAAAATCAACTTTTAAATCACTCAAGGCTCTATGCCAGACTTTGGGGATACAACGACAAAGTGGAAAGATGGTTCCTACTTTGAAGTAGCTGATTTTCTACTAGAAGAAAGTTCTTCTAATAAAATGTCTACTGGACCAAATTGGCTTTTTTGTAGTTAAAAGGGAGAGAGAAGCTAAAAACAGGAGTACAGAAGTTCTGATGAATCCAACCTTCCTCCACACTCAATTACCTGCTTTCATAAGAGTTTGAGAAGCCAGAGAAAGTAAGAGTTCACTACAGGCTCTTATTTGACACATAAATCTAAGGAGGAGACAATAAGCACCTCTAGCAAATAATTTAGCTACAATAGGACACTCCACATCTGCTGTAATGAGGACTTTGTGTCTGAACAAAAAAGAAAAGCACAGGGAATTTCGGAAGAAATGAGACAAAGCACGTTTTGGGTCAAAGTTGGTTGGAGCAAAAAGAGAAGGGAAACAAGTGAAGGTCTAAATACGGGACTGAAATTATAATTGGAAGGGGGGTTGTTTTTCTCTTTTATGAAAAGTTGAGACAGTCCTATTTAATTTATTTCACTAAAAATAAGCTGGAAGGTTAAGTGGTCAAGAATGGCCACCATTCATATGGATAAAGCCCAGCTGCATCCCCCTTATCTCTATGTTATTTTTCTTATTTGCCTCTTATTTTTCTTCTGATGACCTCTCAGTAAATGAATGGAGAGGCCTTTTTATCTGCTAGACATTTGCCTCCCAGCAAGAAACATGTGACCATTCAACTGCCAGTGGAATGATTAGATTAATATTAGCAAAATCAAGACTAAGTTAAATCCTGTACTTTACCAATTCTTTGAAAAAGGTCAAACAGTATTCGTACTATATCATACACATTTACAGCTGGAAGAGAGTTCAGACATCATCCCCAATTCCATCATTTTAAAAGTCAGCGACAAATAACCTGCTCAAGGGTTACTTTCCTTGAGTATTTAAACATACCACCTCATGATCTCAGACAAAGTTCAAGTTAAAATAGATTTAATCAAAAGTGAAAAAATAGAGAAACTACACTATGTGTCAGCAATATTATTCAATATTGTTTTAGAGTCAGACCACTTAAAATATCTAGACAGTATAAAATACTTGAGCATGTACCTGCCAAAACAGACACAGGAACATATGAACATAGACATAAAACACTTTTTTATACAAATAAACTCAGATGTAAATAAATGAAGAAATATTTATTGTTTATAGATAAAGCCAATAATTTTTAAAATTGTAATCTATTTATTCAATGTCGTCCCAATTAAATGACTAAAAAATTATTTTACTGAGTTAGAAAAAGTAATAATAAAGTTCTTTTGGAAAAACAAAAGGTCAGGAACTTCAAAGAAACCGGGGAAAAAATGTAAAGGAAGTAGATTCAGCAGTATCAGACTTTCTAGGGTGAGAGCACTGCTGAAGTATAAAAAGGATAATTTAGATTATTTTATTGTTGGGGTGGTTTTTTTTTTATTTGTTGTTTTTAGGCAATTGGGGTTAAGTGACTTGCCCAGGGTCACACAGCTAGTAAGTGTCAAGTGTTTGGTCTGAGGCCATATTTGAACTCAGATCCTCCTGACTTCAGGGCCGGTGCTCTATCCACTGTGCCACCTAGCTGCCCCAATTTTGATTTTAAATTAAAAATTTCTTGTATAAATAAAATCTATGTAGCCAAGGATAGAAAGAATACAAAAAATTGGAAGAAAACTTTCATAGACAATCTCTCAGATAGGATGTAATTGAGTTGGAATATTGTTGTGGTATAGGAAATGATGAGTTCGTTGATTTAGAAAAACATAGCAAAAGACTTTGGAGGAAGATGATATCCACCTTCAGAGAAACAGATCACAAGAGGATATAAGCACAGTACAGTCTTACATAAAAGTGTATCAGTGTGTATACACACACACACACATCTCCATGCTTAACTGTAACTTTCTTTGGGGGGTAAGCAAAAGTGCACAGCACAAAACAAAAGAAAACCAACAAGGAAGCAAAGAAAAGCTGGGCAGCTTTGAAAACAATGTGTAGTATTTGTTATATAGGTTTTCTTGAAATGGAAATGTATTGTTTTATAATTAGGGTCTGCTGTATACACGGCAATATGTGTGTGTGTGTCTTCCAGTCAACGTGACTCAGCTAGTAATAATGCAAGTTCACCTTAGGAACTGAAGTGAGGTCACTGTCCAAATATCAGTATTGTGAATGAGCACTTACAGAAACTTCTATCAAAGAAACGGTCAGAGCTGCTGAAAGATAGAGCCAGAAATGATACCTTGGGTTAAGGCTTGGGGGAGGAGGCAAGAAGGAAGGCAAAGTACAGACTCCAAAGCAATAGTGGGGAGAAGGAAAGGGAGGGAAGATGGAAAAAAGGGAGGAGAGAGGAAAGGGGAGAGAAGGGGAATGGAGAGAAAGAGAAAGGAGGAGAGAAAGGGGGAGAAACAAAGGATGGCGAGAGAGAAAGGCAGAAAGGGGACACAGACAGAAAAAGGACAGAAGGAAGAGGGGGAGAGAGCTTGAGAGAGGTAGACGAGAGAGAAGAGAGTGGGGGGAGAGAGAGAGAGACGGAGATAGTGAGGATACAAGCAGTGTAGTATAGGGACTGGTGGTATTCTCTCCACTGCTATTGTGTCTACGGTCCTAGTACCAAGAACAGATAGGGAGGGTCCTCAGCCCAGGACAATGGCAAGTGTCCCTCCCAAGCCACAGGGAATGGACCTAGCTATGTAAGGTTAGAACGGCAGCTGGCCAGCCAGCAAGCAAGTTCCTGGCTGGGCACTGACAGAATATGCCAGTCTGGCAAGCATATAGCAGGGGGTGTAATCTGCCCTACACATAGTCTCCTTTAGGGTACTGATAAATGTGAAAACACTTGGAGCTTTTCTGAGGGGAGGCAGAATGTGAAACAAAGCAGATTTCTAAAACTTGTTTGATTAAGAAAAGCATGAATGAGAAAGAGACAAGCAGATACAAATTACATGGGCATGTTAAACAGAAAAAGATTTAAAGGATAAAGAGAGAAAGCTAGGAGGCAAAGGTTTCTTTTCCCTCTCAAAGCCCTACTTCAGGGCTTCTTAAAATTTTTCCACTCATGACTCCTCCAGCACTTTGTGATCCCATACATCCCATACAGATCCTCATCTGACAGAAGAAGGAAATGAGGCCCAGGCAAGGTGATGAGACTTGTCCAAAGACACAAGGCTTAAGCGGCAAAATTAGGATCTGAACCCAGGAAACAAAGAGGAATTCCAGTTCAAATTGGTAGCATCCAAGTACAGGAACATACAGAGAAAACTTTCCCTATGATTCCTCTGTTCATATATCTAAAATAAAAGTTTGGGGAGGATATGAAGTTTTGGCATTTTAAAGCACAAATGGAACCAAAAAAATAGTCCTTAACAACCAAAAAAATATATACTACCTTTAGCTTAAATCCAGAAAAGAAGCCAAGCCAAGAGAATATTTAATGAGTTACTGTCTGTGTGGGAGGAAAGGTAAATTATAAATAAGGAAATGATCTCTAAACAGTCCCACTAACATTACAGTAAAAAATTACAGTTAAACCCACAGAAGACATCTCACCACCTAATCTTGTTACCACATACAAAGCTGTAGAACAAGAATTCATGGACTGGTTTAAAACATCGCTACTACATAAATTCATTTGTGTGTGCAAGCACTCTCGTGCCCCGCGAGCATGCATGCACATGAGCTAGGCATCTTAATCACAACTCCCTCCCATGAGACTTAAAAAAAAAAAAGCACAAAGTAGAATGTAACGGGAAGGATTTGTCCATCTATAAAAATGATTCACATTCAGAGGACTTGCCCTTTTGATTTCTTTCAATCATTTCTTCAGGCCATCTGTCCATCCCCCTTCTCTTCCAAGAAAAACTTGGGGGTCTTTTATGAGCACTTTATGAACCCCTGACAAAGGCCTAGAGGCCGTGTCACGGTCTCTGAAGACTGCTGTGCCTACATATTTGCTCCTTGGACTTGATGGCACATCTCCCTCTTCCAATCTTGCACACTCCTTTTTTTAAAGTGTCAAACACTCTGGGGATCCTATTCCTCTAATACTTCCTCTCCCTCCAACATCCTAGAAAATGACATGAAGATGTTCACCAATTGAAGAAGGAGGAAGGTCAGACCTGTTGGAACTTCCAAACGACTGCCTTTTCCAAACGACAGGAGATAGTGTGGGGGAGGGGAGGGGATGGTGGCAAAACAAGAGAAGAAAAGCCTTGAGTACACATAGGTCTGCATACCCTCTTCCCAGTAACACCCTAAAAAGGTTCTAAACAACGCTTTAGATTTTTAATTAATTTAATTAATTAAACTAAGTAGTTAATTGGATACAGTCTCAAGGTTTTGAGGTTGTTGGTTTTGTTTGGTTTTTTAACAGCAAATATCAGTAATATTTACTCATCTACATCTGAAGACCACTGAGCCTCTCCCACTGCATGAACCAGCAAAGGCGTTAGTTAGTAGATATTCCTTATTAAAGGGAAGGGGGGTTAGAACAATAGTGGCCTGCTTCTTTTTTCACTGACAGATGTCACCATTCAAAGCCAATTCCCTAGCAACTGCCAAACAGTGCTCTAAGCTTTCTCCTCTAAAAAGAGTGTGAGAATCTGGGAAATCCAGTAAAATAAAGCCTTAGGAAAGAACCTTCTGGGGAACAGGTAAGGAGTTATTCAAAAGTGGCAAAACACGAAAAGCACCAATAAAATATTTGTTTAAAAACAAAGAAACTTTAAGCAGCTATACTTCTATAATGAATCTGAACAAATTAACAGGAAAAACAACCAAATGCTATAGGAAACAATTTAGGATGTATTCCACCCATTTCTGAGAGTAGTAATTACTGAGTCTGAAGGACATCTGAAAAAAAAACCTGAAAAGCACTTGCATATCTGAATCTGTTAGATATCTGAAAATATTCTGAATTGGTCCCAGAGACAGAAATTGCACAGTTCATTCATTCACCATACAAAGCTACATCAAAAATAGAACACGGGGATAGGGGAAAAGATCTCTCCACTATTAAAAAAAAACTATTTGGAAACAAGCCTCAACTACCATAAACACTACTCCTTTTGAGAATAAAGGGATATCAAAATGAAGGCATTTCCCTCCTTGTGTTTATATATGTGCACATAATAAAACCAAAACCTTACAAATTTTTAAAAAATAAAACTTTTCGACATATAAGTACATAAAGTATTTGCTTTTTAAAAGATTCTTGATAGTAAATAAAATAGCAAAGAAAGCAACCTTTCCAAAACTCTAAATAATTAGAATAAACTTTCTCCTAACATATTCCAAATACTCATGTGAATCATGTAATAAAATATTTTAGATAGCCTATCAAATAAAACAAAATCCAACCAAAAGTAGTAGAGTGAACGAAACTTTTCTTGAGGACACTAAAAATTTAGTGACATCACTCATTTCTAGACACAAAATACATTAAAAGCCAGACTATGTAGCTGTTAAAACAAGACCCAATCCCCACAAAAACTTTTCAAAAAAAGAGATCCTTACCAAGCCAGAAGGTCACTTAAAATATTCATAGTCTTCAAAGTCTTCTTTGAAATGGCTGATCAATACAACTGGAGCTGTATGGGTCTAAGTTTCCAAATTAAGTAATGGAAAAAGTAACCACTACTGAACATGACCACCATTAATAAAAGCACTGCATATGGTACAAGTTATTCCCAACCTCTTTAGTCTTATTTTCATTCACACCATATTCTACCTGCAGTAATATGCTCACCACTTACATCGGACCACTGTTCAATTACTATCAGGGCACAGGCCACAAGAGATAGATGAAAAGACCAATCACCAATATGGCCTTCACGTTACATAGAATGCTTCTACTTTTATTTTTCCCCTTATCTATGTGAACCAGATCTCACTGTACAAAGCTGTGGGAGGTTCCTACTTTTCTTAAAATAAATTAACTATTTCTAGTCCATTTGCTCCCTTTCAAATAATACTAATCCAGTATAAAAGAGAAATTATTAGGTATCACTCATAGATATGTTGATACCTATCACATAAGCAATAAACCCCCAGCCATCCAGAGTCTTAAGATTCCAGAGTTGATTGAAGCCATACTCCCCTACCTACCAAACTAGTAAGATTCTCCACTGGACTAGGGTTGTGGACCCAACTTTTTCAGGCACCAGCCAAATTATTTATCATTTACCATTATCTATATATATGCTCTGATGCAGATAACCAAAAGCTCCCATGCTAATTATTTCATATTTCCTGAACGGCTTCCAGTAACAGGCTTCAATTCAACTGACTCATTAAACCAGCCATCCTAATTCCTAATCATCCAGGATTTCAGATCTTTACTATTACAAAATAAATGACCTACAAAAGCAGATTGAAGAAAATTAAGAAATTAAATGTAAATTACCAATAATTGTCTTTTATACTAAATTTACTTAGCTTTAAACTTAGATACACAGTAATAGCCACGTTGTGCAATCACTAATATTGATACACTTAACCCTTCTCAGCAATACAAGAATCTAAGACATCTCAAAGGCCTCATGATGGAAAGTGTTATCCACATCCAAAGAAAGAATTATGGAGTTTGAATGCAGATCTATTCGCTATTTTTTCTTCTGTTGTGTTTTGTTTTCTCTTTCTGGTGGGTCCTCCTATTGGTTCTAATTCTTCCTCACAACATCACTAATGTGAAAATATATTTAATAGGAATGTATATGTATAGCCTATATTAGATTGTGCACCATCTAGGAAAAGGGGAAAAAAATCTGAAACTCAAAAGCTTATGGAAGTGATTGTTGATAATTCAAAATAAATTAATTAAAAATTAAAAAAAACCTTAAGGGTATGGGTACAAAGTACATTAATTTCCCCTTCCCTTATACTAAACCTGTAAATTTAGTTGTTTTTGGCAAATTAGAACTATGTGTGAAGATCCCATGCAGCAAAGTCCTTCTAATGTTATCATCACCAACACCAGCCCACTCATTTATTTCTGTAGAGGGAGAGGAAGTCTTAACACTGAACCTGGAATTTTAAACCACAACTCTGCTCCAAGGAGCTCCGGAGGGCTCTGTGTACGACGTGTCATTTGTCCTCACTCTAACTGTGCTGAGACAGGCAAAAGACAGTTTATCTGAAAGTTTATCGCTTTCAGCTAGGGTAAACTAAATTTTGACAAGGTCACCACTTGCCAAGGTTGCACTTGAGTCTGCTGTGCACTGAAGACCAACACCAGAGCTTCCTGCTCCCTTATATAATTATAACCAGAGAGCCAATTTCAATAAGCCAGAACGACTATCTTCCTATGATAGAGTAAAATGTCTATTAAAAAAGGAAACCTATCCTATACTCTAAGGAGATCAAAGAAAGAAGAAAAGGACCTTTACAGATGAAAATATTTAGAGGCAGCTAGGTGGTGCAGTGGATAGAGCACTGGCCTTGAAGTCAGAAGGACCCGAGTTCAAATCTAGCCTCAGACCAAACACCTGACATGTACTAGCTGTGTGACCCTGGTCAAGTCCCTTAACCTCAAGTGCCTTAAAAAATATTATAGTAGTTCTTTTCACAGTAATGGAAAAACTGGAAACTAAGGACTTTATTACATGAAATACACACAACAACTACGTGAATACAACTACAAAATACTGTAAACAAAATGGACAGACCTAAATAATTTTTTTAAAAAATTATTGTCAGGGGCAGCTAGGTAGCACAGTGGATAGAGCACCGGCCCTAATTCAGGAGGACTTGAGTTCACATCCGGCCTCAGACACATAATACTTCCTAGCTGTGTGACTCTGGGCAAGTCACTTAACCCCAACTGCCTCACTAAAAAAAAAAAAATTATTGTCCATGGGTAGGCAAAGACAATATAATAAAAACACTATCTCAATTAACTTTTTCAGTGCCATACAATCTATCCAATGATTATTTTACAGACCTGGAAAAAATAATAGCAAGGTTTATTGGAGGATCAAAAGGTCAAGAATCAAATCTCAAGGGAAATATTAAAAGGAAGGAGAACTAGCAATGTCAGATCTCAAACTATACCACAAAGCAGTAATCATTAGATGATTTGGTACTTGCTTAATAACAGAAAGATTGATACCAACAACAGATTAGCCATACACAGACTGCTGTTGTTTGTCCTTCGTTTTTGAAGAGGACCAGTGACATCACAAGGTGATGTCTTGATTTTTGCGTGAACTTGCACATCCGCCTCACTCTCTCTTCCAGAGTCACTGAAGTCCAGCGGCAGGACAAAAGTCAGGACAACTGGCAATGGCCCAGGATGCAATAGATGACATTGGTGTCTTCGATGCAAAGTTATTCTCATTCACCCATCTCAACAGGGGAAGGAAACCTTCACATGCTTGGGGTAGACATCCCCCAATTCACCTAGGGGTTTGCCAGTGAGCCTCAACTTGGTTTAACCCAGGGTGTGTCAACTGAGTATGCCGTAGCTCCTTGGAACCACAGGTGGTATACACAGAAACAAATTAACATAGAAGATTAGCATTCAATCACTACAAGGAGTAAGGACTCTTCAGGAAATATTGGGAAGCAGTCTGGATAAACTGGGATTAGATGAACACTTCACACAATGTGTCAATAAGCATATGATGTTGATATCACATCATAAACAGACAAGGAAGAAACAGCCTTTTGGATCTATGGATAGAGGAAAGATTCTCACAAAAGATAAAATGGACAACTGAATACTAAAATTTTAAAGTTTTTGCACAGATTCAATGAAGTTAAAAGAAAAAATTAGCCGGGGAAAAAAGCTTTGCATCAAGTTTCTCTGGCAAAGGTCTCCTTTCCAAGATGTTAAGGAAATGATTAAAATTTTAAGAGCCATTCCTCAATAAATGGCCAAAGGATATGAACAGGCAATTAAAGGGAAGAAATTCCAGCTATCAGAAGTAATATGAAAATGCTCCAAATCACTAATAATTAAAGAAATGTAAAGGGCAACTAAGTGGTGCAGTGGATAGAGCAACAGCTATAAAGAATAACTGAGTTCAAATCCAGCCTCAGGCACTTATTAGGTGTGACCCTGGTCAGGGCACAACACCCATTAGATACAGTTCCTCGTCTGCAAAATGGGGACACGTTAGAGAAGGAAATGACAAACCATTCCAGTATCTTTGCCAAGGAAACCCCACAGCCAAAAGTCCATGGGGTCACACAGAACTGGTCACAACTGAACAACAAAATTAAAGCCACTCTGAAGTTCTCTCTCACACCCATCAGATTGGGACCATTGACAAAAAAGGAAACAAATGTTAGAATGGCCACTAATAGTAACCATGGTTGGTAAACCATGGATTGATACAGACATTCTTAAAGCAATTTAGTACTCTCCCACAAAAGTTAACTAAACTACATACCCTTTGACCCAATAATGACCCTACTACTCTAAGGCTCAGAGATCAAAGGTAAAGGAAAAATGCTACATGTACAAAAGTATTTATGGCAGTTCTTAATATGGTAGCAAAAAAAAGGGGGGGGATTAAAAGAATGTCCATTATTTGGAGAATGACTACAGATTACTGAATGTGGATGTAACAGTATACTATTACACTATAGGAAACGATGGTTTCAGAGAAACTGAGGAAGACTTACATGAACTGATGAAGACTGAAGTGAGCAGAATTACAACATTTATACTATAAAACAACATTACCAAAAAGAACCAACTTTTAAAGACTTAAGAAATCTGATCAATTGCAATGGCGAACCAGGACACCAGAGGACCCATGCTGTAGAACACTACCCACCTCCTGACAGAAAAGTGATGTACTAAATATGCAAAATTGGCCCAACATTGTTGGACTACATATGCTTTCTTTAAAATGGACTCTGCTTTTCTTTCCTTTTTCCACTGGGGGAAGGTACAGGAAGATAGGAAGAAAAATCAATAAATAAATGCATGATACCTGAAAAAATTAACTAGGAAAAAAAAATCTCCCCTTTGCTCCTAGCTCTGCCAAGGGCCAAGCAAAACATGTCTAATCCTTCTCCCAAGTGACAGACGGTCCTTCAAAAACTTAGCAACTCCCATATTCTCTTGCAGCTTCTCTTCTCCAGACTGAACATTTCAGTTTTGATCAAGTGAACGATCAACTATTCTCACGTGGCCCTGGTTCCTGGGTACCTTTACCAACCTAGTTGCCTTCTCTCCTACAGTTTGGCAAGATTTTTTTTTAAATAAAAGTCAGAAAGACTCATCTTCCCGAGTTCAAATCTGGCCTCAGACACTTAGCTGTATGACCCTGGGCAAGTCACTTAACACAATTTGCCTCAGTTTCCTCATCTGTAAAATGCGCTGGAGAAGGAAATGGCAAACTATTCCAATATTTTTTTAAGAAAACCTCAAATGAGGTCACAAAGAGTCAGACACAGCTGAACAACCACTTCTTCATATTCTTTTTTTAAATAAAATAGGGAGCCCAGAAATGAACAGAGTGCTGTAGATTTGGTCTGAGCAGGACAGTAGGGAAAGGACAGTAGGGGGATAAAGTAGGGAAAAAGAGGACCGGGAAGGGGGGAGACATGGACTTCCTCATTCTAGTAACTTTCTATCATTGCCACCTAAGACCTCATTTTTTTAACTGCTATAGCACTGTTCAATCCTCCTCTGGAGTCCAGATAGACCCTCCCACATCTTTGTCACATGAAAAGTCACCCAGCTACATCTTCCCTATCTTCTTCTTGGAAAGCTGACTTCTAAAAATTATTTAGAAAATAGATTCCCAAACAGTTACATTAACTATTAATTGGGGGGAAAAAAACATTCTTTCTTACTAACCCTTCATAACTTCTCTGAATTGATTATTTACATTATTCTCATTGTGTAAAAGACTGTCAGGCCTGGAATCAGGAAGATTCTTAGCTTAGCTTAATTCCTCACACTCGTATAATGAAGGGGAGAGAGGTGGCACAGTGGATAGAGGGAGGGTCCTGGAGTCAGAAAGACTCATCTTCCTGAGTTCAAATCTGGTCTCAGACACTTAGCTGTATGACCCTGGGCAAGTCACTTAACATAATTTGCCTCAGTTTCCTCATCTGTAAAATGCACTGAAGAAGGAAATGGCAAACTATTCCCATTTTTTTTTTAAGAAAACCTCAAATGGGGTCACGAAGAGTCAGACACAACTGAACAACCACATGTTTCCATAACTTCTTCGCATTCTTTTTTCCCTTTTATTGCACAAAATTCCACTGCATTCCGATACCACAATTTGTTCAGCTATTCCTCAATCACTTGGCACATTTTTTTCCAGTTGTCACACATAATGTTTCCCTGAAATCAGTAATAAATTAGTGCGCTCATCTCCTCATAGAGCCATCTTTTAGCATTTTTTCCTGCCTGCAGGATTTTAATTTACATTTCAGATTATTGATTTTGAACATACCTTTCCAAATGATTATTGATAGTTTATATTACTTTTTTTTGAAAACTGCTTGTTTATCGTTTTACAATGACAATTAGAGAATGGCTCTTAATCTTATATATGTACCAATTCCCTAATGATTTGATACTCATAAGATACAGTTAATAGATATTTTAATTAATCCTATTTCTTCTCATTCAAGTTGTATTGTTAAGATGTAAAAGAACAAGACATATGATAATAACTTTTCACCAACTGGGGCCAGCTGCCAAAGAATATCCTCTTTTTAAAAACTAGAGGCCAAGTCAAATTTATAAGAATAGAAGTCATTCCCCAATTGATAAATGGCCAAAGGACATGAACAGGCAGTTCTCAGATGAAGAAATTAAAGCCATCTATAGTCATGTGAAAAAATGCTCTACGTCACTATTGATTATAGAAATGCAAATCAAAACAGCTCTGAGGTACCACATCACACCACCTATCAGATTGGCCAACAGGATAAACAGGAAAATGACAAATGATGGAGAAGATGTGGGAAAATTGGAACACTAATGCATTGTTGGTGGAGTTCTGAAATGATCCAACCATTTTGGAGAGCAATTTGGAACTATGCCCAAAGGAATATAAAAATATGCATACCCTTTGACCCAGCAACAGCCCTTCTAGGTCTGTATCCCAAAGAGATCATACAAATGGGAAAAGAACCCACATGTACAAAAATATTTATAGCAGCTTTTTGTGGTGGCAAAGAATTGGAAATTGAGAGGATGTCCATCAATTGGGGAATGGCTGAACAAGTCGTGGTATATGAATGTCATGGAATACTACTGTGCTACAAGAAATGATGAACAGTCAGTCTCACCCCCCATTGAGTTGGGGGTCCACTGGGAACGCTGCCCACTTCTATCTGCTTACAATAAACCTTGTCATTTGACCTGGAAAAAAAAAAAAAGAAAAGAAATGATGAACAGGCTGACTTCAGAAAAACCTGGAAAAACTTGTATGGTCTGATGCTGAGTGAAGTGAGCAGAACCAGAACGTTGTACACAGTAACAGTCACACTGTGTGATGACTAATATTGATAGACTTAACCCTTCTCAGCAGTACAAGGATCTGAGACATCTCCAAAGATCTCATGATGGAAAATGCTATCCACAAAGAAGAAAGAACTATGGAGTTTGAATGCAGATTGAAGCATACTATTTGCTATTTTTCTTCTGTTGTTTTTGTTTTCTCTTTCTGGTGGGTCCTCCTATTGGTTCTAATTCTTACTTACAAGATCACTAATGTGAAAATATGTTTAATAGCAGTGTATATGTACAGCTTATATCAGACTGCATGCCATCTAGGGGAGGGAGATGGGGAGGGAGAGGAAGAAAAATTTTAAACTTAAAAGCTTATGGAAGTGACTGTTGATAATTCAAAATAAATTAATTTTTAAAAGAAGATTAAAGTAAAAAAAAACTGGAGGCCAAAAAATACTATCTATAATCAAGGAACATGAAAGAACAATTCCTCCCTTAAAAAGGGTTTGGTGGGGCAGCTAGGTGGCGCAGTGGACAGAGCACCGGCCCTGAAGTCAGGAGAATCCGAGTTCAATTCTGGACTCAGACCAAACACTTGACATTTACTAGCTGTGTGACCCTGGGCAAGTCACTTAACCCCAACTGCCTAAAAAAAAATAAAAGGGTTTGGCTAATTTTTCCTAAAATAACCATGGATTCCCCCTCCCCCCAATTCTAAGGCCAAGACTTAAAACAGTTGAAATACCCTATATAAAACTACTTATTAAATATTAATTTGAAGTCTTCAATGGGATATTCCAAGTAATAAACTTGATATCTATAATATGGGTGTTTATTGATATGTTCATGAAAGAAGCCCAGAGGCTACTATCACACAGTTCTTATGAAAAAACTCTAGGCTAGGCATTGGGAGAAGAGGATTTCAATCCATATTCTGCAATGAATTTGCTGTATGATTTAACAAGCTGTTTCAGGTCTTAGCACAGTACCTGCAACACAGGAAACACCTTTAAAAAATACTTCTTGACTTCGTTTCTCCGAGCTAATGAACCAGAGGTTTATTGGAATAAGAAATAAAAGCAGTGACTCATAAGTATTTTGATGGTGAAGTCTTCCAACATTTATTCAACCACCAATTAATTGTGAGCCACCTTCATAATTATCTTGACATATCTGAGAGGAAGAATTTAGAGTTTGAAAAGTTGACAGCTGAAACATACCAGTTATCTGGGTTCAAAATCCAGTTCAGCTAACTTATTAACTGTGTGGCTTTGAGCAAGTTACTTTTAACCCATAAAATGAAAATGACTGCTGTCATTTCCAGGCCTAAATCTATAATCTTGTGATTAAAAAGAAAATTAAAACACTCTAAGGTCCATGTACCTAATGGAAAGATATCTAAAGGAACAAACTGAAGTAAACTGACTTCCTACACTTTGGATTGAGAGTTGTGAGTGAGCACTAGAAATGTTTTTGTTGTTGTTCTGTTATTTCTGTCATGTCCGACTCTTCCTGATCCCACATGGGTTTTGTTTTTTGGGCTTTTTTATCTGGGGTTTTCTTGAAAAAAATGCCAGAGTGGTTCTCCAACTAGAAATGTAGAAATAGTCTAACTTAAGCTAATTTTCACACATTGACTTTCCCATTAGATTTTAAGTTCCGTCAGGATGGGTGCTATGACTTATGTTTGAATACATCTCCCTGCCAAGAACAGTACCTTAAGCACAGCATGTGCCCTTAGACTATTTTTTGTGTTTTTACCTTTCTTTGTATTCTCATGACTTAGCAAAGTACCTGGCATACAGTGAGAACTTAATAAAGGTTTGTTGACTGACTGTTGTGGGAGGCAAATATCAAACTAGACCATGGTGGCGTATTTGCATGCTTCTAATCTTTACTCCTTGATAACACACACCTCAAAATGAGGAAAACATGTAGACAAAAAAAAAATCAAAATAAAATGAGTCCACATTCAAATCTATCAATTAGAGGGAGCTAGGTGGTACAGTAGATAGAGCACTAGCCCAGGAGTCAGGAAGACCTAAGTTCAAATCAGGCCTCAGACACTTGACACTTACTAGCTGTGTGACCCCGGGAAAGTCACTTAACAAAACTATCAGTGAGCAGTTTTCAAAAGAAAAAATGTAAACTATAAACATATGAAAATGTTCTTCAAATCAATAATGAGAAAAATGCACATTAAAATAACCCTGAAGGTGCAACTAGGTGGTACAGTGAACAGCGCACTAGCCCTGGAGTCAGGAGGACCCAAGTTCAAATGCGGCCTCAGACACATAACACTCACTAGCTGTGTGACTCTGGGCAAGTCACTTAACCCCAACTGCCTAAAAAAAAAAAAAAAAAATAATAATAACCCTGAGATTTCACCTCAAAAACTAAATTGGCCTAGAATAAAACAAAGAAAATAATCAATATTGGATGGGTTGTGGCAAAACAGGCACACTAATACTCTGTTCGAGAAGCTGGGAATTTATACAAACATTCTGGGAAACAATTTTGAGTTATATGAGAAAAGACACAAACTACTCAAACTCTCTGACCCAGGAATGTCACTACTGAGCATAATATATCCCAAGGAAGTCAAGGATGGAGAAAGGATGGATATATTTATAACAGCTCTTTTTTGGGGGGTAGCCATGGTTAAACAAAATGTGGCATATGAATGTAATGGAACATTACTGTTCCATGAGGAATTCAGAGAAAAACAAGAAAATTTGTATGAACTGATAACAAGAAGCAGAAACAGGAAAAAAAAAGACAATGACTACATCTGGCCATACAAATACACTTCTCACATATGCCATCAGTTCTAGCAACTCTTTCAGCTGGTTTCACTTAAATGTTTTTGGGGTTTTTTTCGTTATTAGGAAGGATTCACTGGGTACGATGGGGACATATGTAGAAATAACAGGTGAAAAAACAAAGCCTTGTTTTACAAAACAAGCAAGAAGAATGAAAAGAAAGCTAAAATTTCTAAGAACAGAAACATCAGATATTACTGGAGATTTAATAAGCATTGGAATCCAGGACAACATTATGAATGGACTAAAGTCATCTATGCGGAGTGGGAAGAGTCCTGGACGGTAGGAGACAGATCGGTACAGGGGATACTTGAGACAAAAAGACCAATTAAGAGACCACTATTACAATCTAGTGTAAAAGTGATGAATGCCTGAATTAAAGTGGTAGAGTAGCACATGAGCAGAGAGGAGGAGTCAGAGGTGAAGAGATGTTAAAGAGGAAGAAAGCAAGATATGGCAACTAAATGGACACGTGAGATGAGGGAGAGTGAGGAGTGGAGGCTAAATAAAAGCAATGTTATCAATCCACTCTGTAACCTAGTTGAACAACATTTCCTTGCCACTGTTGCATAACTTGGCTATTGGGCAAAGAAGAAAGGAGGGAAGGAAAGGGAGAGAGATGGATTTAAAAGTGAGGAGGCAAGAGTTTAATTCCTACCTCAGACACCTGTGTGACCATGAGTATGCCTCATCATCTCAATTATCCTCATCTATAAAATGGGGATTATAATGCTCACACTCCCTACTTGTGGGCAGGCAAGTGCTTTACAAACCTTAAAGTACTATATAGAAGTGAAAACAATTTTTCTGGAAAAACATGTTATCAAAAACTAATGTAGTCAAAACTTTAACTCAGTCACAAATCTCATTTAGAGTGATGGCAAAAGCCAAGACCTATTCTGAGCATTCAGGGGGCAATGCCAAGACTCAAAGTTACGAACAGAAGATTTTTGCCATTAGGTGGCCTTAACCAGCCAAGCTTCCAAGCTTTGGGGGCCAAGAGTGTTTATTTAAAGTATTTAAGTGAAGACACAGTGTTTTGGTTTTTTTCTTCCTTTTATTTATTTTTTAAATATTCAAGCCACAACCATTTTTCCATTTAGTAATTTCTCCAGCATTTCTGTGAGTCCAAGGTAAAAACAAGCAGCATCTGTGAGAAATCAATAATTACCCTATTTTACTTTCAATAGTGTGTAACAGAAATACTCAACCTGGACCCTGTCTGCATGTAAAAACATACCTCAAGGACTGTGCCTCTGATTAGTTTTTTTCAAGAAATTTAATGGCCTGAAGCCCTACCAGACAATAAGTTTCCTGAAGGCAGGGCCTGTGTCTAATTACCAGTGGGATAAAAGATAAAATAAGACTGGATCTGCTCACTCAAAGTAACCATAAAACCACCCACAAGCAATGCAAGTGACAAGTATCCAAATATTGACTAAGGAACACTAATTCAGAAGGTACACTCTCGTCCATGAATTCTGCCCTTCTGCCAACAGCCAAATTAAGTGACAGCACTATAGTGTAGTGAGAAAACACACACACACACACACACACACACACACACACACACACACACACACACACGTGTCTGCTTGACTGTCTTTACAACTTCTGGAAAGTCAACCACGCTTTTCTCAGTTTCAATTTCCTCATCTGTAAAATGAGGGGACGAGATCATCTTCTAGGTCCCCTTCAACTCTAGATTTTCCATCCACTCCCAACCCAAGGGTAAGCAGATTAAACAATGGAAGAATCTGCAGCAAGAGTTTACAGGAAAGTGAGAGGAGCGCATCTTTATGAGAAGTCCTCAAGCAGGCACACTGACGTTACTACAGGTGGAGCTGCTAATGGGGACAACGATTCTGGAAACCAATTTGGAATTACACACAAGAAGTTAATCAACAGTCATGCCTTTTAACTAAGCTTTACCACCCCTGGGCCCATACTCAAAGAGAAAGGTAAAGATCTTTTATGTTCAAATATATTTATAATAGTTCTTATGGTAACAAAAAAAATGGAAACAAAGGGATGCCCACCAAATTGGGGAATAGCTGAATAAATTGTGGTATACCAATTTAATGGAAGACTGTTGTGAAGTATGAAAGAAAAAGATGATTTCAAAGAGACAAAGAAATACTGGAACGTAGTAATGGAGAGTGAAGTGAGCAGAACCAAATCAATTTGTGCTATTATATCACTGTTAGAAAAATGAAGGGCAACTAGCTGGCGCATCTAGTGGATAGAGCCCCAGCCCTGGAGTCAGGAGGACCTGAGCTCAAATCCGACCTCAGACACCTGTCACTTACTAGCTGTGTCACTTTACCTGGACTGCCTCACCAAAAAGCACAAAAAAAGAGCATGCCCATCTGAGGCTAAATACAGGATCATTCTACGAAGCTAGTTGGTTTTCATGAGGTCATTATTTGAAATAGGCAAATATACTTTCTTAAAGGAATCCTAATGTAATAGTTAGCTTTTGGGTCAAAAAAACCTGGGTTCAAAAGTCCCACCTGCCACAACTATTAGGCCCGTGGTAATTCATTTGTCGGCATCCCAAGCAACAACTCTCTAAGACATTAATAAATTTTTAACTAGTTGCTCATCTGCTCAAGTCTCTTCACCAAGAGTTAACCTGTACCAATGAAATCCCTGGTAGAGACCAAACAACAAAACCACATTCCAAGTGTTTTATCTCGTTTACCAGGGCAGCTCTCTATAAAAAGGCAAGGCAATCTCGAAACATTACAAAATGAGGCACAAGTACAAAAAGGGCACTTTAAAATTACTTTGGTGGGAGAAGAAGAGGGGAAGGACAACACACAAGCAGAAGGCAAGAGGCCTGAGGTTCTGAAGCTAAGGAAGGCTAACACCCTTATGGAAATTTCCAGGCAGACAGGAGAAGGGGTGGGGAGGGTGACGGGGGTGCAGAAAAGAAGGAATTAGCTCCGTTTAAGTTAAACCACTTTTTGTCTACAGTAAGTGTGGAGATTCCAAATAAATCTAACAGGGCTTATAGCAGTAGCCTGGTTCTCTTCAGACGGGCAGAAAGGGCAGAACCACATCATGGAAAATCCTCCCAGATGCACAACAGTGAGTCACATGCAACTTTGACTGAACTTGTGAATTTTTAATCAATTCCTGTAATTCTCCCTAACCTTCGATCATTCTAGGAGATTTTGGGATCCTATATCCCTTGAGCACAGGGGACAGAGAACTCAGTCCTGCAACCAGCCACACTCAAGTTTCACAGGCTTGACAGGGAAGGATGGAAGATTATCATTCAAAATAGCCTCTAAAAAGACATTAACTCTAGCTAGATTTGTTACGGAGACAGCAAAGGGTAGAGCGTGTGCTCAACAGAGTGCCAGTAAACTTGGATTCTATCAGTGGAGAAAAAAAACAGAGCTGGGCACTGAGCATCTCCTGACAATGTAGTATTAACAGCCATCATTCTAGAAACAGAATATTCCATAATTAATAAAAATACTGAAAGGTAGCGTAACAGCGGACAGAAAGCAGGCCTCACCTGAGTTCCAGTCCCACTTCTGACACATCACTGTGTGACCCTGGACTCTACCTTTGGTAGAGCCTGCCAGCACTAAAATGGGATCTCTGCAGGCTGCAGACTGATTTAGAAAACCACAAGTTAACATTATATTGTACTATATTTTTGTTTATTTTGTTAAAATATTTCCCAATTACATTTTAGTTTGGCTCGGTCAGCAC
Source organism: Phascolarctos cinereus (assembly GCF_003287225.1). Taxonomy (NCBI): domain Eukaryota; kingdom Metazoa; phylum Chordata; class Mammalia; order Diprotodontia; family Phascolarctidae; genus Phascolarctos; species Phascolarctos cinereus. Next base: position 395,569,288 of record NW_027555847.1, read on the forward strand.
TCTGGAGTCTGACCCTTTGCTCTAGGCAACCCTCTAAGATTATAAATTGCAGAAAAAGTGCCAATCTAAATTGGGATAAGGGATTTCCTAGCCTGTGAATTCCTTACACCAATGAATAGGTACAGTCTCTATCCCCAATAATATTAAAATTCAAATTCCACTAAAGATACAAACAAAAGATACACTTGGGTTCCAGGAGAAGCAGGGTCATACGATGAGTAAAGATCATCACTCAAAGAGTCAGAGAGCCAGGCGGCTGTACAACCTTAAGCAAGACACAACTTCCTCCAACCTCAGTTTCCTCAACTGTAAATTGGGGATAATAATAGAAACTACTTCCCAGGGTCATTGCGAGGATCAAATGAGACAATACAGTAAAGCACCTTGCAAACCTTCAAACAATGTATAAATGTGAGCTTTTATTATTTATCAATAACCTCTTGGTTGATCACAATGCCATGCAGATTGCAAGCCCTTTCCATATTGGTAAAGGGCCTTCATTAATTTCTGTGATAGAATACGTGTTTGCATATGATGTATATGTACCCATGTTCCCATACATATGTGTGTCTATTAGATACAGATATATCTGTTAGATAACCTATCTATCTACATAAGTATAGAGATCCACACACACACACACACACACACACACACACACACACACACACACACATCTCTATAGGGAGAGGGAGGAGGAGGAGGAAGACAGGAGGGAAAGTCAGCACCTTCTAGTAACAAGTCTCTCCTCCATACTTCCTTAGCCCGGTCCCCTGACAGACCTACCACAGGCCAGGTTCACCGCTATACCCAGAGACCAAGCCAAGTCTTTCCATTTTGTTAGCACCTGCCAGCACTTACATTCCCCACTGGTCCAGCCTTCCAATTTTCACAGTCAGCTCCACGACAGGAGAAGTCGTTAATGGTGGAGTACACAGATGGAGCAGCCCACATCACTGGAGTGAGACAGTTCAAGATTTGACTACATATGGGTAAATATATAAATCGACTGAAGGGCAGCTAGGTAGCACAGTGAATAGAATGCCAGGGGAGTCAGGAAGACCCAAGCTTAAATCTGGCTGCAGAGTCTAGCTATGCAATCCTGAACAAGTCACTTAATCCTATTTACCTCAGTTTCCTCATACATAAAAAATGAGCTAGAAGGAAATGGCAAACCTCTCCACTATCTTTGCCAAGAAAACCCCAAAGGTCAGGACATGAAGAGTTGGACACGAGTAAAAAAAACAACACAACAATAATTAATTGAAGACTATTTGAGAATAAAGATTTTCTTAACAGAAGCTCCTGGGGACAGCTAGGTGGTGCAGTGGATAGAGCACCAGCCCCAGAGTCAGAAGGACCTGAGCTCAAATCAGGCCTCAGACCAAACATTTGACACTGTGTGATTCTAGGCAAGTCAATTAATCCCAACCGCTTTGAAAAAAAAAAAAAAAACCAGACGCTCCTGAAGATAGCTAGATAGTGTACCGGACAGAGTGCCAAGACTGGAGTCAGGAAGACTCTGGACTTAACCTCTTAACTTCTTTTTGCCTCAGTTTCCTCATCTGTAAAATGGGGATAAGAAGAGTACCTACCTCCAAGAGTGGTTGTAAAGACCAAATGAAATAATAATTGTAAAGCAGTTAGCACATGGTAAGTGTGAGATAAAAGTCAGCTACTGAAGATGATGATCCTTACAAACGGAAATGTACCAAGTTGGGAATACCCTGAATGTAGCATTGCATTGATACATGCCTTAACAAGACAGTTAATATTTTCCAGGTCTTCACAGAAAGCGAAAAATTTATCAAATGGAGGGAAGAGGGAGAGGAGGCGAGGGAGAGAGAGAAGTGGAGGGAAAAAAAAAAACAACTAGAGACTACAGTCTTTGTAGGCTGTGCCCCCATCAAGCTTGCTTTGGTTGTGATGTTATCTATCAGTTCTGGCAAGAATCCTCAGGTTATTAAATGGAAGGACTGACTTTATGGAAAAGTACAGTACTTGAAAACAAACCTACTTTTACTGCCTTGAAATGGTCACACACTGGGTCACAAAGAGTCTGTTGGAAATGAACTAAATGGACTCTAATGTTCTTCCAGGACAAGTCAATGACTCTGTTAAGTCTGTCAGTCACGTGGACCTCAGGTAAGAAGGTCTGTGTCCCTTCCAGAAGCCCAGCCTCACCTTCGCCCCTCCCACTCATACATTCAAAGTACTCTGGGAAGCCAGGGGCCCATGGAGTCAGTATCTGCTCCTCCTCTCTTTCCCTCACCAAAATAGCTTGGTGAGATTGATAACCTTTAAGGCAGTGGATAGAGTGCCAGGAGTCAGAAAGACTCATTTTCCTGAGTTCAAATCCAGCCTCAGATACTTACTAGCTGGGTGACCCTGGGCAAGTCACTTAACCCTGTTTGCCTCACTTTCCGCATTTGTAAATGAGCTGGAGAGGTGGCAAACCATTCCAGTTTCTTTATCAAGGAAATTTCAAATGGGATCAGAGTTGGACAGGACTAAAACAAGCAAACAACAAGGCAGTTCTTAACACTGAATCCATAAACTTGTTTTTTTATATTTTGAGAATTGTATTTCAATATAATTGGTTCCCTTCTTAATTTTATGCATTTTATCTTACACATTTAAAAACATTTTTCTGGGATAGAGCACCAGCCCTAGAGTCAGGAGGACCTGAGTTCAAATCCATCCTTAGACACTTACTAGCTATGTGACCTTGGGCAAGTCACTTAACCCCACTGCCTAGCAAAAAAGAAAAAAAAATTTCTGAGAAAGGGTCCATAGTGTCCACCTGCCAATATAGTCCGTGAAAACAAAAAAGGCTAAAAAGCCTTGCTTTAAGGAATCCCAGGAGTAATTTACTTCCCTTCAATGGTCCTCTAATATCAGCCTACAACAAGCCAAGACTCTAAGGAAGTTGTAGGTTAAAACACGTTCCCCCACTCACTGTTTGTGCCCCCACTCCCAGTCCTGACGTGGTCTCTACTCACAATGACTGACTGGCCCTGGGGACCCTAACCCACTCACACTCTGCCCAAAACGTTGAGAGCGTGCTGGCAGAGTATGCACCAAACGCCACCTCAGGATTCAATAAACAAGCTAAGGGTCTAGCTGTCTCTGCTTTATGTAAAGGCCAACAACAACACACAAAACACATCCACAATACCAACCAACAAATGCTAAAATTCCCAATTGTTACCAATCTTCCCATCAATGGTAACTCAAAAGCCAGACTCCCCTTTAACTATGAAACATGCAAATTCTGAAACTAACAAGACTTTCAGGGGGAAAGAAATCTCTACACACCTACATTTCAGGACATCCAGTCAATTCACACCACGCTATCATTCACTCACTCTAAGATGTGTTTGTCCCCACTACACCAAATCAAAATACATCAAACCTCCACTAGTAACAACTTATTCAGAAATGAAGCCACAGAAAAGGCCGCGTTCTCAATTTCTTCCATAGCCAAACAAGGATTTTGAGTTCATACTAAAAATGAACGCTTAAAAAAATAACAAAAAATACCACTTATATAAAAAGGTAGCCTGAAATTCTCCATCCTTCACAACACAATGAAAAAAAGTATTCCATCAAGCCAAAGGTGGTCAAATATTTTACCAGAACTTGAGATTCCCAAGGGCAAGGTCTGCAGTTGCTCAAGCTCAAGCAGTACAGAGCCTTATTGTTAAGCTAATAAATGTTCTAAAAAACACTAAGCCAAGGGAAAGAAAACCTGTTCATAGGATCACAGACTAAGGGCTCCTGAAGGAATCTTGATGTTGTACAGTTAAACCGAACAGGAGTATATTCAATCATTTAAAAGTTCCTAATAAAGACTAAGGACCGAAAAAGAGACTGGAACCAAGGAAGAATTATAGTATTGAATAGAAAATGGAAAATAAAAAAGGTACCAATGATGAGTTGTAATATATGAACTGGTGAAATGGAAATAAAGCACTGAATTTGGAGTCAGAAGATGTAGATTCAGACCTGGGGTGTTAACTACCTGTTAACAAGTTGTTGCACCCTCCTGGAGACTCAGTTTCCTCATCTTTCAATTGAGGAAGTAATACTAAGTGATTAGGGTCTCTCTTTCTCATGTTAAAAAAAAGACAGAACTGGGTAACTGCTTCCAGTTCTAAATCCTTGCTCCTTCACAGTCTGAACTGCATAATTCATGAAAGCCCCTAAAGCAACTCTCCAACTCAAAGAAATTTTCTGATTTTCTAGAATGACTGAACAATAATGACAAATGAATCGCTTTTCCTCAATAAGTATACTGCAAAGGCATTACTCAGTATCCCAAGGGCTGTTAAACATCCAGGACATAAAATTAAAATGTTTTTATCATAGCAAAATGCAATTCAAATCACAAGAACATTTATTTTGTCTAATTTATGCCAGAGGATGCCAGGACAAAATAACAGGCTTCCTTGCTGTCAAGATTTAAAATGTAAGAGGTGAGAAAGGGATAAATCTGATACAAGGTACAACAGAGTGAGATTAGACTTCTTTGCCCTTGAGGCGCACTTTGAGAAAATTTGTGACGACAGAGATCACTTTCAACTGGGGGTGGGAGGAAGGAGAGGAATCTGGGAAGGGTTTATAGACGTGTCCTTGGAAGTGTGTTTTGAAGAAAAAGATTTCCAAAAGAGGTGGAAATGGGATGCAAGGATACTCCAAGATAGCCCATGTGAATGTATAGAGCCTAGAGGGCAGAAAGAGATTGGCAAACAGCAAGTATGACTATGGTGATTCTTAAATGCCCAACTCAAGAGTTTGCACATTGTCCTATGGAGAGCCACTGAAGGTTTTTAGATCTGGGGAACTACAGTCACATCTTTGCAACAGGAAGATTATATTGGTAGCAAAGAAAGATGGATTAGGAGGACAGAAAATGGAGACTGAGAGTTCATTAACTTTTCCCTGTACAATTTTAATGAACACCTGAGTTGGGGGGGAACAGTGTGGTAGTGTGAACAGAGTGGGGTGCAATGAAAGATGGTAGAGGAAAAATCAACAGGACAGACATCTGATTGATATGGTAATAAAAATGGTCATGTGACCCAGAGGCTTAATCCTAGATGGCTAGATGGGTATAGAACATTTGGGAGGGGATAAAGGAGAAGGGGATGGGGAAGAAAAGAAGGAACTGAATTTGTTTCGGACATGCTGCGGTGGAAGTACAGGCAGGATAAACCAATGTATATGTGCAACAGGCATTTGAAGATGCAGGACTGGAGCTTGGTGCTAGGTATACATTTGGGAATTATCCAGAAAGGAGTGATAAACTGTCCCCTGCCCAAGAGTAATAACCAAAGCGAAGAATAAGATCAAGGGGACAGAAGGACACAGGATAGAACAGGTGGAAGAACAAAGCCCTGGAATGATTATTTTTCACATCAAATGATGGCAATGTCTCAAGACAATTTTTATGTGACTGGAAACCTTGTTTATATAGACTACTGACATCTTTAAATGACTGAGAATTGAAAGGAACCTTAGATTTTCTAAATTCAACCCTGTCTTTTTCATAGTTAATAATAATAAACATTTAAATAGTGCTTTTTCACATCAAATGATGGCAATGTCTCAAGACAATTTTTATGTGACTGGAAACCTTGTTTATATAGACTACTGACATCTTTAAATGACTGAGAATTGAAAGGAACCTTAGATTTTCTAAATTCAACCCTGTCTTTTTTCATAGTTAATAATAATAAACATTTAAATAGTGCTTTACAGTTTTCTATGGAGCTTTACATGTATTATCTATCTCATTTTAGCCTCACAATTACACTGGGAAGTAGGTGCTACTGAGGGAGAGAGAGGTTAAGTGATTTGTCCAGGAATACACAGCTAATACAAGTACAGCACTCCATCCACCTTAGCCAAGAGGTTAAATGACTTGACCAAGGTTACACAGGAAGTATAACTAGATTTGAACTCAGGTCCTTTGACTAAATCCAGCATTTTCTCTCTTGGACAATATGGGGACTTGAAATGCTTGAAGAAAAAAAAAAGTTCAGATTCCACAGCTGGAATCTCCTTACATTGGTCATTACAAAAATATGGAAGTTCCTCAGCAGAAAACAAAAACAAAACTGCTTTGCAGAGTGGCCAAAGTATTCCGAGAAGAAACACAGACACAAAAGGAAATGGAAACTCCTAACTTTTAGCTTCTATCAAACTGTACATACACTGGTGAAGAACTAAGTAAATATTACATATATTCTGACAAATAATTAAATCTACCTACACCAAGTGACTCCATTATTTTCTCAAAAAAACTCATCAATACCCAGGTCCTAACTGCCTACCTTTATTCTTGCACCTTGCTGCATCTTTTAAGCTATAAAACACAATCCTCTCTGAAGGTTCCACTTGATCCTCTTGGGCCTATGAGAATGTTCTTTCCTATTGTTGAGTCAACAGGGAGAAAAATAAAAGGGCTTTGAAAAGAGAGGGATGTGGCATGAGAATGGAGAGATTAAAGAGAGAAAAGAAGGAAACCAAGGCTTCAACATAAGGGGAAAAGCTCAAGAATACCGGGTAGGACACTGGATGTATTGTCAGGAAACTTTGCTTTGTATCCCATTTCTGCCACTTAAAACTGGGTGATAAAGGACAAATAACTTGACCTCTCTGGGCCTCCTCGGTAGTGGACTAACCCAACTTTAAGGTCTCTTATATATCTAAGTCTTCTACCACATCCCAAATTTCATAGGGCTGTGAAAACTCTTAGCAGAAACTGCACGACTTCCAATTCATCCTTATTACCAGTTGGATAAATTTAGTTGCTTTCCTGGGCATTATTTTCCCCATCTGTAAAAAAGACGTTGGACTACATGGCTTCTAAAGTCCCCTCCAGTTTCGGTTAGAAGATTCTGTGATATCCATATAAGTGATGAGTTAATACCGTCCCCAACTACACAAATTGTCCAAGTTGGAGAAGACCCAGTTGCTAAAAAGGGCTAGGTGGAGAGGAGGGTGGTATTGGTGGGAGCTACTGGAAAAAAACAGGACACAGATGCCAGGAGTCAAGGCCAAGACACTTCCTAGGAAGGGCAGGGAGCAGGGATGGGAATGCTCTCTGTTGCAAGGAAGTCCCATTCTTCCTTTTTTCAACTGATAGCAGTTCAGTCAAGGTCGCATGATGCGGAAAATGAGACGAGAAGGCAAATGACTCTTCCCGTTCCATTTTCCAAGCCCGCAAGCCCATCACATCATGCCACTTACAGGGTGACTTAACCCCATGCCCAAAGTACCAATCAAAGTGCACAAGGAGTGGCTTCCTCCCCTGCCACTTTTTGTTCCTTCAGGCCCTTTCCGCACCTCCCGGCTCCTCACTGCGTCCCAGCTCCAGTACCCCAGAGGGCTCTTCACCCAGGCCCGAAATTCCGGGTCCCCGAGAACAACGGTACGGCTCGCCCGGCCCACCCCCACCCCCGCTCCTCGGGCGCCAGACACAAAGACCGAAATGACCCCAAGGCAGCCGGGCGGCGACAAAGAGCGCCGAGCGTCCGAGCGCCAACCCCAGTCCCGGGTACGCCAGCGCCCGCTCTTCCGTCTTTGTCCCGGCTCAGGTACACCCTCGGTCTCCTCGAGTCTCCTCCCTCTGCACCGCCCCATCCCGGGCCAGGAACTTGAAAATCAATTCAGCCGACTGCCGGGCTGGGGCTGCGGGACTGCGGCGGGGAGGGGGCGTGGGCACGCGGGACGCCTCCTCCTCCTCTTACTCACCCAGGCTCCCTAAGCTGCATTCTCGCGGCTGCACCTTCGGGGAGCTCTGCGGGTCCGGAGGCGACACCGGCTGCCGCTCCAGCTCTTCCCCCGCTGCCCCGGCATCCCCGGAGCCCTCCGCGGCGTCTCCCTGCGCCTCCACGGGCACCACGGTGAAGTTGGTGGGCATGGTGGCCCCCGACGATGCCGCGAAGGCTTCCTCCTCCTTCTGCCGGCTCGCCGGTGCGCGCCAGCGGGCTCAGTCCCTGGAGTTCTGCCCGTGCGCCGCCGCCGCCGCTTTCGCAGCCTCCTCCCGGGCAGGAGTAAGAGTGGGGCTCCCTTAGCTACGGGCTCTCACGTGAGGGCCATTTCCTTATTTGGGGGGATGGGCGGGGGCGGAGTGGTGCGGACAGCCCCCGCCGCCTCCCTTCCCGCCAGCCCGCCCCCCGCCCTCCCTCCAATCTAGTCCCACATGACATCACCTGCCAGCAGCAAGTGGCTGCTGTCTAGTTTTTTCCTAGCCTTCCCCTGCGGCCGGGCACCTCCCACTTTATTTATAAAGAGGAAAGTTTGTTGTGGGAGGACGCAGAGGGACTTGGAGGAGGAAGGGGAGAATTGCGGCGTGCGTGGGAGAGGAAAGGCCTGGGAAAGGCACGTCCACGCAGGTGGATATCCTGGCCCTCCTGTGAAAAAGGGTAGTCTTCTGGAACCTCGCCGCTATCTTAACAGTAACTTCTGCCGTCTTTTCATTTTGGCATTTTGAGGGGCTTGTTCTTTCATTTAACAGGCAATTATTAAGAGCTCACCAGCTACATTCTTAGCTTCAAGGCTAAGCAACATTCCCACCTTTCGCTAAGGAGTCCTCAATCTTAGGGTCTTCCCTCCCTGTCAATATCTTGTTTGCACAAGGGAGTCTGCACGCTGTTCTTGCCCATCAAACAGGGAGCTCCGTGAGAGCAGGAATTATTTTTTTTGCCCGTCTTTGTATGCCCAGGGCTTAGCACAATGCCCGGCACATAGGAGATGCCTGATAAATGCTGGAGAGGGAAATGGCAAACCACTCCAGTATCTTTGCTAAGAAAACTCCAAATGGGGTCACAAAGTGTATGAAACGACTGAACAACAAAAATAAATGCTGGTTGATTAGGGGCTGGGTATACAAAAGACAAAAAAAAAAACAAAAAACACCAGTCCTTACCCTGACTTTGGGATTCGAGCAAAGTTGCAGCCATGGCTGGGGAAAGAAGGTAACATACTGGCTTTCTGTGAGCTATTCAAATTAATCATCCACTGTAGTCTTAGTAATTTTTGTAAAGGGGGTGAGGAACGCAAGAAGGGGAATCTGGCACAGAGAAGCAGAAGGATAATCACCTCATTAGACTGGATTATCTAGTCCACTCCTCATTTGACAGATCCTTCAAGGCTCACTTGCTCCACCCATCCATCCCAGAACCACAAAATCTGTCAGAAAGCCGCTCTGTCAACATCCACACTTCTCTAATAAAGACTGGAGTGGTTTTTTTTGTTTTGCAAGAAGACAGGTTACCCATTTTAAAATCAACCTCTGGGGGCAGCTAGATGGTTTAGTGGACAGAGCACTGGCTCTGGAGTCAGGAGGACCTGAGTTCAAATGCGACCCCAGACACATAACACTTACTAGCTGTGTGATTCTGGGCAAGTCACCTAACCTCAGGTGCCTCATCAAAAAAAATAAAGTTTTGGTCTTTTCTATGATAGGCTGTTTGCAACCCCATGTAAAACAAATAAAACCAATTTATCAATTACCTGATGTTTTGTATATACTTGTATGTGTACATGCTGTTTCCCCTAATAAAATGTAAACTCCTTGAGAGGAAAGGTCTGTTTGATTTTTGTATTTGTAACCGCAGCATCCAGCCCAGTTCGGGGAACAAAGTAGGCACTTAATAAATGCTTGTAGGTGAATTGATTGATAAACCCACAAAGGAAAATCTGATTGAGGACAGAGGTTGTTTTCTGAGCTGTAATCAGAATGTCCAGTGGTATGTAAGTTCCTTGAGGACAGCAAGGATTTTCATTTTTTGCTGAGGCCTCCCTTTGAAAGGCTGCCCTGAGGAGTAGTAGATAGGGTGCTGGACCTGGAGTCAGAAAGACTGGGTTTCCAAACCTGCCTCAGACCCTTAACTATCTGTGTGATCCTAGGCAAGTCACTGGACCTTCCCTACCCCGGCTTTCCTTTTCTGTAAAATAAGAATGCTGGACTGGGCAGTCCCTGTGATTCTTCCAGCTCTGTCATTCTGTGATCTATCATGCCTGCATAGTTATATAATAGGTACTTGTTGAAAAAAATCTATTTTTCTCAGCAGCTCCACTCTCTTTCTCTAAGTTCTTCTTTTCTTGCATTGAACCAGCTCTTTTCAAATTCCATTGCCCGAGGAGGCCTAGGCTCCACTTATTTTCATGCTCCCTCCTCACTTTTCCTCAGGAGAAACATAGGTGCTGTATAGGCATTCTTCCAACATGGACCTTTATACCACTTTTCTTCCTAATTCACTCAATTAGGAAGGCTCTCCCACAAACCCTGCCCACTTCAGAATCCTCTGAGCAGTGGGAGTAGTCTTGGCAGCATGGATACTTGGCAGTAGCTGGAGCTCCCTATGTCCCCAAACAGATCTGTGCCCAGCATCACTCGACCTTTCTGGTTAAGCTCCTAAAACTCTTTGTTGACTTTCCCCCAGAGTGCACACAAGGCTTTTTCTGCCCACCAGCCATCTAAATGGACCATATGGTTTGGAATTTGAAGCAGCCAAAGCTTTCGTGTTACAAATAAGTCTTTCTGGTTCTGGTATGATTCCACTGTACTCAATCTTTGCTTCATTTTATTTCCTTCCTTATAAGGCAGCTTTTTGAGGTCATCAGAGGGGTCTAGAAGTAGAAGCCCAGGTTTCTGGAGGATTTATTCGTCTAGATGCAGGACTAGGGCAAAAGCAGCAGAGAGAAACAGTGAAAAGAGTTTCTTAGGGCTGGATAATAGAGATGAAGGCTTTGTACAAGTGAGTATATGCTTTTCTCATCATAATCAGAAACCTATACTTTACAATGCTTGTTTTTAGAAACACAGGATTAAAAGAGGTTTTTTACTGTTTACTCTACCCTTTAGAGCTTCGAGAGGATATCCCATGGAGCGAGGCTGTATTTGTTTATCTGGGGAACTCTTCTTTTCCCACATTTCTGGATTCAGGAATTTAAAGCAAGAAAGGGGCAGTCAACTTCCTTGTATTGAAGGTAGATTCCCTCTCCTGCTACTTAAGCTAGCTCAGAGTTTTTCACTGAGGAGGTTCAGCAAGCAAGAAGGATTTCTCACCTCCAAATGTTGTAATTCTTCTTTAGCCATTTCAGTCATGTCTGACTCTTCATGACCCCATTTGAGGTTTTCTTGGCAAAGATAATGGAGTGGTTTCTTGTTGTTTAGTTGTTTTCAGTCATGTCCAACTCTTTGCGACCCCTAAAGGGGTTTTCTTGGCAAAGATGCTGGAGTGGTTTGCCATTTCCTTCTCCAGCTCATTTTACAGAAGAGGAAACTGAGGCAAATGGGGTAAAGTGACTTGCTTAGGGTCACCCAGCTAGTAAGTACCTGAAATAATATTTTAACTCTTCTTGAAGTCTTTCTGACTCCACTGTATTCACTGCACCACTTAGCTGCTAAGCACTTCCAAATAGCACTAGCCTATATTGAAAAAATGCTTCCCTGTATCATCACTTGGAACCTCTATAAGAGACCATACTTTATGTTTGAACATTCTTTAGACAGAAGACAAAAGAAAGAATTGATCTTCTGGCATCCAATCAACGAGCATTTATTGAGTAACTTTTCTATGCCCCTCACTTTTAGAAGAAACATCATTATCAAGGAGCATGCGCTAAGCATGGGAGACTAGATGATCCAGCACACCTTAGGGCAAGAATTGACATCTGCCCTTCCCCTTTTTATTGAAATGACCACAAATGCCATATTTAATCACCCATAAACTTTGTTTCTCCCTGAGGGGGAGGGTAAAAGCCAAAGGTAAATCATGCCTCAGGGTGTGCCAGGAAACTGAGGCACACCCAGCCATAGTCTGTGCAGAACTATGATCATCAAAGTAATAACAATTACTCATATTTCTGTAGTCCTTTAAGTGCTTTTCTCACAACACTGTGAAATAAAGAGTATTATTGTTTCCCTTGGACAGAAGAGGAAACTGAGGCCCAGAGGAAAAAAAATTAAGCCTCAATTTTCTCGTCTGTAATCTAGAGATAATAACACTTGCAGGTTGTTGTAGGTAAAGAGTTTTGTAAACCATAATATACTATAGAAATCAGAGTTGTTATTATCATCATCAGAGGTCTTTAAGGAAATTGTTTTAAGGATTAGGAAAGAATGCTTATGTAATTAGCATAGCAAATTTTATAAATGATGTTAATAAAGTCTAATTTTCTTATAGAAACAATAAGTATTATAATAGTGGACTGTGTTACTAACTAAAGACCTGATGCCCAGCTTTTTATGGAAATGATCACAAATACTATATCTCATTAATCATAAATGTTATATCTGGGTACTCTGTATTAAAGAGCCTTCTAAAGTTTACAGAAATCAATTAAAAAAGAAAGTAATAAATCATAGAGATTTAACTTATATAAGGCCTCGAAAGAGCCAAGACCTGAACAGAATTTTCTAATTCTTAGGTTACTGCTCTTCCCATGCTGGACTGCCCCTATAAAAAGATGAGATCAAGACAGGAATTCACCAAAACCCACATAACCAACTTTGTGATCTCTTAAGTATACTCTGTTGGATTGTACTTCAAGTATAGGATTATAGAATGTCAGAGCAAAATCCAGCTTCCCTCTGCTGTCTATCTGCTTGAGGGCCTGCTCCTTCTCCCCGTGATCTAGAAAATAAATTAAATTTGTGTGATTGGTCACTGTATTGGCTACTATTTAATTGCTTTATATCTGCTTTAGAAGGTATTGTATACAGAGGAAAAAACTCATGCCCAGAGGGATAAACTGACTTACCCAAGGTCACATAAAAGATAAATTTAACAGATAGGACTTATCTGTTTTGTTTCTAAGATAGGACTTATCTGTCCCTGCCACTGTTGACTGTCAACTTTTCTACAATTCCCCTTAATGGTTATAAGCCACTTTACTTACAAATAGCTTATCAAGTCTTTATTTGGCATGCCCTGAATTTATATACTCTGCTAATACTGCACACTTTATTTGGAGACAACAATAAGGCAAAATGCTAAACTTCCATTCTCAAGCTGCTACGGGGTAAGATGAAACTTTTTTCCTCTCATATCATCATGCAAACTGTCATCCAAATTAGCAATTTTCCACTGTCCTAATAAAGAAACTAACTACTACAAAACCCCAAGGTTATATTATTAATAAAAACTTAGAAACACTAGTATATCAAGTTTTCTAAATTCCTTAAGAAATCCTGGCTACGAGCACCAGCCCTGAAGTCAGGAGGACCTGAGTTCAAATCCGGCCTCAGACCAAACACTTGACACATACTAGCTGTGTGACCCTGGGCAAGTCACTTAACCCCAATTGCCTAAAAGCCAAAAAAAGAAAAAAGAAATCCTGGCTACATGCCACAGACCCACAGGTAAAGTTCAGCCTAAGTAATTACATCCATTCACAGAGTATCATGGCTGTCAACAGAAATAGTTACGATAATTTCACAATTACAAGGGTTGTTTTCCCCCAGAAATCTATGCTGAATTTAATTCATCCTTGAGCTAAGGAGAAGCAGGCCATAGTGGACAGCTGCCATTGTCCAGTATAAGAGTGGCCACTGAACAACCAAGAGAATTTCCAGTGTTATTCAATCTAACTACAGATCTAAAAGAAAAAATACTCTGCTGGGAATCAGGAGACATGGATTCCAGTTCTGTCATTCCTTCCCTAGGACAATTGGCCTTGAACAATTCATTTACCTTTTTTATGATTTAGTTTCCTCATCTGTAAAATGGAATTAAAAATGCAGGTGGTCTTTGTTAATATTTATAACATTAACTGGCCTTTAGAGCATTTTGATTTATAACTATAACTGGCTTTAATTTCTTCATCTGAGAACTGCCTGTTCATATCCTTTGACTATTTATCAATTGAGGAATGACTTTTATTCTTATAAATTTAACTTAATTTGCTATTCATTTTAGAAATGAGGCCCTTATCAGACACTGGTTGTAAAAATTCTTTCCCAATTTTCTATTTTCCTTCTAAACTTGGTTGCATTGGCTTTGTTTGTGCAAACCAACATGACAAAACAGGAAAATGATAAATGTTGGAGAGGATGTAGGAAAATTGGAACACTAATGCATTGTTGGTGGAGTTGTGAAATTATTCAACCATTTTGGAGAGCAATTTGGAACTATGCCCAAAGGGCTATAAAAATTTGCATACCCTTTGACCCAGCAATAGCACTTCTAGGGCTGTATCTCAAAGAGATCATAAAAATGGGAAAAGGACCTACATGTACAAAAATATCGATAGCAGCTCTTTTTATGGTGGCAAAGAATTGGAAATTGAGAGGATGCCCATCAATTGGGGAATGGCTGAACAAGTTCTGGTATATGAATGTAATGGAATACTATTGTGCCATAAGAAACGATGAACAGGCAGACTTCAGAAAAACCTGGAAAGACTTGTATTGACTGATGCTGAGTGAAGTGAGCAGAATCAGGAGAACGTTATACATAGTAACAGGCCATGTTGTGCAATGACTAACGGTGTTAGACTTAGCTCTCCTCAGCAATGTAAGAATCTAAGACATTTCCAAAGGTCTCATGATGGAAAATGCCATCCACATCCAAAGAAAGAACTATGGAGTTTGAATGCAGATAGAAGCATACTATCTGCTATTTTTTTTTCTTCTGCTTTGTTTTGTTTCCTCTTTCTGGTGGTTCCTCCTATTGGTTCTAATTCTTCCTTACAACATGACTAATATGAAAATATGTTTAATAAGAATGTATATGTATAGCCTATATCAGATTGCATGCTGTCTTGGGGAGAGAGGTGAGGAGGGAGGGGGAGAAAAATTTTAAACTCAAAAGCTTATGGAAGTGATTGTTGATAAATCAAAGTAAATTAATAAAAAGAAAGGTTTCAAAGTGTTTTAAATACATTATCGCCTCTGATTTCATGTTAGGTACAGTATAGTCTATGGCAGCCTGGGAATCAACCAAGTTCTTCCTTCATCACTTACTGGGCAATTTACTTATACCTTCCTGAAACTCAATTCTCAAAATTGAGATAATAATATTTTTATTATTTGCCATGAGAAAAGTGCTCTGAAAGTTGTAAAGAGCTATGTATTATTATTTATTTCATTTAGATAACTCTGAATGAAGACAAGAGACTGTCTTTATTACCCATTGAGTGAGCAAAATGGGGAAATACTAAATAGGAGTAACATGTACCTGACTAACCTATTATATGGGACAAAAAGGAAACATAAAAGAAGTCCTCATTTATAAAGCGCCCCACTATGCCACAGATAGATTACATAACAAGTCAAATTATGTCTTTTGTGGAGGTGCTGATGTATATAGGGAGTTCTACATTTATGAGTATTCACTAGAGATTAATTTTATGTTGCAGCCACAAGAAGTCCAGTTCCCTTACAATAGGAGTTGTGACCATTGAAGGACTTCCCTCCCCTTCACCTTTTCCTTCCTCATCTTCTGTCACCAGTACCCTTAGCCCTCCTTCTCCCTCCGCCCTAAAGCTTCTGCCCCAGTTACCCTCCTGAACAGACTTCCCCACCCTACTTCCAGAGCTCATGCCCTCAAGTCTGTGGGGAAACAGCTACCAAAGGCCCCACTGTCTCCCAGTTGTCAATCCTCACCTTAGTCACTTTCCCAGAACAGGTGTCAAAGTCCCAATCTCTCAGTTTGCCAGTGTTTCTCTGTATCTTAAATTCCATGTCTTCCACATAACCTGATGCTCTCAGATGATAACAGTGGTTTACAATTGTGCCTTTGCCTTTTTTTTTTTTAACATATCATTTATTCTATTTTAGTATGGTATATAGTAGAAGGAGCACTGAAATTGAAGTTGGGACCTGGGTTTGAATACCAGCCTTTCCACTTACTTTCTCTATGATTTTTCACTTCTTTTATTGGATCTTCAATTTCCTTGTCTAGAAAGTTGGTATGATGATATTATATTTTATATTATATATTATAATAATATTGCCATCGTGGAGGTTGTTAAAAGTATTAAATATTAGGCTGAGAATTCAATTCTTTATATTTTTCCTAGTGACAACAGAGAACTACTGAAGCTTTGGAATAGCTTTGGAATGGTTAGAACTGTGTTTTATTCCTGTCAGCGTGGCATCTATGTGGAAGAAGGATCAATGAAGGAAGAGCATGGAAGCAGGTGGACCAATTAAGAAAGTTTGGCAAGGGGTAGAGCCAAGATGGTGGAGTGAAAGGAAGTTTGGCATGAATCCAGGTGAGATGTGACGTGGTCCTAACCTAGGGGACAGATTGTTTGAGTGGAAAGAGTGAATACATTCAAGAGATGATTTGAAAGTAGAATCAATAAGACTTAGCAACTGGTTGGACATGAAAAAATGTATTTATGGAACATAGTCTAAATAAATAATGTGCAGCTGTGAGTTGGTTCAGAAGATCTGGAAAATAATTTGGAATTATTCAAAAAAGAGTTGCTAGTTCTTTTTCATGTTCTATGATTTATTGACAGCAAGTAAATTGACCAGAATTTTCTTATGGCTCTATGTTGATTTTGTTGACATTGGATTATAGATTTGTAGCTGGAAGTGCCTTGGAGATCATCTAATTAAACCATCTCATTTTATGGATGAGGAATCTGAGACCCAGAGAGGTTAAGTGATTTGCTCTGGGACATCTAGATAGTAAATGGCAGACAGGATTTGAACATATGTATAATGATGTTCATAGAAACAAAAAGTTGGAAACAAAATATATGTCCATCAATTGAGAAAGGGCTAAATATAGTTATGTGTGAATGAAAGGGAATATTACTATTCTGTAAGGAATGACTAATATTAAGAATTCAGAGGAACTTGAGAAGATTTATATAAGGTGATGAAGAGAGAAGAAAGCAGAGCCAAAAGCACAATATACACATTAATTATTATAGTGAAATGTACTGAAAAGAGTGGTGGATTTGAAGTCAGAGGACCCGAGTTCAAATCCTGTCTGCCATTTACTATCTAGATGTCCCAGAGCAAATCACTTAACCTCTCTGGGTCTCAGATTCCTCATCCATAAAATGAGATTGTTTAATTAGATGATCTCCAAGGCACTTCCAGCTACAAATCTATAATCAAATGTCAACAAAATCAACATAGAGCCATAAGAAAATTCTGGTCAATTTACAATGGTCATTGTTTGTGCCAAATTGTCAAAATTAAAGAATATACCCCTCCACTGTTAGTAATTAGTAACTAGATTCTTTTGTTTGGAAATATCTGTTGTGTAGAAGCAAAATATATCAATAATTTTAATAACTACTACTTCTCAATAAAAAAATAAACATTTGGAGAAATATGTTAAGACTTGTATAAAGTGACACAGAATTGAAAAAGGAAGATCCAAGAAGACCCCACCCTAATAAAAGCAATGACTTCAACAATGTCAAAAATAAAATCAATACAGATTCTCAACAAAACCCATCAAATGCAAAAAAGCAAAGTAAAGGATATACTTCTCCTTTCCAGTAATCTGTTTAGAGGAATCTGCCTGGGGGAGCTGGGCCCCCTATTGGTTGAAGTGTCAACTCTGCCCAAACAAATGTATCAATCAATCCAAAAAAATAAATAATTAGTAATCCCTAAACACAAACAATTAAATCCCTTAATCACTAATCCATTTAATCTATTCTTTTTTTCCCCTTTTATGACTTTAAAGATGACTTTTAATCCTCTTTTATCTACTTACATCGATACCCCTCTGGTAAACAGCTGCCCAGCTGTTGCAGTTAAAATCCCTGTAGTTTCTTTCCTTCACAGTGATGGCCAGCCAGCCATATCCTCTCAGCCCACGACAGAAATAATTCCCCAGAGATTTTTCTTTTGAGCTCTACTTTTCCCTTATACTTGGCTTGGTAGAAACCGGATAGAGAAGATTACAGCTATAATGTGCATTAGCATGGGGATGAGTCTGTCAGAAGAATTGTACATTCTTTTTTTAATTTTTTTGGTTAGGCAATAGGGTTAAGTGACTTGCCCAGGGTCACACAGCTAGTAAGTGTTATGTGTCTGAGGACGCATTTGAACTCAGATCCTCCTGAATCCAGGGCTGGTGCTCTATCCACTGCGCCACCTAGCTGCCCCTAGAATTGTACATTCTCAAAAGGAGTTTCTCCCCACTCCCATCAGGCATTGACTTGAAAGGATGATTCCTACAATGACCTCTAAAGTCCCATTTAGCTCTGAATTCTGTGACTCATATCTCAGAGTCTTAGGGGAAAGGGTGAGGGAATCTTTGCTAAGATTTCTGCTCATATAAGAAAGAAAAAAAAAAGGGAGGAAGCCATGGGGGGCAGTAAGGGAAGGCAGGAGGGGAGGGAAGAGGGGATAGGTAGGACTAGAATCCAGGATGCATGCAAGGAATGGAGATTTCTAATAACTACAACCAGCCGCCCCCCAGTTTTTCTCCCTCCAAAATGGTGAAGAGGTGTCATATTTGGAAAGGTGGGTAGAGTTTGGGGGGTCTGTCCAAACCTATGATTTCATTTGTGTAAGGAACTCCCAGTGTGGAAAATCACTCCACCAGTGCAGATTTGCAACTCTCCTATAATTTCTAGTCTCAGAGAGTAACTGAAATTGTGGGAGATATAGAAACATTTTAGGCTTGATCTGATGAGGAGACAAGACAAATACAAAAAAAGTTTAATAAAAATAAAACAGTTCAAGATGATGATAGGAAAGATGTCACAAAATAGCTGCAATGATTAGCTGTTGAATTATTTATACAGAAAATTGCTTCAAGAACTCTGAGAAGAAAAACTTTGTCACTTCAGGGTGAGATAAACTTGAAAGACCCAAATTTAAGCCAGGTATTCATGAAAGAGTAACACTTGGATACTTGGACAGATGGAAAGGAATGGGGGGCAGGGAGCTGTTCAAGCAGGTGGGTGGTAGTCATCAGAAGTGCAGAAAAAGGAATAATAACAATAATATTAGTTTACATTCATAAAGTGCTTTATTCTCTAACAATTTTCTTTACTTATATTATTTGAGTAAATCAGTGTGCTGGAAGTAGAAGGGTGTTGGGGAAGATGAGTAAAAGGGCTGGAGAGGAAGAAGGGTGGAGCCAGATTGTGAAGGGCTTTAAATATCAGATCAAGGATTTAATAGTCAATTGTAAATTCCTTGAGGGCAAGAACGAATTTTCTTTTTTTCCCCCTCATCCTTGTATCAATAGTATTAGGGCTTAATAAATGTTGGATTGATTTGGATATATTATCTAAATCAGTGGTCTCAAAATTATTTTGATTATTATATATCACTCCTATCAGTAAAAAATTTGTGAGCATGTACCTCCCAATATTTACTGATTTATAAATTATATATGTACTTCTATGCTAATAATTGTATGCCTTACAAAACATGCAAAAAACTATAAAATAATGAGATAGAGATAAAATAATATTTGATTCTAGTGACAATAGGAATCCACTGGAATTTACTGACAAGGTAAGACCTGCCAATGTTTAAACTCTGAGACTCCTGCTCCTAGGCAATGGGAGACCCTTGAAAGTTTCTGAGCAGCCAGAAACATATGATCAAAGTATGGTTTTTGATTTTGGGAAGACTGGTCTGTGAACACTATGCAAAATCCAAAGAAAATAGGCTCACACACTATTATTACAGTTTAAATGTGAGCAGATAAGAGCTTTAACCAGGGAATGGAATAGAAGACATGTAAGAGATGGAAAAGGAAGTCAGTTCCATTGGTGATTTATTGTATGTAAGGGACAAGGGATATGAAGAACTAAATTATAATATAATTTTTGAGTCTGGATGACTTATATGCCTAGTCCACAGCCAAGACTGTACTAAACTTTAGTAGAACTGGCCAAAACTTACACAGCACTGGCATTGTCCTCTCAAACCTCCAAATCACAAAGGAGAAATGGAGTAGGATTTTGTGGAAAAGGGCCCTCACATACCTCACAAACAAGAGGGAAGACCTGGTTTTAAATCCCTATTCTGCCACTAGCTACCTTTGTGTGACTTTGGTCAAACCATTTAACCTCTCTGGGGGTTCAGTTTCCTTATTTGTAAAAGGAATGGGTTATACTAGATGAATTTTAAGGTCTCTTCCAGCTCTAAATGTATGATTCTATCACTCAGAGAATGATGGTACCTGGAATAGAAATAACAAGTCAGCTGGGGGGAATTGGCTATGAGTTCAGTTTTAGACCTAGAGAGTCTGAAGTGTTGAGAGAGAGAGAGAGAGAGAGAGAGACAGAGAGAGAGAGAGAGAGAGAGAGAGAGAGAGAGAGAGAGAGAGAGAGAGAGAGAGAGAGAGAGAGAGAGAGAGAGAGTGAGTGAACCTTATCAAATATCCACATTTAAAGAACAAGAATAGAATCTGATAAAAGAGACAAAGAGGTAGGAGAAAACACTCACTAGGACCATGCAATCTCTTGTTCACCTGGACATTTTCTACTCTGCTGTCTGTAGCAGCCCCACCCTCTCAATAGGACCCAGGACTCCACTGGGGCAGATTTGCAAGAGAACAAGGACAATAGTTGCACAGGATAAGGAAGCATGGATGGATCGTGATCTATGCAGAGAGAATAACCTGCATAGTTGAAATAATAGATAACAGCAGAGTAAGGTGACTTTGCTGGGTGAAATGTTAGTAGAAATGCCTGGGGGAGAGTAGGGGAGGTGTTAGATGAGCAGAGAGCAAGAGGTTGAAGAGATATGAGGAAACACAGGCAGGTTATGAATCAGAAAAGGGAAAAATGAGACACAACTCCAGGGTGGAGCAGGGTTTTGTTTTATTCTTTTGAACTTGTGCACAGAGTTGAAGGTAGAAAAGAATGAGAAAGTGGAGAGGGAGACATTGAAAATGCTGGAGAAAGGAGATAACAAGAAGGCAAGGTCTAGGAGGAAACTCCTTTAACTGCAGTTTATCCTGAAAATCCCTAATCAATCAACTTTATAACAAAGTAGAGAAGAATTTAGCCTTGAAAAAGAGGAGGCATATCTATTACTGGGATATAATAAGGGTGTGCTTGAGCCAGCTCAAACCCAGCTTTCCAAGCCAACTGTTAAATTTTCAGTGAGAGCATTTATACCCGGAAAATCAACAAATGCTACAAATCAGGACTTGATTTATTGTTTATTGTTCTATCAACTATCTAGTCTTAAGAGAATGACAGAGAAAATGTCAATAATGCAGATTAAACCTAAAAGTATATTATGTGTACATTTTCCCCCTAGAAAGCCAGTCATTAAACACTTACCAGAACACTCCTAGATATAGAAGGAAAGAATAGAGGATATATGTGTGGGATAAAGATATTTAGAAATGGAGGAAGTGGAATCTCATTACTGACTGCTTCTCACTGTTCAGTTAAGTAATGAAGGTAGTGAGGTCTTTTGTTGAAAGTGAGAGATGGTAGTAGATCTGGTATAGATCTGGAACAGCCATTGGAAGCAGTGAGCCACAGGACTAACAAGAGATGAATAATGAGCATTGCCAAGAAGCTAGAAGAGCCCAGATGATGAAATCAGCAGGCGTGAGTTTGTAGTGGACCAAATCAACACAGTTCTCTGGCTCTTTTCAGCAATGCTCTGTAACATTAAAAAAAAAAAACTCTCCCAGATACTAGGAAGTCCTTGGGGATAAGCCAAAAGGAAATTCAAGGAGGTTGAGAGTCTAGGGTGTTAGTGAGATCAATATTGGCTTTCACTGGGAGGAGGAAGGAAAGCAAAGAGCAGGAGACTGGAAATTATCAACTTGAAGGTCATTTAAGGCTGTAAACTCTGCAAAGGAAGGCCTAAAGCTTACAAGGAACACAGAGCCTGAAAATCTCATAGACATTCCAAAAAGACCTAATTCAAAATTAGGGTTAGGCCTAGCAGAATCAGGCTTTTTGTTTTAATTTGTGAATGATGCAGCATGGAGACAACAGCCATAACCTATGAAGTCACAGAATTACCAAAGTACCAAAGAAAGTGACTTTAAAGTGGGAGTAAGAGGGGCATGGCAGACAGACAGAGCATTAGATCAGAAATCAGCTAATGATTTTTCTACTATGCAATCCAAGTTCTATATTAAGTAGTCTAGGCGCTTACTCTTTGTACCCTGTCCAAAAACTAATTAACAAATAAATAGATAGATAAATTAATAAAGAATGAAGAAAAAAGAAAGAAAGAAAAACACCATCTATTCTGTCTGCAGAGGGAACATAGTATAGTAAATAGAGGGCAAGCCTCAAAGCCATGGAGACCTGACTCAATTCCCATCTATGACACAGACAGGCTGTGAGACCCTGGGTAAGTCACTTGAGTAACTCTCAGTGCTCTAGACAGCTAATTTCTAAGACTGTAAGTTTCAGAGGTGGTGCCAACCTATATTGAAAGAGAAAGTTCCCTCACCTGAGAGTTCCCTATACTCATGAAATCACAGGTCCAGTCCCTATCCATTCTACCTATGTTTAAGGATGGTAAATATTATGATTATCACTGTAAGATTATCACCAACCTATTTAACTCTGACCCAACAGGTGCTAGGAATTACATTGATATTATAGCCTATTATTTATGAGTGTATCCAAATCTTTACTTTTTTTTAGTCACCCCAGTTCACTAACTTACAGCTGCAACTTTAAGCATGATTAAACAATATTTATTTGTACTTCAAGGATGGTGCTATCTAGTCCAACTTCATAACTAATAAGAGTACCTGTTTAAGGTGTAAGAGCATTAAGTTGATAGGATGTATTACTATTATATTCCTATGTGTCTGAATGCTTTCTGACAAACTTGTGCATATGAAAGAATCAATAAGTCAGTCAATAAACAGGTAGTAAGTGCCTACTATCTGCCAGACACTGTATTAAGGGATGAGGACACAAAGAAAGGCAAGAGACAGTGTCTGCTCTCAAGGAGCTCACAGTCTAATGGAGGGAAACAACATATAAATGGAAGTTGAAAAGTGGGAAGAGGGAAGGGGGTAGCCTGGCAGGGCATCATGAAGTCCTCTGCAGTTGGATTGGAAATGATGAGATTGCTGTCCTGGGCACTATACTAAATGGAAGATAAGAGGAACTCTCTGGTATCCATCCTCCTCCCCCTGCGATCCCAGGGAGGAAGGGAACCCTGGCTAAGGGAGCATTGAGGAGGTGTGAGTTTCAGAGCTGATGTGATCTTTCAGAATGATGAGTTTCTGGAGACAATGAGAGTCATGAGAGGTGGGAAAAGATGAGATAGCTACCCTGGACACTCTCCTTAAATGGAGGATTTGGGAGGAGTTCTCAGAATCTCAGATCTAAAAGGGCCTTCAAAGGTTACCCAGTCTAACCCATACCTGGACAACAATACCCTCCAAACATCCCAAACAAAATGGTAGTCCAGCCTTTTCCTGAAGACCTCAAAGGAAACCTCTTCAGGCAGCCCGTGCCACTTTGGGATGTTTTAGACGGTGTTGTCGCCCAGGCTCTGTTAGGAAGTACTTCCTTGCATTGAGCCCAAATCGGCCTTTTTTGCAACTTTACCTCATTGCTCCTCATTCTACCCTTCTGAGGCCAAGACAAGTATGTCTGTTCCTTCTTCCAGCTCTCTTGTATTCCCTCTGAGTCTTCTCATGTCCAAGCTACATATTTCTTTATTTGATCAAACCTTCTCCTTCATTCCTCTTTCCCTATGCCTCACAACCCCAGGCTCACCCTGTTCTTTGTCATCACTGTGCCCTACCTATATATTCCCTCTCAGACACTCTTCGACTGATGGACATCTTTTGAGTGTCCAGTTTTTGGAGTGTTTTTTTATTTTTGTTTTTACCAACACACACACACATACACACAAAACACACACACACTGCTATAAATATTTTTTGTACCTATACAACCTTTTCCTCTTCCTTTGATCTTTTTGGATATAGACCTAGCAGTGGTTTAGCTGGGGCAGATGGCATGACGCACTGTTTAGTGACTTTTTGTGTATAATTCCAAATTGTTTTCCATAATGGCTGTATCCATTCATGGGGACATTTCTCTCTCAAATTTTTAATTTCTCCCTATCCCTTGGCTCCTTCTCTGGTCTCTACAAACACTGCAATCAATGACTCACCTATCCTTAAGAAAAAACTTGTATTTGCTCCTTTTATCCCTGCTAAATATTGTCCTATATCTTTCCCCTTCTCAGCTAAGCTCCTTGAGGAAGGAGTTTACAGTGTCTACAAACAATGCCTCTACTTCCTTTTTTCTGACTGGCTTCTAATCCCTCTGCAATCTGGTTTCTAACCCCATTATTCCCTGAAATTAGTGATCTCTAAACTGCCGATCTAATGGCCTTTTGTCAGTCTTAATCCTTTAAACCTCTGTGCAGCCTTTCACAAGATCGATCACCCTCTTCTCCTGGATACTTTCTTCTCTAGGTTTTCCTGAAGGTGTTCTCTCCAAGTTCTCCTCCTACCCATCTGACCATTCCTCCTCAAGTCTCCTTTGCTGGTTCTTTACCAGGGGCATATCCACTAATCATGAATGTCTACCAAGACTCTGTCCCAAGCCCTCTTCCTTTCTCCTTCTTTGTTGTTGTTCAGTTGTTTTTCAGTTAGGTCTGACTCTTCTTGACCCCATTTGGGACTTTTTGGGCAGAGATACTAGAGTGGCTTGCCATTCCTTCTCCAGCTCATTTTACACATGAGCAAACTGAGGCAAACAGAGATTAAGTGTCTTGCCTAGGGTCACACAGCTAGTAAGTATTTGAGGCTAGATTTGAACTCAGGTCCTCCTGATTCCAGGGCCAGCACTCTAATCACTGTACTACCTAGCTAACCCTGTCTTCTGTGTGTGTCCTTTAAAAATCTAAGTTGGTCAATGTATTAACTTGTGTACTCACATTGGTCTCTCTTTTCTTGCTCATCTGAATTGTTTTTCTTTATGTCTTCAGAATTTCAATCTTCAGGCTTCCAATAACTCCTGGGCTGACATTCCCATTAGATTTTTTTTTTTTAGGCAATTGGGGTTGAGTGATTTGCCCAGGGTCACACAGCTAGTAAGTGTCAAGTGTTGGTCTGAGGCCGGATTTGAACTCAGGTCCTCCTGACTCCAGGGCCAGTGCTCTATCCACTGCACCACCTAGCTGCCCCCCTGATTTTTATCTAAGAACATAGATAACAGTAAATCTAAGCACCTAAAAGCTCCAGAAATTACCTGAAGTTAGAGAAGATAATTTTATGGAAGTGTATGTGATCTCTAAAGTTCCAGTCAGTTCTAAATTCTTTGTAGATGGGACAACATACTTCATTCTAGCTGGATATGACTGAGCAAGCAAAACAGCAAACTTCCTCTTTGACACTTGCCCTTTTCCCATCCTCTTTCTCTTCCCCTCCCCCACCTCCAAAGATCAAAGGTTGATTGATAATATGGAGAAGTAAGTAGATTACTGGGGGACAATTGGTCACAACATAAACAATCCCTCAGTTTTGCAGGAATGGCCAAATATACAGTCACAAAGTGGCCAGGGATCAATTACTAGTGACAGCAAATTTGCCAGATGATTGCAGGGTTATTATCTCTTCTAGGGCTGTCCAAAGTACTGTTTCTGAATCAGTGCTTCAGAACATTTTTTTGACATTATGATAATAACTCCAAGTAACTTAGTTAATAATCTTACAACTTTCATAAGTGATACCCAAATTGTTTTAGCTGTAACTCCCTCTTAACTACAACAACAGGTGGAAATATCCAGTTTCCTAAACTGCAGTTAGAAAACATTACAAAGTAGGGTTAGCAAGGCTGATAAAATAACATATCAGTTTTTAAAGAATTTTTCCACTTTCTTTTAGTTGTTCAGTTCATTCTAATAACATCCAAGTTATTAAAAGTTGCTCTTCTAGTGATATGATAGGTTTTAGATGTGATCAGTATACAGTTGGTGATAAAATAATTTTCTATGTAAGATAATTTGGAAATGCATTCAACTGAATTGAGGTCACTTCATCAGTAATAGGTTTATTTCAAGTTTCAAATACATAATAATTATTTATGGAATTATGTTTCTAAATTTTTTTATATTATAAAATTTGTTAAGCAAACCTAATGACTGATAAAAACCTTACCTTTCCAGCTGTGTGGATAATTTCAACTCAAGTGACTCTTTTCACTGATTTACTTATCATATTCTAATTCTTTCTCTTGAATTGTTACAATTCTTTGCACATGTTTAGAGTCTGTAGCAGGGATTCTTAATTTTTTTTGTTTTATGGACCCCTGTGGCACTCCATTGAAACCTGTGGTCCCCTCCTCATAACGATATTATTAAATGCATAAAATAAAATACATAAGATTACAAAAGAAGCCAAATATATTGAAATATAGTTATTAAAATTTTTTAAAAGTTCGGATTAAAAACCCATATATCTAGTGCATTTCAAGGATTCCCTATGTGTCAAAATATCTTGGGTTTTCTGATTTCCCTATCTCCCTACTACATTGCTGGATTCTATGTGTTATTATCAGCAGTTACCAGCCTAAAACCCAAAGACAAAATCTTGATAACTTTTGCTTTCTTTAAAGTATATTTATTTACTCATTCAAAGACACTAAATAGATTCAAAGTATTCTAGTAATTTCCTAAGTCCACCAATGTGACATGATATTTATAAATAATGTCAAGCAAACATTTTAATTAGCAAAGCAATGGTTTTATTCATAGTTATTATTTTGATTTTGACAAGTGGCTATTTTTTTCTTACATGGAACTAATCTTTGACAAATGTTTGCTCTGGGAACAATTGGACAAGGTCACTAGCTGTCCCACTGTATGCCAGGTAAACAAAGCATGTTCAGTTGACAAAGCAAGGTAATTGACTAAAACATGTTCTGAAAGAGTCCACTTAATTGTTAGAACAAGTAGGGATCAAATTCTCAACTCACTAAAGCATGTTTTTACTTTTCTGCTTCATTCTGAATGAGCCAAGTTGTGGTTTTTTCTTCATTCAGTGCAAGAAATTGGTGAAACAAACTACAGTCAACTCCTGATTATCCAAAGAGGGATTATCTACATTCAGAATTATACATGTATGATGTGTGACCTTGTGAGTGTGTGTGTGTGTGAACTGTTTCTTTTGAGCTCCATTAGATTAAGGACGGCTACTGTTTCTGCCTTTGTCTTCTTAGCTCTTAGTAGGGTACATGGTATGCACAGAAACTGCTTAATAAATGTTTGTTTATTAAAACCAAAAGATTGGATTTCCTATGATTTACCTGCAGGCAGGTCCTTATTTCCTCATTTCAATTTCTCTGTCATGCGGAATGTACCCCTGGCTTTCATCTGACCCTTTCAAGGGCTGTTGATAGGCTAACTACTTTGTAATCTAGCTGTGGTCTAGTCAGGCAAATCACCTATCCATGGTAACATATCCCTGAGAACAACATAACATAATAGATTGAGCACTATATAAAACAACAGAGCTGAGTTAGAAAACCTGGAGTCAGAAAATCTGAGTTTAAGTCTTAAGCATGAAGACTTTAGTCTCAGTTTTCTTACCTATAAAATGAGGATAGTAATATTTGCCTTGTCTACCTCACAAAGTGCTTTATAAATTATAAAGCATCATATAAATGTAAGTCATTATCATGAGTAGTCAAGAGTTAACTATAAATTTTTGAAATAAGGGAAAAATGACCAGCTTAAGATGTCACCTAGTTTGTGTCAGACTGCCTAAAAATATACTAATATTCGTACCAACAGTCAAAAGAAAAAGGTTGTAAAAATTAAGACAAATCAGTATTTATAAATGACTATCATGTCACGTTGGTGGACTCAGGAAGTTAAAAGTCAAAATTATTACCAAAGGCATTTTTCATGATTTTTTTAAAAAGGTATAAAAACCCATTGTAAAGTCTGTTCATTTGTCTCCAAAACTGTATTATGATGACATAGCAGTGAATGGTTCTAAATAACAATTAGAGAAACTACTTTATTTAAAACACACACACAGAACAGTGGTCCTCCTAATAGACAGGCTTCTTTCCTTCAAAACCCTCCCCTCTTCTAAAATTCCTTGTTACCATAGAGGGCACTACCATCCTTCCAGTCACCCAGGCTTGAAACCTAGGTGTCATGCTCACCTCCTTTCTTTTCTTTTTTTTCCCCTATTTTTTATTAATTTATTTTAATTTATCAACAATCACTTCCATAAGCTTTTGAGTTTTAAATTTTTCTCCCCCTCCCCAAGACAACGCGCAATCTTATATAGGCTATACATATACATTCCCATTAAATATATTTTCACATTAGTGATGTTGTGAGGAAGAATTAGAACCAATAGGAGGAACCACCAGAAAGAAGAAACAATACACAACAGAAGAAAAAAAAGAGCAAATACTATGCTTCCATCTGCATTCAGACTTGATAGGTATTTCTCTGGTTGTGGAGAGCATTTGCCATCATGAGGCCTTTGGAGATGTCTTACATCCTTGCACTGCCTCAGCTCCTTTCTTGTGCAAGCCTCAACTCTAATCTTCTTGGTCCTAACTTCAATTGTTCTGTAAACTTCCCCTTCTCTCCACTCACACGGATATGGTGCAGGCCTGCAGCAGCTCACATCTGGACTATTCCAACAGTGGACTCCCAGTCCCTCTTCCCCTATCCATCTTCCACTCATCTGTTAATCAGGGGTATGCTGGAGCCAGCTGGAACCCAACTGTCAGAAGCTGATTATTAAATTTTTGGTGTGACTATTTACAGCTCAGAAATTGGCAAATGCTACAGATCAGGGCTTGATTTATTGTTTTGTTGATTACCTAGACTTAAGAAACTGAGAAAATGTTAAAAATACAGATTGAACATAAAAGGGGGCAGCTAGGTGTTACAGTGCATACAGCGCCAGCCTGGAGTCAGGAAGAGTCATCTTCCTGAGTTCAAATCTGGCTTCAGACACTTCCTAGCTGTGTGACCCTGGGCAAATCATTTAAAACCCTATTTGCCTCAGTTTCCTCATCTGTAGAATGAGCTGGAGAAGGAAATGGCAAATCACTCTAGTATCTCTGCCAAGAAAACTCCAGATGGGACCATGAAGAGTTGGACATGACTGAAAAAGGACGCAAAAGTGTGTCATATTCTATTCCTTCACCAACAAGGGTAGGTTATTAAACATTTACCAGTACACCCTTTGCTGTGATTTTCCTTAAAATCAGGTCTGATATAGTCATCCCCTTATTCAATAAGTCAATTACCTCTAATCATGCTCTGTTTAGCATTTTAAACCCTCACACGAGACATTCCATCTCCTGACTGTCTTTTCACCAGATGTTCCCCTCATTTATTTACTTATTTTGTTTGTTTTGGGGGGTTTTTTTTGGCTAGGCAGTGAGGTTAAGTGACTTGCCCAGGGTCACACAAGCTAGTAAGTGTCATGTGTCTGAGGCTGGTTTTGAACTCAGGTCCTACTGACTCCCAGTCCGGTGCTCTATCCACTGCACCACCTAGTTGCCTCTATTCCCCTCATTCAAAAACACTCTCCCTCCTCATCTCTACCTCCTGGTTTCTTTTAAAACTCAGCTGAAATCCCACCTTCTTCAGAAGACCTTTCTCTATCCCTCACACTGGTGGTGCCTTCCTTTGGAGCTTCCATTTACAAGGTTTTTCTCTTACTATAGACAGTTACTCACATGTTGTCTCCTACATTAGAATGTGAGTGCCTTGGGGAAAGGGACAGTGTTTTTTAACTTTCTTTCTATGCCCAGGGCTCAGCACAGTGCTTGGCACATGGAATGCCCTTAATAAAATCTTGCTGACTGACTAGCTAATCGGGAAGGACCTCAAGATTGTTAATGCTCCCCTATACGCTAGGGTTTAATCTCTAAGAACTATGTGTCTGGAACCTGCATGCTCAGCTAATCTCGATATGATTAGAACATGAGAAAAACTGGCTCCTTGTAGTTCAAACTCACAGAAGAATGCTTTGTGCCAGACAGCCAATTTAATCATTTACTATGTAGGCTACAGCTAACAAGATGGCCCAGGGAGCTAGCCAGGGCATTTTCTTCTTTCCGGAGAATCTTCATGGGAAGATAAATTAAGATCAGACAACCACTTGGTGAATATATAGCATTCTGATACTATAGAGATTTGTCCATGCTACTGGTGCACTTGATCAACCAGGGTAGACAACTTCTCCTCAGCTAATGTTAAGAGAGTAGCTATGTGTTTTATTTTATTCATTTAAAGACACTATAGTGATAAGGGGTCTATAGACTTCACCAGACTGTCAAAGGTGTCCATGATACAAAAAAAGGGTAAGAACCCCTGACCCAGTCTAATACTGTCATTTCAAAGATAAGGAAACTCAGGCCCAGAAAAGTTAAGTATGCCCAAGTTCATACAAGTAGTAAGTAGCTGAGCTGGAATTTGAACCCAGAACCTTAGACTCCAAGCTTATTTGCCCAAATTTAGAGTGGGTGAAGGCAAACAATGAGAAATAAGACTGGTGGGATAGGTTGGAAATAGATTGTGGAGAATATCAAGCTTCAGGCTCAGGAATTGGTATTTTATTTAGGAAGCCATAAAAAGTTTTAGAGCAAGGGAATGATTACAGTCAGAAGACAACTGGTAGCAGTGTGACTGATAGATTGAAGACTGAGACAAGAGACAAGTAATACCAGCAGTAAAGCTAGTCCAGGTGAAAGGTAATGAGGGCCAGAGTTCAGTGGCTACTAATAGTGTTAGGAACAGCTAGGTGGTGCCATAGTGTATGTACTATGTGCTGGGCTTGAAATCAGGAAGACTCATCTTTTGAGTTCAAATCTGGTCTCAGACACTTACTGTATAACCCTGGGCAAGTCACTTAACCCTGTTTGTCCCAGTGTCCTCACCTGTAAAATGAGCTGGAGAAGGAAATGGAAAACTACTCCAGTATCTTTGCCAAGAAAATCCCAAATGGGATCATGAAAAGTTAGATACAACTGAAAAACAAGTGAATGAGAAGCAGTAGTGTATATGGAAAGGAGGGAGCAGAAGCAAGATCTATCATTGAGGCAGGCCAGTGGGACCTAACAGCTGGTTGAATGTGCTGGGTGAGGGGGAGGAAAGAGGCAAAGAAGATGGAAATTTTTAGCCTGGGTGACTGGGAAAATGGAGTTGCCTTCCAAAGAAATAGAAAGGTTTGGAGGGCAAGCTAGGAGAAGAGATGGGAAGGATTTGGTAGGCAGAAATTCCATTCTGGACAGGTTGAGTTTGAGATGGCAGGAATCCATCCAAATGGAGTAACCCAGCAAGCAGTGAGACGCTCAGGCCTGTGGATACAGAATTGGAAACCACCTGCATGATGGTGGCAAATGAAACTGTGGGTGTGGGTGAGGACACCAAAGGAGAGGCTACAGAAGCTTCACCCTTTTATTATGTAATGGAATTGGCAGTCTGGAGAAGTCAGTGGGCCCCTTCTCAGAATCATGGTTTTAAATGCATAAAATAACACACAGAGGATTATAAAGGGAACCAGTTATGTCACAATGCAGTTTTCAAAATATTTTTTTTTAAATCCACAAGTTCACAGACCCCAGATGAAGAAAGAACATGGATAGTACCTTGGGAGATGCTGTCATCAAGGGGATTGAGAAGAGAAAGAGGGACTGCCAAAAAAGACAAAAAGGAGGTGCCCATAAACATCGCTGACAGGGGCGGTGGGCAGTTATCCCATGGCCTTGGCAGTGGTGGAGGGCTACCGAGGCACAGTGAACCTGGAATTCTGTCTCTATCATCAAAGAGTTATGTGATATCTTTTTAATTCAAATTTTGTTTTTGTACATGAAACTGCAAATCTGTTATGTACAACCTGCTATTCCTTTTAAATATATAGTAAAGTTATAGATATAATAAAGTTATTACTTAACTTTTTCTTCCCTCTCCTTCCACCCAGAGATGGCTACCTTTGGACACAAATATATGTGTGTATGTATGTATATGTAAAATCATTCTATACATAAGAGCTATATGATGTCAACAAAGTCCCATAGTTTCTCTGGAACTCAGTTTCCTCATTCATAAAAATCAAAGGGTCTGATTAGGTCATCTCTAGAGTTCCTTCTAGCTTTATAACCTGTGAATTTTCACTTGTATAGTCAACCAGTCAGTCAACAAACATTTAAGTGCTTACTGTTTGCCAAGCTCTGTGCTAAGGGTTGGGTATACAGAGAAAGGCAAAAATGTGCTTCCTGCCCTCAAGGACTTCTCATTCTGAAAGGAGAGACAATATGTAAATAACTACATGTATACGAGATATACTGTAGTGTAAATGGGATGTAGTTTCAGAAGGAAGGTACTATGGAGGTGAGAAAGGCCTCCAGCAGAAGGTGGGATTTGAGTTGAGTCCTGTGACATTTGAAAGTTTGCAAAACATTTTATCTATATTATCAATATAAATATACATATTTATATGACATACAAATATATATATATATAGCACTCAACTTAATCTTTATTTGTAAAAGCCTTCATCAGTATTTAACACTAACATTGACAAGTGAAAATTAAAGCACGAATGCGTAATAAAAATTAATATTCATTCTTCCATTTTACCCCAGTCTTCACTCCCTCAGGTTATTTCCAGCCAGACTGATGAGTGTTAAGATAGCTGACAGCTAGGTAAACCAAAGCCCTGATGCCAACATCTGCCCTCAGATACTCATGCTCACTTCATATAAGGGTCAGCAGGAAATGTGCCAGCGTATAGAGGACTGAAGCTTAAAACTGACCTCCGACTTCTGATTTTCACTATATACTGAACTAGAATATGGTCCCTAGACTTTATTTCAGCAGCTCTAGCTTCCTACCTAAATATTAGCTGAAAGATTGAAAACATTTTTCAAGTAGCAAGGGATCCAAAAAGCATTTTATAGACTTTTTTCTTCTATGTAGACTGAAGACTAATTTTTTTTTATTACATACAATCCATTTGCAATGTTTTGTCTCAGTTAATCAAAAATATGACCTCTGCTAATCAGTTCCTTTCTAAGCATAAATACATTCACATCATCACCTAATGATTCAACCACAGTAACAAGTCTGTCCTCACTGCCCAATAATAGATGTTATAAGCAAGATTATGGTGAGCCAATTAGTGGCAGGATATGGGGTGCTAATAGGAATTGCCTCACTTACCTTTCTTTAATTAAAATAATCTAAATGGTGCAGCCAATTAAAAAAATATATTCCTGAGAAACATGAGAGGCGGTTTTGCAGTATGCTACCACATTTAATTACTGTTCTGGAGAAACTTGCCTCAGTCAGGAAAGCATTTCTGTAATACGAGATGCTCTGGGTATTTTTTTACATATTGCAAAGATTTTGATCTTGGGTACAGCGAAAGTGAAAACGGGCAATAATCATGTTAGTACAGATTTGCAGAACTGTAGCCCAAAAGAAAAACATAGTCGTCTGTGTGACTTCTCCAGGAATTTTCTTTGAGGGAAGACAGTATATAGTGGAAGTCGAACTGGAGTTAATGTCAGGGGGCCTGAGTTCAAATCCTTACTCAGTTATTACCTGTAAGACCTTGGACTTAACCTCTCTGGGATTTAGTTTGCTTCATTTATAAAATGAAGTAGTTGGACTAAATAATCTCCAGCTCCCAGTTTTAATTGCTATGATTCTTTTCTAAATAGCTTGACACCATATATCTCCCCCCATCCAGAAGCTATCCTTGAGAGTATCTGTCATGGCCTTTTTTCTTTTGTAATATTTTATTTTTTCCCCAATTACATGTAAAAACACTTTTTAACATTCATTTAAAAAAATTTTTTGAGCTCCTAATTCTCTTCTTTTCTTCTTCCCCTTACCCCCTCCCTAACATGGTAAGCAATTTCATATGTTATACATATGCAACATGTCTTGACTTTTCTAAGGTCACCAACCTTGACTCTGTGTCTCTGGTAGCCAGAAAAACCCAAGGCTTCATGATGGCAGGTATCCTATCTCTAGGCAGCCCTAGCCCCTGCAACTTTCCCAGTCTGAGATTGCTGAGAGTCAGAGGAATCCATAGAGATATGGACGTCCATTTCTTTGTTCCAGGGGACTGGTTCCCTTGTTTTCTCCCAATAGCACCTAACTGAATAGGGGAGCTAAAAGAAGCTTCTCTGATTCCATGTATTTGACATCGTTACGTTTTTGGGCAGACAACTAACTACACCTTAATAAGTCTGATGTACTAGTGGCCAGGCCCTATAAAGATTCGCCTGCCCCCTTCCCCAGCCTCGGGGAGAGGGGGGTCATGAAGGAGGTGGAAGCCAAGGCACTTATGGTTACCACTCCACCTAGAAGCTTTTCTTAACTCAATCTGGTTGAAAATCAAATACAAAGTCCTTTCCTCCTTCTGCCCTGCTCATTTTCCCTCCTAGGAACAGGCAGTAGAAGAAAGGCAAGGCCCTCACGATACTAATAGACCTGAAAGAAACCGTCTAGCCATCTCTTCATTTCTCACCCAGCTGAGCTCCTCTAGATTTTTTTTTTAGAGGCAATCAGGGTTAAGTGACTTACCCAGGGTCACACAGCTAGTTAGCACCTGAGGTCACATTTGAACACAGGTTGTCCTGACACCAGGGCCAGTTGCTCTATTCACTGTGCCACCTAGTTGCCCAGCTCCTCTAGATTCCATTCATCATACCTACACGTCACCCCTTTTCAGCTTCTTTTTATGTGTCATCTTCCCTCAACAGACTGTGAGGACCTTGAGGGCAGGGGCTGTCTTTTACCTTTTTTATCCCAAGTGTAGGTACTTAATAAATATTTATTAGCTGACTAATAAAATGGATGGCATCATTCTGAAAGGACTGCTGGGATTCTTTGGCATTAGCCACCTCTGCCTTTCAGACTTAGATATTCAATGAGGCTGTGATGGTTTGGTCAGACTGCCAACTAATGGAACCAAAGGGACTTCTGTCAAACTCCTACTCATAAAATAGTGTAAAAAGGAGATATGGACACTGTTGTGATGGGGAAAGAAATAATAGTGCCCCAACTGGTCTTGCCAACACCAGTGCTGTCCCCACCCCACAGAAATAAACAAACAAATAAATAAATGAACAAACAAGATAAAGTCTGAGCCAATGAGAAAAAAAAAAAGAAATGTCAGAGGTTTGTCTCACATTACATAGTCTTTCCCTAAACAAGGTGTTTATCTTTAGTCACACCTTTTCAATTGCCTTTGAATATTTTTATAATTTTAATACTTATCTTGAGAAATTTGTATTAGTCCCGGTCTTTTCCTCACCACAAGCAAAGAAAGTACAGTTCCAGTGATTTGTTCCAGTGACTAAAAGTCCCAAGGTGAGAATTCATGACAGGGACCCTTTAAACACACCTTCCTAAACCTGAAGAAATCAACAAGCTTTCTTCTGCTACCAACTTAAAAGCCCTATTTGGCTCATTCCCCTTGTTATCTGCTCCAATCATCTAGAAGCCATGCTTCCTCCTAAGTCCTGGAAACTCAGGTGCATTAAATATCCAGAGCAGAAACCCATGGGATCCTGGTTTGGCATGTGTTTATTTATTACGCAAATATTTATAATGAACTTTAAATGTGCTGAGCACTTTAGTAGGCGCTGGGGATGGACACAAAGATGAAATCAGACCACATTCCTGGTGCTTCAGCTTAGAGTCCACTGCACCATACTTGGATCAGTTAGATCCAGCAAATTCCAAAAATACAATTGAGACAACAAGTACCAAGAAGTCCACACATGTGAGTGCAATGAGAGCTGACTTACAACTGTAGGCCTAGAGGAACTGCTTTCTCAAGAACTGTAATAGACATTCTTCTAATTCTCTCAATTCAATATCATTCATCCATTAAGAGGACTGGTAATCATGTCACGTGAAGAACAGTGTGAGGTACAGTGGAAAGAGAGCTAGATTGGGAATCAAAGACCTGGGTTCAAATTCCTACTCCATTGTGTGACCATGGCGCTGGAAAATAAGGGCTTCTTAAACTCTTTCCACTCTCAACCCCTTCAGCACTTCTTAAACTGTGGATTTGGACCCCTATATGACATCATCCAATGATGCCTAAGGCCTCTTCCATCTCTATGCATTTGATCTATAACTGAGTGATGTGGGACATTTACTCCTAGGATCAACAAAACTTGTTGCTGCTGCTGCTTCTGTTATTGCTGTTGTTGCTAAAAGTTCTTCTTCTTCTTCTTCTTCTCCTTCTCCTCCTCCTCCTCCTTCTCCCTCTCCTCCTCCTCTCCTCCTTCTCCTTCTCCTTCTCCTTCTCCTCCTCCTCCTTCTTCTTCTTTATCTTCTTCTTCTGTTATTTCAGTCGCATCTGCCTCTTTGTGACCCTATTTGGGATTTTCTTGGCAAAGATACTAGAGGGGTTTGCCATTTCCTTTTCCAGCTCATTTACAAATGAGGAAACTGAGGCAAATAGGATTAAGTGACTTACCCAGAGTCACACAGCTAGTAAGTCTCTGAGGCTGATTTTAATTCAGGAAGATTAGTTTTCCTGACTCCAGGCCTGGCACACTATATATAGTAGTTAAATACAAGTAGTTTAAGAGGAAGGCACTAGCAGTTGAGGGTGGTCAGGAGTTGTTTCATTTGGTGCTTGAACTGAATCTCGAAAGAAGAAAGAGATTCTATGAGGGGGAAGTGAGAAGGGAATGCAGTCCATGCATGGGGGACAGCCCAGCCCAAAAAGAGGCAATGTGAGGGCAGATGGAGCGCTATGTGTGAGGAGCAAAGAGTATGGCCAGTTTGTTGGGACTGCAAAGAGCTGGAGGGGAATCTAAATTTGCTGTCTTCAATATGAAAAGGTCTGTCATGTGGAAGCTGATACTAATACTTAGTATCAGCTTCCGGGAGAATCAGGAAAGGCCTCCTGGAGGAGGTGGTGTTTGTATAGAACTTCAGAGGAGACTAGGAATTTTAAGAGGCAGAAATGAGAAGGGAGTTGATTTCAGACCAGTCCAGAACAGAAAAAGGATGCAAATGAGGTGGGATTGCCTCACTGCAGAGAAATAAAGGACTTGGTCAATGTATTCATTCTTCTGAGGGCCCACTGGGCACCAGGCATGCATAGCATTCTGTTCTTCTACAGATCTGTAGAAGGTGGGGGGCTGTCAGTCAATAAACATTTATTAAGATTTACTATGTGCCACTACTGTGCTAAACTGAGAATAGAAGGAAGATGTAGGCTAAAAGCATTCTTACTCTCAAAGAGTTCATATTTCAATGTCCTCAAGAAGTTTACATTCTAGTCCAGGAAGTGATACAAATACAATGTATTTGCAAAATTCAAGTACGTTCCCATTAACTATTCAATTGTAATTAAAGCAAAGGGTGTTTCTTTTGCTTTGTTTTTAACATAATTAATTCAAGCCAGGGAAGTGTACATTTTAACATTACAGAAAAAGTTGCTCAACATTCTTCCCTGAAGAGGAACATTCCTCTGTCTAGGTGCAAATATGAAAGTAGAACAATATACATGAGAATGATAAAGGGAGAAGAAAGAAAAGGAAAAGAGGAGCTCAGCTTCTCTCTTGCCCTGGCCATCAGCTGTGCAAATAATTCAGCCACAAGAAACTGCCTGTGATTCACCCTGCTGCATGCACCACCGACCACCAGTGAACGCCAATGAATTTAGTCTAACTTGACTGCCTGTGAAATGATTAATTCTAAGACATGTTCAGAGCTTATTTGCAATAAATACTGTTCTGTCAACCCATTTTGTAAAATCTATGTATCAGCTGATTTTTCCTTTTTCCCCTCTCTATTCACATTTACCAAGGGTGCTTTACCAGAGCTGGATAAGAAGTCACTCTGGAAGAAATGTGTTTTGGTAGAAAGAATTTTGGATTTGGAGTCAGATAATGTGCCCAGTTTTAGGTCTGCTGCTTATTAACTGTAAGATGGGGGGCAGGTCACTTAAATGCTAAGCCTCAGTTTCCTTATCTTTAAAATGAGGGTGTTGGGCTATTCAGGGTGAGGAACCTTCAGCCTCAAGGCCACATGTGGCCCTCTAGGTCCTTACCAGTGGCCCTTTAACTGAATCCAAACTTCACAGGACAAATCTCATCAATAAAAC
The DNA here is from genome assembly GCF_003287225.1 of Phascolarctos cinereus. NCBI lineage: Eukaryota > Metazoa > Chordata > Mammalia > Diprotodontia > Phascolarctidae > Phascolarctos > Phascolarctos cinereus. The sequence goes on from NW_027555847.1 coordinate 395,607,330, forward strand.
GATTTGCTCTATAAAACTTGGACTCAGTCAAAAGGCCACACCTACATGTGGCCTCTAGACTGCAGGTTCCCTACCCCTGGACTAGATAATCTGTAAGATTCCTTCCAGCTTTAAATCTTCATAGAATCCTAATGTTTGTCCTTTTGTGTCCTTTTATTTTCTCCTCCACTTATCATCATGGGTGTGTGTGTGTGTGTGTGTGTGTGTGTGTGTGTGTGTGTGTGTGTGTGTGTGTGTAGCACAAATCCTTGAGTACTTGAAGGACCCCTGCTTTCTTCACCATAGGTACTTTCTCTCCTGGTGTAGGTCACAACCTCTCTATGATTTATTAGATGTCCTTCAACAGTCGCCTTGGCCAACCTGGTGATAAGCTTGAACTTAGAATGGCTTTTGGACAACAGATAATCATAATAATAATAACAAGAAGGAATCTCCATTTAAGGGGAGAAAGAAGCTCAGACAATTTTCTCATTTGTCACTTGGCTACAATGCCTGCCCTCAAGAAGCTTACCATCTAATGAGAAAGACAACATGCAAACAAATAATAGACAAAGCAAGCAATATACAGGATGAGTAGGAAATAACTGACAGAGAGAAAGCACTGGAATTAAGAGGGGTGGGGGAAGGCTTGCTGTAGAAAGTAGAATTTTAATTGGGACTTAACAGAAGCCAGGGAGGTCAGTAATCCAAGTGGAGAAGGGAGAGCATTCCAAACATAAAGGACCAGCAGAGAGAATTCCTGGAGCCAAGAGATAAAGTGTTTTTTTTTTTCAGTGAGACAATTGGGGTTAAGTGACCTGCCCAGGGTCACACAGCTAGTAAGTGTCAAGTATCTGAGGCTAAATTTGAACTCAGGTCTTCCTGACTCCAGGGCCCAAGCTCTATTCACTGTGCAACCTAGCTGCCCCTATGGAGTGTCTTATCTGTGGAAGAGCCGGGAGGCCAGTGTCACTAGATCAAAGACTATATTTTAGGGAGTAAGGTGTAAGAAGACTGGAAAGTTTATAGATTTATCTCTTCTTAGTAATGCAAGGATCCAAGACAACTCCAAAGGACTCATGATGGAAAATGCTGCTCACATCCAGAGAAAGAACTCTGGAGTCTAAATGCAGATCAAAGGATATTATTTGCTCTCTCTCTTTTTTTTCCTTTTTTTGGTTGTTTCTTCTTTCTCATGGTTTCTCGCATTGGTTCTAATTCTTCTTTACAACATGACTAATGTGAAAATAGGTTCAATATGAATGTGTATGTACAGCCTATATTAAATTGCATGCAGCCTTAGGGTAGGGGGAGGGGAGAGGTGGGGAGAAAATTTGTAACTCAGAATCTTATGGAAGTGAATGTTGAAAACTAAAAATAAATAAATAAACTTTTTTAAAAAAGAAGAAGATTGTAAAGATAGGAGGGGGTTAGGTTAGGAAGGGCTTTGAATGCCAAACAGAGCTTTTTGTCTGAGCTCCTGAGGCAATGGGCAACTGCTGGGATTTATTGACTGAGCAGGGAGAGACATGATCAGACTTGTGCTTTAGGAAAATCACTTTAGTGACTAAATGGAGGATGGATTGGATTGGGGAGAGATGTAAGGCAGGCAAATCCACCAGCATATTATTGCAATAATCCAGGCACGATGTGATGAAGGTCTGCACCAGGGGGTGGCCACATCAGAGGAGAGAAAGAGGTTTATTTAAGAGATGTGGGGAGTGAGAGATAGTAAAGGCTCCAGGATGACTGCTAGGTTGGGAGCCTTAGGGACTAGGAGGATGGTATTGTCCTCTACGGAAACAGGAAAGGGAGGAAGGGAGGATGGTTTTGGGGAAAGAAAATGAGTTACATTTTGGACGCACTCAGTTTAAGATGTTTATTGGACATCCAGTTCAAGGTGGGAGATTGGAGGTCAGGAAAGAGTTTGGGGCAGGATAGATAGATTTGAGAATCATCAGCATAAAGATGGTAATTCAATACCTGGAAGCTGATGAGATTACCAAGGAAGCAGTATAGAGGGAGAAGTGAAGGCCTAGAACAGAACTCCTGGGACTTGTCTAACTTCTCTACCATTTCCCCAAGCTGGATACCTCCCTTGACTGCTTTTAGCTTCCTTTTGTGAGTTGTCTTTCCCCATTAAATTGTAAGCTCCTTGAGGGCAGGGACTGTTTTTCTTTTTTTTTTTAAATATACCCAGCACTTAGCACAGTGCCTGGCACATAGTAGGTGCTTAATAAATGTTTGACTTATTATTATTATCATTGTTATTATCATAGCTAGATTTTATAGCCTACAATGTGCCCAGGCACTGTGTTAAGTGCTTTACAGGTATTATCTCTTTTGAACCTTACTACAACCCTGGCAGATAGGTGCTATTGTCACCCCCATTTTATACTTTAGGAAACTGAGGCAAACAGAGGTTAAGTGACTTGCTCAAGGTCACACAGCTAGTAAGTGTCTAAGACTGGATTTGAACTTGAGTCTCCCTGACTCCAGGTTCAGCACTCTATCCGCTTAGCCATCTAGCTGAAGGTCAGCCCATCACTGGGCCAGTACGCAAAACCTTTCCAGTTTATAAGGAACTACCACAGCTTTGAAAATATCCTTCATTCCTGGAAAGCTCCCTCTCCTTCCATTTGCTTTTTTAGAATCCCTTGCTTCCTTCAAAGCTCTGTTCACTCTCTACAGGAGGCTTTTCTTGATCTCCTCACCTGCTAGTGCCCTCTTCTTCCCCCGCACTCATGTTTATTTTGCAGAATTTTGTCTACACTTAACATGTATACATACTGTCTCCTCCTAGAAAATATAAGCTTCTTCGGGGTACAGATTGTATCATTTTTGTCTGCATCCCCAGCACCTAGCAGAATGACAACCATAAAGTACATGGTTAACAAACACTGTTAATTAATTAATTCATTGATCTCCCATCAGAATTGGACTTCAGTTGAGGGTATATATTTTTGTAGCGAAGCTCATCATAAAATGCTTGACTTTTGTATTCCACCTTTTCCAAAGCACTTCCTTCACTTTACCAGAGATCATATCCTGCACATACACACACACACACACACACACACACACACACACACACACACACACACACACATACTCGGCCCTAATGGCCTACTCAGACTTTTTTTTTTGAGGCAATTGGGGTTAAGTGACTTGACCAGGGTCACACAGCTAGTAAGCGTCAAGTGTTTGATCTGAGGTTGGATTTGAACTCAGGTCCTCCAGATTTCAGGGCCCGTGCTCCATCCACTGTGCCACCTAGCTGCCCCTCAGACTTTTCTTAGTCTCATTCTTGTATACTATCAGTGAGAAGAAGCAGAGGAATTGATTGACCTGTCTCTGCAATCAACTAATCCCTTTTCAAAGGTGGAAATCAAAATGCTCTGATAGGCAAAGTAAGGATATTAACGAGAAAAAAATATGGTCCATTTTTACTCCTGGATGGGGACAGTGAAAGGGTAACTCCAGATTTACCATTGAAGAGCAATACCTAACTTCATCAGCTTGGAAAACTCCCTGTGTGACTCAGTGTTATTCCCCTAGAATTCAGAGCCTTGCCAAGTTGCCTGAAGCACAGTCAAGTTAAGTAACTTGCTCTGAAATAATACAGCTGGTAGGAGTCTGTGGTAGTGCATGAACCTCCATCTTCCTGCCTACAAAACAGTTCTCTAGGGGCAGCTAGGTGGCACAGTGGATAGAGCACCAGCCCTGAAGGCAGGAGGACCTGAGTTCAAATTCGGCCTCAGACCAAACACTTGACACTTACTAGCTGTGTGACCTTGGGTAAGTCACTTAACCGATTGCCTCACTTAAAAAAAATTATATAAAAAAAAAAACTAGTTCTCTATCCACTGCACCACATTGCCTCAGAAAATAATTAACAGGGGCAGCTAGGTGGTGCAGTGGATGGAGCACGGGCCCTGAAGGCAGGAGGACCTGAGTTCAAATTCAGACTCAGACACTTACTAATTGTGTGACCCTAGGCAAGTCACTTAACCCCAACTGCCTCAAAAAAAAAGGAAAAGATAATAATTAATAATACTAATAATGATGATCCCTTATATCTGCATAATACTTTCTGTCTTTCAATGTTTTATACCTATTGCATCAACAAATCCTCACAAAAGCTCTGCTGGTTAGGTAAGGCAATCTATCTCCATCTTATAGATGAGAACACTGAGGCTTGAGGAGGTTAAATGAGTGCCTGTGGTCACATAGCTAGTAAATTATGGAACTGGAAACTGGAACCCAGCCCTTCTGATGTCTGATGCGATGTTCTTTGCACTGTACATCGTCTGCTGCCTCAGAAGACTGAGATTTACAGCATAATTAGAGAACAATACAAACCAGGATGCAATCAATCAGGTGTCCAGGTGAATGGGA
>NW_027555847.1:397734206-397944206 GCF_003287225.1 Phascolarctos cinereus
CACTCTTAACAGATGCAGTGAATAGCTGAACTCCATTTAAATGCTGAAGGTTGTTATGAAATATGATTTATAATTTCAAATTCAAATTGAATCACCTCATCAGCAACTTCCCACTCACCTTTGTTTCATTTTCCTCTCACAAATATAAGGCACAGATTGGTAGATTTAGATAAACCAAGGGCTAAAATAAATTTTCCCAGATGTTACTCTACATGCTAATATTACTATTATAATGACCACCATCACTAACATTACTACTACAAGATAACTAGACTTAGAGCAAGGAAGTCCTGAGTCTGAATCCTACTTCTGACACTTACCAGCTGTATAAACATGACAAAATTATTCAACCTCTCTCATAGCCTTAGTTTCCTAATCTGTAAAGGGATGATGATAATAATAATATCTATCTTGCAGGGTTGTGAAATGCAAATAAAGCAACATAGGAGAAGTACTTTGCAACCATTTGAGGACTGCATAAATGTTTTTGTTCAGTCATTTTCAGTCATGTCCAACTCTTCATGACCCTATTTGTGGTATTCTTGGCAAAGATACTGAAGCGGTTTTCCAATTTCTACTTCAGACCATTTTACAGATGACGAAACTGAGACAAACAGGGTGAAGTGACTTGTCCAGGGTCACACAGCAAATAAATGTCTAAGGCCAGATATTAACTCAGGAAGAGTAGTCTTCCTGACTCCAGACCTGAAACTCTATCCACTGTGCCACCCAGTTGCCATATAAATGTTATATAATATTGTATATGTATAATCAATTATTAATAGTTCATTGATGGTTGAGCAAATGAGATAATATTGATAAAGCACTTAGCACAGTGCCTGGCTCATAGTAAACAATAAATGATTATTCTGTTCTCTCTTTCCCCTTGTTATTGCTATTGATGTTATTGGGAGACAGATTGATATAGTGGATAGAGAGCTGGCCTGAGAGTCATGGAGATCTAGGTTCTAGTTCTACCTCTGATATATGCTAGTTGTATGACCCTGGACAAGTCATTGAATCTTTTAGTACTCTAAGGCACTAAAATTATAAATTACAGGCAAAAGTGCTGACCTCCACTGGTAGTTGGAGTTTCTTTATATCAATGAAATCCCAAACTAATTTGAATCTCCTTATTGTTACTGCTTCTACTAGTAGCTTGTATTTGAATGGTGACCTATGTTTTATATAGGGCTTTAAAATGTCATCTGAAATGATTCTTACAGGAAGGTCATGGTAGATAGTATAAGTATTATAATGTATATTTTTGCAAAGTAGGGAGACTGAGGATCAGACAGTTGAAGTAACTTTATCAAGTAAAGACAGTATAGTGCAGTCAACTTTTCATATACAGATTAGACCAGTTCCTTACCAATAAGATTATGAGCTAGTTGCACTGTAATTAAACATTATAAAATTCCAGTTTCTATTATTAAGGTTTTGGAAGGCAGATAACAGATTTCAAGACTAAATTATATCCTCAGGCTAGCCTGAGGCAAAATTGTTTGGTAGGTAAAATTTGTCTTAACTTAATCCTTTCCCGTAAGCATTGTACTAAAGCAACCCATGAACAGCTTTGCCCTGACATAAGCCAGCAAGCTGTCCACTGACCTGGAGCATGTCTCTCTATCTTTTTCTCTAACCCTTCACCTCCACAAAAAACTTACATGGCCTATATCCCATTCCTTCTGGATTTTTTGCCTTCTAAATGACATCTAGGAGATGTCAAGGTGATGTGATCAACTAATTTAAACCTAATGGAAGAGGTTTAAAAAAAAGATATGCCACCTGCCTTCTCAAACCAGATCTTTCCAAGCTAATTTGGCCTTCTGTGGATTGACTTTTGAAAACTCCATTTTTCTCTAATTTGGAGAGATGAGAATTGGTAGCTATTTAAAAGGAGAAGCATGTTCTGGGTCAGATGGCAAAAATATTTTCAGGGCAAGCAGTGTCTGGCAGAGGTCTTCAGGCCACACTTCATGGAGAATGCATGTCAAAGCTTGAAGGGATCTTTGAGTTCATGTGTTCTAACTACCTCATTTTTTTTTCAGATGAAGAAAGCAGAGCAAGTCTTCCTATAAGCCTGACATTGAAATTTAAACAGCCTTCATTTGATCCTACTATCCCTGCTAACTATTGTCTGATACTTTGAAGGCAGCATCATTTTCAGAATAACCTAGGCTTGCAACTTAGGTGTCATCCTTGATCAATCCCTCACTGGTACTTACTTCACATATCTAATCCACTGCCAAGTCTTGTTCTTTCTACCTTTGCAAGATCTTTTATTGATCTTCTTGTCTCCTCTGACATAGAGGTATCTCTCTCCACTTCAGTCAGCTACCAATGTCATCTTCCTAAAGTACAATTCTGAGTACGTTACTACCCTATACAATAAATTCCAATTGCTTTTCATATTACCTCCAGTACCAATAACATGCTCTGTCATTGTAAACTATTCACAACTTAATCTTTTCCTACCTTTGAAGTCTTGTTACAGTGTACCATTCCCCTCCATGTACTCTGTAGTCCAAAGACACTAGCCTCCTCACTGTCCCTCATGCAGGACACTTTATCTCATAACTCCATGTTTTTTTTAAATTTATTTTATTAGTTTTTTTCATTTTTCAACAATCACTTCCATATGCTTTTGAGTTTAAAATTTTTCTCCCCCTTCATCCCCATCACCCTCCTCAAAATGGCCCACAATCTCATATAGGCTATACATTTACATTTCTATTAAACATTTTCACATTGGTGAAGTTATAAGTAAAAATTAAAACCAGTAGGAGGAACCATCAGAAAGAGTAAACAAAACTGAACAGAAGAGAAAAAAAAGATAGCAATTTAACTTCCATAGTTCTCTCTTTGGATGTGGATAGCATTTTCCATCACTAGGCCTCTGGAGATGTCTTAGATCCTTGCAATGCTGAGAAGGGTTAGGTTTATCAATATTAGCCATTGCACAATGTGGCTTTATTGTGTACAACGTTTTATTGGTTCTGTTCATTTCACTCAGCATCAGACCATACAAGTTGTTCCAGGTTTTTCTGAAGTCAGCCTGTTCATCATTTCTTATAGCACAATAGTATTCCATAACATTCATATACCACAACTTGCTCAGCCATTCTCCAATTGATGGGCATCAACTCAATTTCCAATTCTTTGCCACCACATAAAGAGCTGCTATGAATGTTTTTGTATATGTGGGTCCTTTTCCCATTTGTATGATCTCTTTGGGATATAGCTGTAGAAGTGCTATTCCTGGGTCAAAGGGTAAGCACATTTTTATAGCTCTTTTGGCATAGTTCCAAATTGTTTTCCAAAATGGTTGGATCATTTCACAACTCCACCAACAATGTATTAGTGTTCCAATTTTCCTACATCTTCTCCAGCATTTATCATTTTCCTGTTTTGTCGTGTTGGCCAATCTGATAGGTGTGATGTGATCCCTCAGAGTTGTTTTGATTTGCATTTCTCTAATCAGTAATTATTTAGAGCATTTTTTCATATGACTGTAGATGGCTTTGATTTCTTCATCTGAGAACTGTCTGTACATATCCTTTGACCATTTATCAATTGGGGAATGGCTTGTATTCTTATAAATTTATCTTAATTCTCTATGTATTTTAGAAATGAGGCCTTTATCAGAGAAACTGGTTGTAAATTTTTTTCCCCAATTTTCTACCTTCCTTCTAATCTTTGTTTCATTGGCTTTGTTTGTGCAAAAAACTTTTCGATTTAATGTAATCCAAATCATCCATTTTGCTTTTCATAATGTTCTCTATCTGCTGTTTGGTCATGAATTGTTCTGTTCTCCATTAGATCTCCCAGTTTGCTTATAATATCAACTTCATATCTAAATCATGAACCCATTTTGACTTTATTTTGGTATATGGTGTGAGATTTGGTTCTATGCCTAGTTTCTGCCATACTCTTTTCTAGTTTTCCCAGCAGTTTTTTTTTCAAAGAGTGGGTTCTTATCTCAGAAGCTGGTGTCTTTGGGTTTATCAAATAATAGATTGCTATAGTCATTGACTACTGTGTCATGCATATTTAACCTATTCCACTGATCCACCACTCTATTTCTTAGCCAGTACCAAGCAGTTTTGATGATTGCTGCTTTATAATACAATTTAAGATCTGGAATTGCTTGGCCACCTTCCCCTGCATTTCTTTTCATTAGTTCCTTTCATATTCTGGACCTTTTGTTCTTCTAAATGGATCTTGTTATTATTTTTTCTAACTCTATAAAATAAATTTTTGGTAGTTTGATTGGTATGGCACTGAATATGTAGATTAGTTTAGGGAGGATTGTCACTTTTATTATATTTGTCCAGCGTACCCATGATCAACTGATGTATTTCTAATTATTTAGATCTGATTTTATTTGTGTGAAAAGTGTTTTGTAATTGTGTTCACAGAATTCCTGGGTTTTTTTATGGGAGATAGACTCCTAAATATTTTATAATGTCTACAATATGTTAAAATGGAATTTCTCTATCTTTTCCTGTTGGGCTTTGTTGGAAATATATAGAAATGTCGATGATTCATGCGGGTTTATTTTATAGCCTGAAACTTTGCTAAAGTTATTATTTCAAGTACTTTTTTACTTGATTCTCTAGGATTCTCTAAGTCTATCATCATGTCATCTGCAAGCAGTGATGGCTTTGTTTCTTCTTTGCCTATTCTAATACCTTCAATTTCTTTTTCTTCTCTTATTGCTGAAGCTCATGTTTCCAATACAATATTGAATAACAGTGGTGATAATGGATATCCTTGTTTCACCCCCCCAATCTTATTGGAAATGCTTCTAGCCTATCCCCATTACATATAATGCTTGCTGAAGGTTTTAGATAGATGCTATTTATTATTTTAGGAAGACTCCATTTATACCTATGCTTTCTAGTGTTTTTAATAGGAATGGGTGTTGTATTTTGTCAAAAGCTTTTTCTGCATCTAGCAAGATGATCGTGGTTTCTGTTGGTTTTGGTGTTGATATGTTCAATTATGCTGATAGTTTTCCTAATATTTAACCAATCCTGCATTCCTGGTATAAATCCTACCTGGTCATAGTGTATTATCTTGTGATAAGTTGCTTTAATCTATTTGCTAATATTGTGTTTAAAATTTTTGCATCTGTATTCATTAGAGAAATTGGTCTATAATTTTCTTTCTCTGTTTTGACTCTTCCTGGTTTAGGTATCAGCATCATATTTGTATCATAAAAAGAATTTGGTAAGACTCCTTCACCTATTTTCCCAAGTAGTCTGTATAGTATTGGAATTAATTGTTCTTTAAATGTTTGATAGAGTTCACATGTAAATCCATCTGGCCCTGGAGATTTTTTCCTAGGGAGTTCATCAATGGCTTGTTCAATGTCTTTTTCTAAGATGGGGTTATTTAAGTATTTTAATTCTTCTTCTGTTAATCTGGACAATTTATATTTTTGTAAATATGTATCCATTTCACTAAGATTGTCAAATTTGTTGGCATATAGTTGGGCAAAATAATTCCTAATTATTGTTTTAATTTCTTCTTCCTTGGTGGTAGCTCCACCCTTTTCATTCTTGATACTAATAATTTAGTTTTCTTCTTTTTTTAAATTAAATTAACCAAAAGTTTATTCATTTTATTGGTTTTTTCATAAAACCAGCTCTTAGTTTTATTTATTAGTTCAAAAGTTTTCTTAATTTCAATTTTCTTAATTTTTCCTTTGGTTTTCAATATTTCTAATTTAGTGTTTAGTTGAAGATTTTTAATTTGTTCTTTTTGTAGCTTTTTTAGTTGTATGCCCAATTCATTGATCCCCCTTCTTTTTCTATTTTATTTATGTAAGCATTTAGAGATATAAAATTTCCCCTAAGAACTGCTTTAGCTGCATCCCATAAGTTTTGGTATGTTCTCTCATTATTGTCATTCTCTTGAATGAAATTATTGATTGTTTCTATGATTTGTTGTTTGACCCAATCAGTTTTTAGGATTAGATTGTTTAGTTTCCAATTAATTTTTAGTCTATCTTTCCATGGCCCCTTATTACACATAATTTTTATTGCATCATGATCTGAAAAGGATGCATTTAATATTTCTGCCTTTCTGCATTAGACCGTGAGGTTTTTATGCTCTAGTACATGGCCAATTTTTGTGTATGTGCCATGTACTGCTGAGAACAAAGTATATTCCTTTCTATCTCCATTCAGTTTTCACCAGAAGTCTATCATACCTAACTTTTCTAATGTTCTATTCACCTCTTTAACTTCTTTCTTGTTTATTTTGTGGTTAGATTTATCTAGTACAGAGAGGGGGAGGTTGAGGTCCCCCACTACTATAGTTTTGCTGTCTATTTCTTCCTGTAACTACCTGACCTTCTCCTCTAAGACTTTGGATGCTATACCATTTGGTGCGTATGTGTTTAGTGATGATATTACTTCATTGTCTATGGTGCCTTTTAGCAGGATGTAGTTTACTTGCTTATCTCTTTTGATTAGATCCACTTTTGCTTTTGCTTTGTCTGAGATCAGGATTGCTACCCCTGCTTTTTTTACTTCAGCTGAAGCATAATATATTCTGCTCCAGCCTTTTACCTTTATCTTGTATGTGTCACTCTTTTCCAAATGTGTTTCCTGTACACAACATATTGTAGGATTATGTTTTTAATCCATTCTGCTATCTACTTCCGTTTTATGGGAGAGTTCATCCCATTCACATTCACAGTTATGATTACTATCTGTGTCTTTTTCTCCATCCTTTTTCCCCCCTGTTTATGTTTTTCTTTCTCCTTTCTCCTTTACCCCCCCCACTAGTGTTTTGCTTTCGACCACCGCCTCCTTCAGTCTCTCTTCTCTTCTATTATCCCTTTCCCTTTTCTCCCCCTTTACCCTTACTTCTTCTTCCCTCTCTTCTATCCCCTTCCCTTTTCTTTCCCATTTTCCCTCCTACTGCCTATAGGGCAAGCTGGATTTCTATACCTAAGTGATTATGTTATTCCCTTCTTTAGCCAAATTTGATGAGAGTAAAGTTCAAACAATGCTCAACCCCCCTTTCTTCTTTCCCTCTGCTGTAATAGGATCTTCTGTCTTTTCCTGTAATGTCATTTAATCTTGTCTGCCTCCTCCTTTCTCATTACATTTTCTAAGATCAAACTAATCCACTTTCTTGGATCCATTTAACCCACTTGGTTAGATTTTTTTTTATCATTACATCAAAGTCAACTAATATCCACCCCCTTTATGTATACTCCGTTAACATGGTGTAATAACAATACAATTGTCAAGAGTTGCAACTGTCATCTTCCCTTGTAGGGAAGCCCTTACTAACAACATATTGTATCTTTCTGTTCCATTTACCTTTTTATATCTGTCTTGAATCTTGTACTTGAAGATCAAATTTTTTGTTGAGCTCTGGTCTTTTTATCAGGAAGGTTTGGAAGTTCCCTATTCCATTGAATATCCATTTCCTCCCTTGAAAAATCATGCTCATTTTTGCAGGGTAGTTGATCCTTGGCTGCAATCCAAGCTCCTTTGCCTTACGGAATATCATTGCCTGAGATCATGCCCTGAAGTCTTTTAATGTAGAAGCTGCAAAGTCATGGGTAATCCTAACTGTGGTTCCATGATATTTAAGTTGTTTCTTTCTGTCTGCTTGCAGCACCTTCTCTTTCATCTGGTAATTTTGGAATTTTGCTATTATATTCCTTGGCTTTTTCAATTTGGTATCTTTTTCAGGTGGTGAGCAGTGTATTCTTTCTATAGTTACTTTACCTTATGGTTCTAGGACTTCAGGGCAGTTTTCCTTTATGATTTCCTGAAAGATACTGTCCAGACTCTTTTTTTCATCATGATTTTCAGGTAGTCCAGTGATTTTTAAATTATCTCTCCTGGATCAATTTTCCAGGTCAGTTGTTTTACCTATGAGGTATTTTATGTTTTCATGTATTTTTTTCTTTTTTTTTTGTTTCTCTTTGACTGATTCTTGCTCTCTCATAGAGTCTTTAGTTACCATTTGTCCAATTCTAGTTTTTAAAAGATTGTTTTCTTCTGTTAGTTTTTGTAATTATCCAATTGGCCAATTGTATTTTTAAAGGATTTGTTTTCTTCAGTGTACTTTTTTTCCAATTGGCCAATTGTATTTTTTTAAGGACTCTTCTACCTCTCTCATTAGGCTTTTAAAATCCTTCTTGAGCTCTTCTAAGAAGGCCTTTTGGGCTTCAGACCAGTTCATACTCCCTTTTGATGTTGCAGATGTGAGTTTGTTGACAACGTTGTCCTCTTCAGAATTTCTGTCTTGATCTTCACTCTTCTCATAATATGAATCTATGGTACATTTCTTTTTACTCATGGTTTCTTTATTGCCTGGTCTTTAAAGAGATTGAGCTCTCCTGCTGGGGAATGGAGGGCACTGAACCAAGTTTCTTGTGTTGGGAGCCTAGGTCTTGGTCACTGGTTTTGTGTGCTGGGGCCTCTTATGTTGGCAATTGGAGGCTATAGGGTTCTGGCAGGTTACCTCATGTTGGGCTGAAATCATCAAGGCTGGAACTTTCAGACAATTCTAGGTTGCCTGCTTTTCCTTTCTTTTAGCTTTCTTCAGCTCCTTTTAGATGGGTGCTGCAGGGTGTTTATCTGCCTGGGGCACCTTGCAATGCTGCCTCCCTTGTTTCTGCCAATGTACTGGAAGATTCCCTTGGCTTGGAATTGTTTCCTCTTCATATAAACCTTTTGGCTTATTTCAACAACAGATTAAAATTATACCTTCTGCAAAAAGTCTTTCCGAATACCCCTTAACACCAATGACTTCCCTTTACTTTTTACCAGTGAATTATCCAGTATATATTTATTTGAATATAGTTGGTTTTATCTTGTCTCTTCCATTAGAATATTCGTTTTTTTGAGAGCACGAACTATTCCCCCCCGACACTTTGTATCCCTATTACTGAGAGCACTGTCTGGCATATAATAGGCATTTAAGAAATACTGGGTGCTGGGCTACTGAGGATTGATAGACTGGCTAGGGATATAGAATACGAGTTCATTTCAGCGTCAGAGTATTCTAGATTCTATCAGGGACATCATACATACATACACACATGCATACATGCACACATACACACATATATGTATGTATATGTGTATGTATGTATATGTAAGCATATGCATGTATATGCATGTATAACAGATTTCAATATATTGTATATAAACATATACACACAGAGTTTATAGTGTATATGCACAAAATACATGTGCATAACTATAGAAACATATGTATACATATGATATATATGTGATACACAAATTTATACAAATACATGTATATTAATATATATTTGTATACATATACATATTATATAGAGATGTATGTACATATATATATATATATACACACACCCATATATACACACAAACATACTTAATTGGATGTCTGCATAGGATGAATACATGTAGATATAAATATAACATATATAGAATATATGTAAATATAGATATAAATACAGAAGCTAATATAGATACACACAAATATTGATAGACATCCATAACTATGTAGATATTGGAGTATATATATATATATATATATATATGTGTGTGTGTGTGTGTGTGTGTGTGTCTGTCTGTCTGTCTATGTATTTGTGCATATACTTAACTTTGGTTAGGCATTATTCATATATTAACACTACAAATTTTATAGGTTGTAATGAATAAGATATTAATTTGATTAATAATTATTTCCTGAGAGTCAATGTCAAGCAATGGAATAAACGTTGTATTAGGAGTCAGGAATACTTGGATGAGGTCCTCTACCATTTACTATCCTTGTGATCTTGGTTAACATATTTCATCTTTCTGACCTTAGTTTCCTCATCCATGAAATAAGAGATATTTTCCTGACTAATTATTTAATTTAATCAGTCAATAAGCACATATTGTACCTATTTGCTACCACATGTTCCCTAGACAATGAGCTAAATATTAAAAAGAACAGCAATGAAGTAGCCCTTGACATCAAGAACTATTGACAGCAAGAATTATCACTATAGAGAGTAGTCTGGAGTAGTTTCACATCAAGTGATTTGTCTATTATCATATAGTTAACATGTATTACAAGTCTGATTGCAATACAGGCCTTTATAATTCCAACATGGACCCTAAATTCACATGATACAGCCTCTCTTAGACTATTATGAAATTCAAATTACATAATGTATAGAAAGAAATTAATTCATTGACATTATGCAAAATCATACCTTAAAAAAAAGAAATAAACATTTCCAGTTAAAATATAATCCTGTGGACTTCTCCCAGAAATCATGGGGCAGACTAAAAAGCTACAGAATTTTTAAAATTTATGATAAAAAAAACTTTGAAAAAACATTAGGAAATACATTAGGTGATAAACTAAAGTTTTCAAATCAGAATTATTAAAGATAGACTATGGAGTGGAGAACTTGCAAACATATGATAAACATCTCTCCAAAGAGCATTTCTGAAAATGAAAATGTCAGATTTGAAACTTAAAAATAATGAAGCAAAAGAAATTTTTCTAAACAAGAGGAAATATAATTACTTTGAAAGAACACATGACCTCTATATAAGTCAAAACAATCATGAAGACAGCCAATATATTGACCATGTATCTCCTAGAACACGATTAAAAAAAAAACAAAACAAAACCCTTACAGACCTAACTATAGGTAATAATAGAAGAAAACTAGGTAAAACTTTTGAATACTGACAAGAAAATGTTCCTTGATTAGATCCATAGATTTCTACCAGAAAAAAATCCTGAGATTAAAATTCCAAGGCCTGGAATAGTTGTGTTTTTACCATTTTATTTCCAAACAACTTTTTCAAGCAGCTAGGAGAAGGTCCTTTAGCTATCAGGACATGTCAATTTTAATTATGCAAGATTAATCTGTACTCATTAGAAATCAAAGACAAGAATGGAACCAAAGATTCAAAAAACTGGGAGCTGAAGCTACAATTGTCTGAATAGACAAGCCAGATTATCAATGTAAAATAACAGTCATTAATATAAAAGACCTACTTAAAGCATACCTTAAAAATAGAAGTAAACAAAACATTTGACTTGCAAATACCACAAACAATAAAACCAATAAAATATGTACATTTATCAGGAAACAAATTATCAATATAACACATAATTTCAGGTTTATAGGCTATTATTTAAATATATATTAGACTTAATCTTGGTTGTTGTTTTTTTCTTTTCTTGCAAGGGAATGGGGTTAACTGACTTGCCCAGGGTCACAAAGCTAGTTAAGTGTCAAGTGTCTGAGGCCAGATTTGAACTTGTATCCTCTTGACTCCGTGGTCAGTGCTCTATCCACTGTGCCATCTAGCTACCCCTGGACTGAATCTTAAGAGACAGAACCAAAAGAGATTATCATGGGACAGAACATATAAAATAATCTAAATGGACTCTTTAAAAATGAATGGAGGAAAGGGTGAATTAACATTTCATGGAAAAAAATCCAATGCTCCCTTATCAGTGGATTAATTATCTTTTGTGGGAGGGATAACAAAGTGTAAAGTCACTCCTTCTGGAAGAGTGGAAGATAAAAACAACAGAGGAGCTAGAGAATAACCTATAGATAATAGACAGTAATTTATTTACTCTCCCAACAGCAGTGACAGGGTGTGATTGGAGAGTAGGATAAAAGGAATAGAGAAGGTAGCAAGCATTTAAGGTACCTACTATGTAATATCCTATTTGATCATCACATGAAGCCTACAAAGCAAGTGCTATTCTGGTGTTTTGTTTTTTTCAGTTATGGAAGCTGAGGAAAATAAAGATTAAATGATTTGTTCAGAACAACACAGCTAAGATGTGTCTGTGGTTAGATTTGAATTCATTTCTCCTTGACTTTGGCCCTCTATTTGTCTCTTTAAAAAAGGATGTGGGGTAATGGAAAGGTCATACCTAGAAGGGAAAATGAAAAGAATGTTCCTATTATGAGGGGTATGTATGACATATTCTCTGAGCAAGACTACAGAACCATACATTTTCTCCCACTCAGGAGAGAGGTTGCATGAGTTAACCAGAACTCAAAGTGGTGGTAAGAGAGCACAGAAGGAGAAACAGAATGACTAGTCTTAGAAGCGATAAATGTTCATGGTTAATGTGGGAGGTTGGAATGAACCTCATGATTTGAGTCATAAGAAATACTCCTATATGATTTTTTAATGAATTGATATTTCTAAGAATGAGTTGGGGACAGAATGAAAAGCCATAACCCAAAATAAACAAACAAAATGGAATAAAATACATTTATGCGTGCATGCACAAATACATAAAGAGAAGGAATACTAGGGTGAGATTGGTATGTTCTTTTTTTAAAAAAAGTCTTTAACATTACTATTTAAAGTTTTGAGTTCCAAATTCTATCCTTCCCTCTTTTCCCCTCAACTTCCACCCCACCCCAGACAGTGAGCAATCAGATACAGGTTATACATGTGTAATTATGTATTATGTAAAATATTTCCATATAAGTCATTTTGTACAACAAGATCAATAAAAGAAAAGAATGAAAGAAAGTGGAAAATAGTGTGTTTCTCTGTATTTAATCAAAATCAGTTCTTTCTCTGGAGGTGGATAGTATGCTTCATCATTAGTCCTTTGGGATTGTTTTGGATCATTGCATTTCTGAGAATAGCTAAGTCATTCACAATTATTCATCAACTAACATTGCTGTTACTATGTACAATGTTCTCCTGGTTCTGTTCACTTCACTATGCATCAGTTCATGTAAGTCTTTCCAGATTTTTCTGAAATCATTCTGCTTCTCATTTCTTACAGCACAGTAATTTACCATTACAACCATATACTACAGCTTGTTTAGTCATTCCCCAATTGATAGACGTCACTTTGATTTCTAATTCTTAGCCACCACAAAAAAGAGCTGGTATAAATATTTTTGTACAAATAGATCTTTTCCCCTTTTTTGGATGTCTTCGGTATATGTATGTAGCAGCGGTATTGCTGGATGAAAGGGTATGTATAGTTTTGTAGGTCTTTGGACATAGTTCCAAATTGCTCTCCAGAATGGTTGGATGAATTGACCACTTCACTAACAGTGCATTAGTGTCCCAGTTTTTCCACATCCCCTCCAACATCCAGTATTTTCCCACCTTTTTTTAGTCATATTAGACACTCTGATAGATGTAAGGTAGTACTTCAGATTTGTTTTAATTTGCATTTTTCTGATCAATAGTAATTTAGAACATTTTTTTTCAAATGAATATAGATAGTTTTGATTTGTTTTGAAAACTGTCTCTTCTTGAGATTGGTATATTCAACAGTATAAGAGAAGGAAGCTAATATTTGTTACTATTGAAATTGTACACTTATGTAAATTGTTGCAAGAATATAGAAGGAAAAAAGGACATAGACCATGAATGGAAAAAAATAGAATTCAGAATAGACTGGCATGGGGTAGAAATAAGAAGGAAAAGAAAAGTAAATGACAATGAATTGGAAAAATAGATAAAAAATAACGTTACATCTAAGAGGTTGGTGGGGTAGAATGTGTGAAAGAAATATATATTAGGAAAAAAGAGTAGAAGAGGCAGAACCAAGATGGCAGCATAGAGGCAGCAACCCAGCAAACTGGAAGTAGGATGGAGGAATAGCTAAACAAATTGTGGTACAGGAATAGGATATTACTATGCTGTAAGAAATGATGTATATTATGAATACAGAGAAGCATGGAATGATCTGCCTGAGTGATAAAAGTGAAGTAAGTAGAGCCAATAAAATAATATACATTTCAACTCATAACACGTAGACTCTGAATATGAAATCATCCCAAAGTAACATAGTTTCCCCTAATTAACTGGGGACAAACTAGATAAATATGAGAGAAATAATGATGAAGATATACACCCTTATAAATAGAGGAAGACTACCAGAGCTTTAACTTAGGCAGCATGACTGGGGCTTTGACTGAAGGTACTGAAATTTAGAGTGCAGGAATTATCGTTATTATAGTAATTACCAATTTCCCCTCCTCACACAACAAAATTACTATTAATCTTTCTTTGTATTCTCTTCATAACATGAATTGCAAAGTTGATTGAGGGGCTTCTTCATGGTGCTTGCCCTGGCCTGCTGATGTCCTGGGCTCTAAAATTGGTACTTATAGCTCTAGAGGGCACTCAGAAATAACCAGACTACAGCATATTGTCATTTGATGGGGGTTATAAAAAGAAGACCTCTTGTAAATTACCAAAGGTATCTTTTTTAATCCAAGGCAAATTTTAGCCAGTCTTTTATACAAAGGACATCATGGAAATATTCCCAATTATTAAGAATAAAATCATTATAACTATCTATATTATTAATGCTTTTGTTAAGAGCAGGGAAACTGAAGACAGATTTAGATTTTAAATTGTGCCCCTAGCTATACTCTCTTTTTTTTTTATAAGCAAAGACCAGTTTCACTTTATTATGAAAAAGGCAGACGTAGGTTAGATTTTTCATGAAGAATACATCTTATTCAATATAATTTAAAAGATATGTTGTGATGTTACAGATCCAAAAAACATCTCATGATAAGAAAAATCTTTCCAATACCACAGGACTTACAATAATGGTTAATCACTAATCCCTGACAGAGATTTAGGAGTAGATATAGTAAATGATCACTTACTTGGTCTATGCTGTGATTGACTATCCAATCAGGTAGTTCTTAGACTCTGATGATTCTTTCCTACTTCTAAATAATATGAGATCTTAGATTAAAGTTGTATGATGGGCTCACAGAGGAGAAATTTTTTTAATTTTTTAAGGCTGGATTTTAACTTTGATCATAAACTTAAAATTATCCACAAAACTAACATTTCAGTATTCAGTAAAGGACAGGCAAAAAGATTTATAAGAACCTGTGAACTATTGTGTAATATATATCCATAAATATGTAATATATACATCTTTCTATGCAAATAAAATTTAACAAGGTAGTAACAAAGCATCATTATTTGTGTCTCATTCTGGATTTTTTGTATTTTCTTCATTTCGTTTTCTTTAATCTTCTTAGTTTTTGTGATATGGCAAGTTCTTATCCAAGAAGCTGGAATATTTGGATTTATCAAATAGTAGGTTACTACAATCATTTACTACTGTGTCTCGTGTACCTAATCTATTCTACTTATCTACCACTCTATTTCTTAGCCATTACCAAAGAGTTTGGTAATTGCCACTGTATAATATAGTTTCAGATCTAGTATGGCTAGGTCACCTTCTTTTGCTTTCCTTTGATATTCTTGACCTTTTGTTCTTCCAGATGAATTTTGTTATTTTTTCTAGTTCTAAAAATATTCTTGATAGTTTGATTGCTATGGCACTGAGCATGTAAATTAATTTAGATAAAATTGTCATTTTTATTATACTTGCTTGGCCTGCCTATGAACAATTGATATCTTTGTATTTTTTAGATCTGATGTTATTTGTGTAAAAAGTGTTATGCAATTGTGTTCATATATTTCCTGGGTTTGTCTTGGCAGGTAGGTTCCTAAATATTTCATATTGCGTAGAGTTATTTTAAATAGAATTTCTCTTTCTATCTCTTGCTTCTGGGCTTTGTGGGTAATATATAGATAGTCTGATGTTTTATGTGAGTTTATTTTATATCCTACAACTTTGTTAAAATTGTTTATTATTTCGAGTAACTCTTTAGTTGATTCTCTGGGATTCTGTAAGTATAACATCATATCATTTTTAAAGAGTGATAGTTTTGTTTCCTTATGCCTATTCTAGTTCCTTCAATTTATTTTTCTTCTCTTATTGCTAATACTAACATTTCTAGTAAAATACTAAATAATAGTGGTGATAACAGGAATCCATCTTTCACCCTTGATCTTATTGGGGAGTCTTCTAGTTTATCTCCATTATAAATAATGTTTTTTGATGATTTTAGGTAGATACTACTTATCATTTTAAGGAAAAACTGCACTTATTTTTTTGTTCTCTACTGTTTTTAATAGGAATTGATGCTATGTTTTGTCAAAAGCTTTTTTTGCATCTATTGAGATAATCATATGATTTCCGTTGGTTTCATAATTGCTATGGTCAATTACGTAGTTAGTTTTCCTGATATTGAACCAGCTTTGTATTCTTGATATAAATCCCACCTAGTCATAGTGTATTATCCTTATGATAAATTGCTGTAATCTTTTTGCTAATATTTCATTTAAAATTTTTGCATCAAAATTCATTAGGGAGATTAGTCTATGATTTTGTTTATCTTTTGGCTCTTTCTGGTTTAGGTATCAGCACTGTATTTGTGACATAAAATGAATTTGGTAAGATTAATTCTTTGCCTATTTTTCCAATAGTTTTTATAGTATTGGATTTAATTGTTTTTAAAAGTTTGGTAGAATTCACTTGTAAATTCATCTGGCCTTGGAGATTTTTTTCTTAGGGAATTAATTGATGGCTTGTTCAATTTCTTTTTCTAAAATGGGCTTTCCTAAGTATGTTATTTGATCTTCTATTAATTTGGGCAACTTATATTTTTGTAAATATTCATCCATTTCACTTAGGCTGTTGGGTTTATTGTCATAAAGTTGAGCAAAATTGTTCCTAATTATTTCCTTAATTTCCTCTTCATTTGGTGGTGAATTCACCCTTTTCATTTTTGATACTGGTAATTTGGTTTTCTTCTTTTTTTAAAAAAATCAAATTAACCAAAGTTTTATCAATTTTATTGTTTTTGTCCATAAAACTAGCTCAATTTTATTTATTAGCTAAATAGTTTTCTTACTTTCAATTTTATGAATCTTTCCTTTGATTTTCAGAATTACTAATTTGGTGTTTAATTCAGAATTTTAATTTGATGTTTCTCTAGCTTTTTTAGTTGCATGCCCAATTCATTGATCTGTTCTTCCTCTGTTTTATTCATGTAAGCATTTAGAAATATAAAATTTCTCCTAATTCCTGCTTTGGCTGCATACCATAAATTTTGGTATGCTGTTTCATTATTTTCATTCTCTTTAATGAAGTTATTGATGGCTTATATATTTTGTTGCTTGATCCACTCATTCTTTAGGATTAGAGTATCTGATTTCCAATTTTTTTTCATTTATTTTTCCATGGCCCTTTATTACACATATTTTTGGAACATAATATGAAAAAGATGAATTTAATATTTCTGCCTCTCTGCATTTGATTATGAGGTTTTTATGCCCTAATACATGGCCAATTTTTGTGTAGATGCCATGTGCCACTGAGAAAAAGCTATATTCCTTTCCAACCCCATTCAATTTCTCGAGGTCATATCTAACTTTTTCTAAAATTCTATTCATTCCCTTGCCTTCTTTCTTGTCTTTTTCATGGTTAGATTTATCTAGTCCTGAGAGGGAGAGGTTGGGTCTCCCCCTAGTATATTTCTTCCTGTAATTCATTTACCTTCTTCTCTAAAAATGTGAAGGCTCTACCACTTGGTGCATATATGGTTAGTATTGATATTACTTCATTGTCTATGGTACCTTTTATTAAGATGTAATTTTCTTCCTTGTCTTTTTTAATTAAAATTAAATTTTAATTAAATTTAATTAAATTTCCTTTGTTTGAGATCAGGATTCCTACACCTGCTTTCTTCCCTTCCCTTCCCTTCCCTTCCCTTCCCTTCCCTTCCCTTCCCTTCCCTTCCCTCCCCTTCCCTCTCCCTTCCCTTCCCTTCCCTTCCCTTCCCTTCCCTTCCCTTCCCTTCCCTTCCCTTCCCTTCCCTTCCCTTCCTTTCTTCTTTCCTTTCCTTTCCTTTTTTCTTTTCTTCTCTTTCCTTTTCTTTCTTTCTTTCTTTCTTTCTTTCTTTCTTTCTTTCTTTCTTTCTTTCTTTCTTTCTTTCTTTCTTTCCTCCAGCCTTTTACCTTTACTCTCTCTCTCTCTCTCTCTCTCTCTCTCTCTCTCTCTCTCTCTCTCTGTGTGTGTGTGTGTGTGTGTGTGTGTGTGTGTGTGTGTGTTTTAAATGTGTTTCTTGTAAACAACATTGTAGGACTCTGGTTCTTAATCCACTGTGCTATCAACTTCCATTTTATGGGAGAGTTCATCCCAATCCCATTTGCAGTTATGATTTCTAACTGTATATTTCCCTCCATCTTGTTTTCCCCTTTTTATACTTTTATCTTTCTCTTCTCTCACCCTGTCCCATCTCACCAGTGTTTTCCTTCTAACCACCACCTCCCTCAAGCTGCCTCCCCTCCTATCAGCTGTCACCTTTTCTTTTGCCCTTCTCTCCTATTTCCTCATAGGGTAAGATAGATTTCTATACTCAACTGAGTGAGTATGTTATTCCTTTATGAGCCAAATCCAAAGAGAGTAAAGTTCACAGAATGCTCATGCTCTACCTTCTATCCCTAGATATTTTGTCAATCTTCATGTGATATAATCTATCCTATTCTATTTCTCCCTTTTCCTCTTCTCCCAGTACAATTCTTTTTTTCACCTCTTGATTTATTTTATATCATTGGATCAAAGTCAACTTATACCCACACTCTCAGTCTATGTGTACCCCTTCTAAATGCCATAATACAGATACAGTTCTTAAGAATTCCAAGTATCATCTTCCCATATAGGCATGTAAACAGTTTAACCTTATTTAATAACTTTTTTTTTCTCTTTCAAGTTCACCTTTTTGTGCTTCTCTTGAGTCTTACATTTATAGATCATATTTTTGTTTTTGTTCAGCTCTGGTCTTTTCATCAGGAAAGTTTGAAAGTCCCCTATTGGACTAAATGTCCATTCCCCCCAACCCCCTGAAAGAGTATGCTCAGTTTTGCTGGGTACTTGATTCTTGGTTGTAATCCAAGCTTCTTTGCCTTCTGATCCTTTAATGTAGAAGCTAAGTCCCATGTAATCCTGACTGTGGCTCCTTGATATTTATTTATTTATTTTCTTTCTGGCAGTTTGCAGTATTTTCTCCTTAACTTGATAGCTTTGAAATTTAGCTACAATGTTCCTTGGAGTTTTCATTTTGCTACCTCTTTCAGGAGGTGATTGGTAGATTCTATGAATGATTATTTTACCTTTGGGTTCCAGGATATCAGGTCAATTTTCCTTGATAATTTATTGAGAGCAGTCCACACTATTTTTTTTTTATCGTGGCTCAGGTTGTTAAAAAAATTTAACATTATCTCTCCTGGACCTATTTTCCAGGTAAGTTTTTTTCCAATGAGGTATTTTCCATTTTATTCTATTTTTTCATTCTTTTGATTTTGTTTGACTGATTCTTGATGTCTCATAGAGTCATTAACTTCTATTTGCCAAATTCTAATTTTTAAGGAAATTATTTTCTTTAGTTACTTCTTGTACCTCCTTTTCCATTTGGTCAATTATACTTTTTAAGGAGTTGTTTTCTTCAGTCAAATTTTGTGTTTCCTTTTCTACTTTTTTTTTATAGCTCTCTTGTATAAATCTCATTTCTTCTCCCAGTTTTTCTTCTACCTCTCTTATTTGATTTTTCAAATCCTTTTTGAGCTCTTCCAACATGATTTTTTTGACTTGATACCAATTCATATTCTCCTTTAAAAGCTTCTGCGTATAGGTATATTTACAATTTTTTCCTCTTCTGGTTTGTATTTTGATCTTTCCTGTCAACAAAATAGCTTTCTGTGGTCAGGGCTCTTTTTTGTTTGCTTTTGCTTCTTGCTCATTTTCTTACCTGTTTTGTTACTTTTAAAGTTGAGCTCTCCTTCTGGGTTACAAGAGGCACTGTCCCAAGCTTCTTGCAGTGGGAGTCAGGGGCCTGGTCACTGTCTTTCTGTGTGGAGCCTCCAGGGCTGGCAGTTTGTCTGCTGTGCTGAGGTTGGAGGCCTCACAGCTGGCCTGCTGTGCCACTAGCCTGTTGAGTTAGAGCCACAGAGCCTCAGTTGATGATCTGTACTGTGTTTAAGAGTCTCCTGCTGGCTTGCACAGACACTATCCATACTGGGATATATTTTCCTTTTACCCAAGTGAGACAGATCTTTCCTGAAATTCTTCTAAGTTATCTTAGACTAGAAAACTCTCTCACTCCATCTGTTGTGGGTTCTGTTGCTTCATAATTCATTTAGAGGCTTAAAAATAATGCATACCTTGGCTATTTCTGGCTTTTATGATATTGACTCCTCTCTACTATTCTGTAGCTCAGTAACCCTGGCCTCCTTGCTGTTCCTCAAACAAGACACTCCATCTCCTGACTTTTTGCCTTTTAGCTGGTTGTCTCCCCTGCATGGAATTCTATTTTTTCTCTTTTCCACCTCTTCTTTTTTTTTCTTGGCTTCCTTCAGGTCCCTGCAAAAGTCCTACCTTCTACAAGAAACCTTTTTAAACTCTTCTTAATGTTTGTATCTTCTATGATCATCCCTAATTTGTACTATAGATATGCTATTTATACATAATTATTTAGATGCATCTTCCCCTTTAGATTGTGAGCTCTTTGAAAGTAGGTACTGTTTTTTGTTTGTTTACTTCGTTATTTGCTTTCCTTTATATTGTCAGCACTTAGCAGGGTGCCTGGCATGTAGATGGCATTTAATAAATGCTTTTACACAGTGCTTGAGTGCAAAGTATTTTACATAAAACAAATCTTTGAGTTAAGCTATATGTCCCACTTTTACAGATAAGGAAGCCGAACTGAGTTAATTTCTAGGGTGCCATATAGCTAAAAGATACATAACTTAGTAATCCTATGAGTGGGGCCTTAAAGAAAGAACGTATTTTGGTTAAGTACTTGAGCCTTTCTTAATCTGATGATTGTCAATGCAGGCATTCAGATGACAGCCAAAGGGCTGGAGATATCTGAAGCTGGGGTCTTGGGGCTGAAAATGCAATGGAAAAACTGAATTTGGATTTTATCCATCAATCTTGCACATTGGAGAGGGGATGAGAAAGGCATCAGTAGGACTGAGATCATGTGTACTTAAATGACTTGTCCACAGCCATGCAGTTTGTATGTGTCAGAAACACAACACGAACTTCGTTCAAGACCAAATCTCTATATACTATACCATATTGTCTCTCATTGCTTACACATAACTTATGGAATACATAATTAAGTTATAGAGTCCACATAGGAAATGAAGGGATCTTATTTTTTTTCCTACTCCCTTACCACCTAGTGCTGTGCCTTGAATATAATTGTTGTTCAGCCATTTAGTCATGTCCCACTCTTCATGACTCCCCTGTCCCTCCATAGGGTTTTCTTGGCAAAGGTATTGGAGTGGTTTGTCATTTTCTTGTCAGCAAACAGAGGTTAAGTAACTTGTCCAGAGCCCCACAGCTAGTAAGTGTATGATTTAAATTCAGGTCTTCCTGACTCCAGACCCACTGAGCCATTGAATATCATAGGTACTCTATATTTCTTGATTTGAATGAAAAAAAGAACAACAAAATACAGGACCCTTTAGTCAGATCAGTAATTTCTGTATCTGTCCTTAAAAAGCTTAATAAAATCACAAAAGTGAAGAAGAAAAGTATGATATAATCCAGTCTCCAATCACCACATTTAATTCAACCCAAACTCCAAATGATGTGCACTTTGTAAACTGGAAACACAGCAATATTTGGCTACCCAGCATGGGATTTATTAAACACTGCACTATTTGACCATTTCCCTCAGCCAGCTCAACCTTTAGCAGCCTAGAAACTACTTCATCCCTACTGGAGTCTCAGCAGAAAGAAATCAGCAGCCTGACATATTTTTGTAAAGTGCTAATTATCCCGTCTACTCAAATAGTTCCAGTAATGCAGATAAACAAATGTTACTCCTTGAATTGGCTCTGTTTCCTGTTCCAATTGTCATTTTCATTTCCTGGAGGCAGCCATTATGTTGCTGACTCAACAGGACTCCCCAGTGGAAGTCAAAGAAGGGAGGACTCAGAAGAAAAACTTGTGGCTGGAATGCCCTGGGTTAAATCTTATTGATTTAGAGTGCAACGAGCTTGTTTCTGGCAGCCAGCTCAAATTTTCAAGCAAGTTCCCGCTGCATTAATTTTTTTTTTAAATTTTGTTTTTGCTTAGTTGTTGGAGCTAAGACAGGAATAATTGGCATGGGTAATATCATTCTTCTGGCATGTCTGCAGTTAAAACTTCCCTAAATGCAGCCAAAATCTAGCATTCTCCATTTCCCCCAGGAGTTGCCCTTATTTAAATTTAAAGACTTTTGTATTTATCAAGAGGGAGAATTTGTCATCTTGCATATAACAGTCCAAGTTTAGAAGCCATACTTACCTGAGTAATAGGGGACTAGCTGGGATATTTGATTTAGAGGAAGAAGGAGCTTAAAAGCCATCTTGTCCAGAGGTGCCAAACACTGGCCCCAACAGGAACTGGATTAAAATATAATTTGGAAATATTTAATAAAATATATAAACATACAATAGATTATCAATAACGTTAATAGGATTAAACCTAATTAATAATGAGTAGTCAATGGGTTGTTTTCTAAGTCAATTTGCAGCTTTAGGGATCCTTATATAAGGTTTAGTGGTCCTGTTTTCAATTTGCATTTGATAACACTGATCTAGTCCAAACTTTCTTTTTATAGATAAGATAATGGAGACTTAGAGAGGGGAAATGACTTGGCCGAAGTCATACATTAAGTAAGTATCAGAATCAGGATTTATACTCTGTTTCCAAATCCAGTCTTTTTCCCATTTAAATGATGCTGTTCCTCTAGAATCCCAGGCTAATTATAATGCAATGCAATTCAACTGCACAAACACCCACTGGGCACTTCCTATGTGCAAGGAAAGCCTTAGATGCTGGAGATATTGAAACAAATACAAAATACCCTCTGACTTCAAGGAATTTACCTTCTACTGGGGGATTCAACATATACCCAGATAGATAAAGATAAGGTAATTTGAGAAGGGAGGGAGCACAAATGACTTGAAAGTTCAGGTTGACTTCTAACAATAGCAGGAACCTGACTTGATTTTTGAATGATGGTAAGAGTTCTTAGAAGCCTTGATATAAGGAAGGAGTACATTTCATGTATGGAGGACATTGTGTGTGAATGCATAGAAGGTAGAGATACAGCACTAATTTTGGAAGCATAGTATCTGAAGAAGATTAATGTGAAATAAGGCTGGAAAATAAGGATGGAAGCAGATTATGGGGGGCTTTAAAAACCAATATGGCCACCATAGGCCAGCCGTTCCATCATACTCCTTTGTATCATCCTCTCAAGCATCCTGCAATTACACCTCTACACCACTTGCCCTTCCTGTACCTATCAAGTGCCAGTAATACTCTTCTCCTTGGCTCCTCCACCAACACTTACACATTCCTGCCTGTTGCCCTGGAAGATTTCCACTCTGAGGCTGAACATCTAGGGTTGACAATAATCGACCTTAATTTATCCCACGTGATTATTATGCTTCTACCCCATCATATCCTTTCCATCCCAGTGATTTTGGCACCCCAACTGTCATTGTTCAAACTCATTATCCTCCAGTGACTACTCCCTTATTGTCATTCCGCTCACCTTAACTCCTACAATGTTCTCCTCTGGAACTACTCTTTCTTTCCATTGTGCTCTCTGGAATGTGTAATCCTTAGATAACAAACTAGCTTTCTTCTCATGCCTTTTCCTTTCTCTCTTACTCCAAGATCTGGATCTCTCCTAATGACAATTTTTCTTGTCACCTTTTCTAGCACTAGTTGCATTCTTTTTTTTTTTTGGTCGTGATGAAAGTTGGAGAGTAGTTTTTTGATTCTCATTGTCTTTCCTCTACCACAATCACTCGGTAGCCTGTCCACCTTTTACATTTCCTTGATCCATGTTTATCATCTCAAATTAAGATTCTGCTAGCTAGTGACTACCAACCTTCAGGATGCTCCCCTTCTTTTCTCAATAAATTCAGTGCTTGTTTCACAATCTTACTCTCCCCTCTAAACTCTCTTTCCTAAACTAGAGAACATTATCATAATGATACTCTTTCAAATATCCTAATTTCTTAGTTCCTCAACTTACTCATTTCCCATAACCTAGTGTTTCATCTTACCTCAGCTACACTGACATGCTTTATCTTGTCATCACCTATAAGTGTCACTCTTCCATATTCATAAACTCTGAAATTCCCTTATGCAATTATAATCTGTAGTTATTCCACTTCCCCTCTGCCTTGCAACTGTTAACGTTGTTCCTCTTCCTCACTGTGGAGTCCACCTACCCCTTCATTCTGTCCCAGACTGTTATCTCCACACTGATTACATTCTTCTCCTTTTCCAATTTTGACCCTTTGGTGAATTGGGTCATTTTCTCTTGATTCCCCTGTTCCTTTATCCTACTGTAGATCTTGTCCTGTCAAACCTCAGCCTTGAATTACTCCTTGCTTATACTGCCTTTGCTCATACTTATGTGCTGCTGAACAAAGCTAGAGGAAATAGTCAAACAATGCTGACTGAGTCCGCAGCAAAGTTATGTTACATAATCTTAACTGGGCTGTAAGTGTAGCAATCTGATCCTTTTATACTTCCCCAAATGATTAATTATCCAACTCACTAAAACAGCATTTCCAAAACTCTTTATCCTTCCTCAGTTTTCCCACGGCTAACAACTCCCCCCCCCCGTCACCTGCTTAGCTTAGAATATTGCCCCATATTTCACTGGAAAAAAATTGGGCTATTACTGAGAGCTCCCTCTTCTCTCTATCACCCATTTCATATCATTCAGGTTCCTTCAGCCACTACCTCCTCCTTCAATCCTTTTTCACAAAAAGAGGTAGTCCTCTCTGCCAAGGCAAGCCCTTCTCTTTACACAAACAATCCCATTCCATCTTGTCTTCTCCAGCAGATTACACTCTCTATCATTTCTGTTTTCTCTTATCTTCCATCTTGTCCTGTGTACTGGCTGTCTATAAGTATGCTGACGTTTTCCCCATCCTCAAAAACCTCTAGCTTCATCTGTCCATCCTTTTAAGTTATGCTGCATAGCTCTCCTTTTCATGACTAAACTTGAGGAGGCTGTCTTCAATCACTGTTTCCACTTCTTTTCATCCTACTCTTTTCTTAACACTTTCCATCATCTGTTTTATAATCTAATCATTAAACTGAAAAGGTTCCACAGAGTTATAAATGATCTCTTAATTGCCAAATCCAATGATATTCTTTTCAATCTTTATCCTTTTTGACCTCTCTGCAGCCGTTGACATTGTTTTTCACTGTCTTCTCTTTGATAGTCTCTTCATTCTAGTTTTTTTTTTTTGACTGTGCTCTCTCCTGGTTTTCCATTTAATAAACTCCTGTAGCTTTATATTGTCCCCAGAATCAATTATAAAATCCTTTGTTTACCTTTTAAAGGCCTTCACAACCTGGAACCTTTTTGTTTCCTGTATTTTTTTTGCACCTACTCTCTCTCAATTGACATCCTATGCATTCCAGTGATATTGGCCTTCTTGCAGTTTCTCACACAGGAAACTCAGTCTCCCTAATATGCATTTTATTGGCTGATCTTCATGCCTGGAATTCTCTCCCTTCTCATTTCTATCTCTTGCCTTCTGGGCTTCCTAGAGAACATTACATCCTCTATAAGAAGCTTCCCAATCCCCCTTAATGTTAGCGCCTTCTCCTTTTAATTATATCTAATTTAGCTTGCATTTCATTGCTTGTATGGTTGTTTGCATGTTGTCTCCCCTCTTAGACTGTGAGCTCCCTGACAGTAGGGACTTTTTTGATTTGTTTGTTTTGTTTTGCCTTTCTTTGTGTCCCTGGTACTTTGCATCTCTGGTGCCAGTGTCTGGCATATAGTAGGTGTTTAATAAATACTTATTGATGATGACAGAATGAAAAATTAACTTGAATTGCAGAGGTAAGAGAGAGCCACAGAAAATATCTCTGCAATGGAGTGGATGATCAAGCTTGTACCTCAAGAAGATTGTTCTGATTGATCTCTGAGGGTTGGATTAGAAAGGGGAGAAAGTAGAAATAGAATAATCAGGGAACCTTTAAAATAGTTTAGGCTATTTAGCAGTCCCAAAATGTTTCCATTCCATGACAGTGCAGGTCCCCATAAATGACTCCATATGGTTTTATGGGGACTTACTCATGTGTTGGGATGCTATCTATCTAGCAACTCTCACATGTGCATACTTTCTGAGGAGAGTTTAACTATTGAGTAGCTCTGTGATTTTAAAGAGTACTCTATAGGATTTTGTAGGAATACAGCAATCTTTGGAGAGGGTAATCTTTGATTGTGTATGGAGTATTAGACATCTCTTTTCATGTGTTTCTGCATTTTTATAGGGCTTCTGTTAGTCTGCATGTTTTGGCATTATCTATGGGGTGGGATAAAGGCTGACTTGCACCAATTGGATTTGTTTCTTTTTTATCTTGAATGCTTGTAAAGGGGCTGAAAATTCCTTTTAATTTATTTGTGGCAATCTGGACATCAGCTATATCACAAGACTTTATAGAGGGCATCTGGGTTGGGGCAATAATGAGCAGAAGCATTAATGCTCTTTTGCAGTGATCCCTGGGATCAAGAAATGAAACTAGAAGCTTTGAGGCATGGGTTTCATAGGTAACAAAAACTACCTTGTTATATGCATTGTGTATATGTACATGTGTGCGCGAAGTGGGTGGGAAGATTAAGGCAAAAAGCTACCTGATGGATTGACTCTGGTACAAACAAAAATCAAAAATTTAGAGCTAAAAGGAACCTTGTAAGTCATCTAGTTCATAACTTTATAGAGTGTGGTCTAGATAAAGCCTGGGGTTCCCTGACCAATTGTCTGTGGAAACAAAACTGTGTTCATACTAATACTAAGAATTTAATTTCTAATTGAGTAAATATTGATTGATATAACCCATATAAACAAAAGATCTTTAGAGATTTTCAAGCATTTTAAGAGTGAAAGGGGTCCTGAAACCCCCAAATTTGAGAACCACTGATGTAATCTAAACTCCTCACAGTACAGATAAGGAAACTGAAGCCCAGAAAGGTTAAATAATTTACCCAAAGTCACATGGGTAATAAGTGTTATATCACTCTGAATCTGACACCATCCACTACAAACACATTAATAGGGGAGGCTGGACAGAATAATGAGGGGGATAAAAACTGTCATTCTCATCTATCCTTGCCTCCCTTGTGCTCTCTTTTCTTGCTTTAGTAAAAGTAAGAAATCAGTTTGCTTTCAGACATAAAACACTTAGACAACTTTGGCAAGAAAAGATGACTAAGTAACTTCATTGTTGCATAATTAGTGCTGATGTCAGCCAAACCCAGAATTTAGAGTGGGAGTCGAATGAGCAAACAGTGGAAGAAAAAAAATAGGAGGATTATGGTACCCTTGTATACAGAAAACATTTTTTTTTTGTTTTTATTAATATGAGGAATGTAGATGCTTTCTTTTCTTTGTTTATAGGATCTTGTGGAGATCATAGATTCAAAGCTGGACAGGTCCTTAGCAGTCATGTGGCCCAACCACTTCATTTTACAGCTGAGGAAATTTAGGGCCAAAGAGATGAGGTGGCTAGTCCGTGACCACCCAAATAGTAAGTGACAGATCTGGGATTTTATTCTGGGTCCACATAGGGTTGGTGTTCCTTATGAAATCTTCATCAAGACTTAAGTGGTAATGAGGAATACAACTGTAAACAGTGACCAGTTTCCCTGATTGGGTAAGAAATAAGTGCTTGGAGCCATTGCCTTTCTAGTAATATAGGGTTCTGACTAAATTTGTTATCATGGTAAATGAGGCCAGGGGAGTGTACCCAACTGAAACAAAAATCTATCTTTAATTAATATACTTTCCAGGTTAATATTGAATCTGTTTTCTTTTGTTAAATGTCATAAAGTTCACGAGCATCTTGTTTTGTCTCAATGTAGAGTCTGAATCACTAGATCTGTCTGAATGAGGACTGGCAGAAAACATAAAGAAAGAAATGCATACATGATTGCAGAATGTGAGACATGGAAGGGATCTCAGAAACAATCATGCCATCCCTTGCTTTTATAGATGAAGAAACTAAAACCTAATTTTAGTCACACAGCTAAACTGGTAAATATAATTATTTCTTCAAGTAGCTTTTACCCCTCTTATGGTTCCTCCAGAGAAGCCCTTCATATCCTCATATAATAATTTTATTTTTCCTTATAATATTAAGATAGTCCTTTGTATTCTCATCCTTTGGTTGGGGGAGGGAGGAATGAGATTCCATTTAGAGCTGGTGTTAAAGTCCAACCTATTGTCTCTGAAAACTAATTATGATGCAGAATTATTTGGACAATTCTTAAGCTGACTTCTTCAGAATTCTTCAAACATTATTGTGGAAGATACTTTTAAGGTCTTGCTATTTCTACAAGACTTCAATTATTCTTTACAAATTACTATTTGTATATAGTAAAATGGTCATCACCAGTTCAGGTAAATATTTTTCCATTACTATAATATTCAATAGTTGACATGTATATTCTATTTAAACAATAGACTGAGAAAAGATTAATTTTGGGTGAACAAGGAGTAAAACAGACACATTTCTCTGGTCCCCATTTACTTAAGATGATTAGGAATGCAATATATGTGCTTTATGTTATTATTTCTTGAATTTAATTGTGTCTCTTTTGAATCAAAAGTAAGCAAACTATACAATATGCCTGACATATATTTATTACAACATTTTCGAGAAGCAATTTCAACTTTGATATGTCATTTCCCAGATTGTGTTATTAAAAAAGTTAAGAAAAATGAAGACTAGAAGATCAAGATTAGATCTTTCATAGATGCAGCTACAAAATGAATGGAGCCCTGGAAGCCAGACATAAAAGGAACAGTAGAATAAGTTCAACAACTATTGAAGAGAGGTGCCAGAAATGCTGACTAGTTTATCTGTAATTTCCACCATCAAAATTAAAATCCCACTGTATTTTTGACTAGACCAAGCATGTCCCCCTCCACACACACACACACACACACACATACACACACATACACACACTCCTTCAAATATGTTGAATGGAAATGGTCCAGATGGTAGAGGATTAATATCCACAACTTTTGCTCTTGCTCTCTCTCTCTCTCTCTCTCTCTCTCTCTCTCTCTCTCTCTCTCTCTTTCTAACTTGGTTTTCCAACTTTTTGATTCATGCTGTATTTTCTTCAACTCCAGATTTTGGACTTTCATAGTACCACTGCACCTGATTATGAGGGACAAACATCCATGTCAATCTTCCAATATTAATTGAATTGTTTCTCCCAGTGAAACAAAAGAAAACAAATCAACAAAAGCAAAGATAAGATTAAAAAAAATTTGCTAGAAAATTAAAAGAAAAAATCTAAAAGAACAGAAGTTTATACAGCACATGCCATATTCTATATTAACTGGAATATATTAATGAAGTACATTGGATTCATATTATATATTGCATATTGTAGCTCTACGTCCATTTTTTAAATTAAAAAAATAATATTTTTCATGACATCACTCTCCCCAATAAAACTCTCCTTCAATTAAGAAAAATAATTGCATTTACAATATCTGACAATTCATGTAATGCTATTGTAGTTAATCACCTCTTTGCTGAAAGTATCTTTTATCTTAGGACCTCTGAATCCAGGACTGGTCATTACATTTAACTGAGTTCTGACTTCTGTAAATGTTCTTTTCTTTTGCATTATGGTAATAATGTACATTCCTCTCCTGATTCTGTTTTCTTCATTTGTATCAGTTCCCATATTTCTTTTTATTCATATCTGCTGTTAGTTATAGCACAAAAGTATTCCATTATATTCATATGCCTTAATTTATTCAGCCATTCTACAATAAATGGTAATCTCCTTTGTTTCTAGCACTTTGTTACCACAAAAAGTACTAATCTGAATATGTTGGAATACATGGGCTCTTTTTGTATTTCTTTGACCCTTTGGGGAGTTTGAGCTAAAGGGAATAAATAATTTCTTACATAATTTCAAATTGTTTTCCAAAATGAATGGACCAATCTATAGCCCTACCAATAGCATATTAGTGTACCTGATTTCATACACTCCTCCCAGCATTTACTATTTTTATCTTTTATCACCTTTAGTATTTTGATGGGTGCGAGATTGCAACCACAGAGTTTTAAAAACCACAAGACAATTATTTTTCTTCCCCCTACCCCTACTTTCTACTGGGGAAATAGACGCTACGTAAAACTATACTGACTTCTAATCAGATTTAGATTTGACTTCTTTTTCCTACAGCTAGATATCATGGAATTCTCATTCCAATGATATTGTGAGATTCTCAATTCCATAGCTTGTTGACATAGCTGGTATAATGCATAGGCTCTCTCAAAATTTGTTTTCCATTTTGTCTCTAGGTACAGCATCTCTGTGATACGATATCTGGTTCTAGTTGTCTTGTCCTTGTTGGATTCTTTTGTGGCACTTTGAACAAGGAAAACAACATCTGGATCCTTAAGATTAATTCTCTAAGTGATTGCCTCTTTTTCCCTTATTAGAGGTCTATTTGGATCCCAAACCTTAGAAGTCCTACACTTGCTTTTGAGCTATTTCTGTTTACCATGTTCATTTTGCTCAAAACATATTCAATTGTTTGTTGTTCAGTCATTTTAATAGTGTCCAATTCTTCATGACCGCATTTGGGGTTTTCCTGGCAAAGATATTGGAGTGTTTTGCCATTTCCTTCTCCAGCTCATTTTACATATGAGGAAACTGAGGCAAACAAGGTTAGAAGACTTGCTCAAGATTACAGAGCTAATATGTTCTGAGGACAAATTTGAACCCGAGGATGAATCTTCCTGACTGCAAGTGGGACACTCTATCTACCACACCAAATACATTTAATAGTATGTCACTAAGTTTGTTCTAATTAGTAAAGAACTGGGACAAAGTATATGCCCATTGACTGAGAAGTGGCTAAAAATGGTGGTACGTGATTTTAATGACTATTACTCTGCTGTAACAAAATTGAATGAGAAAAATATAGAGAAGCATAAAGACTCATATGAACAGATACAAAGTAAAATAAGTAGAAAAGGGAAAATAATATTTATGATGACTACAACATTGTAATGTAAAGGACAATATTAATAAAACAATCAAAGTGGAATGCTGCAAAAAGCATAATGACTAAGGTTAGGCCCAAAATAAAGATATGAGAAAATACCTTCTTCTACTTTTTTTTTTTGTAAGAGTGAAATATTAGAGATGTAGATTGCTGGATATAACATTAGAATTTTTGTATTGGGTATTTTGCTGAACTCTCTCCCTTTCCCTTTTTATTCTTTGTTATGAAGAATGGCTTTCTGAGAAGGAGGGGATACATTCTGTGACACATTTCCTTTATTTTTCTTCCTATCAAAGAGGAGCTTAAACTTTGAAGCAAAGAAAGAATTAAAGTATGCTTCTGCACAATGGAGGAGTAGGAAGTAATACTGTATGAGTCCAGAACAAGATTACAAATAAAAACAACATTGTAAAGACAACTTTGAATGACTTAAGAACTCTTTTTTAAAAAAATGTTGTTGTTGACATCATTTGTTCTTCTATTACCTACATTTGGGTTAGGCCTCATGATATTTCTTCCTTCAAAACTGTATTGTCCTGGGAATATAAAATCTTGGACTTAGAGTCACAGGATGATAAAGGCAGAGGGATCGCAAAGGTCATTTAGTATAATATCTTCATTTTTACTTATAAGGAAACTAAAGGCTAAAGAGGTTAATTAATTTGTCCAATATCACATAGTTATGGAAAAACCAGGACTAAAGAAAACTCAGTTCTTCTTAATTTCAGCTCGGTGGCCCTTCTCTAACATAGTTTATGGCTATGGCTAATATCTTTTGTAAGTATGTCTCCCCAGTTTTGTATTTTGAAGTTGATTCTTTGCAAAAACATTTATTCCCCTTAAATTAAATACTGGACAATTCAGCTCATTGTAGGCTTTTTGAGATCTTTGGGCTCTGGTTGACATCTAAATGATCAATCCAAGATATTGTGTTGACTATGTGATAGGAACTATACTAATCCCTAGGGATACAAGGGAAAAAATGAAAATACTCTCTGCTCTCAAGGGGTTTACATTCTGATAGAGAACATGTACATCCATTGTCATATACAAGACACACACACATGGAAATTTTAAAAGAAAAGGCAATAGTAGCTGGGGGGACCAGGAAAAGCCTCCTACATGTAGCGACATGAACGTTGTCTTCAGACTATGTCTTCTGAATTTGATTAGCTTATCATCTATGCTTTTATTTAATTAATTAATAAAGTCGATCCATATAGCTCTGGCACAAGATAACTGCTTAATAAATGTTTATTGATTGATTTATTGACAGTTCCTTGATATGCTCTTCTCCTCAAGTTAACATCAATTTGTTGGCAAATACTCCCTGTGTCTACTCATTCAATCTCTAATGAGTCTGCTAAACAATATCACCCAGCTTAAATCGGTCTCTCTTGTTTAAAGGATAACATAAGAGACTGTCAAAAGTCATGATAAAATCCAGAAATAGTAGTTTCACTTTAATTGCATTACTATGGATTTAGTCATAGGTCTTGGTTTTGAATCCTGGCTTTGCCAGGTACCACCCTAATGACCTTGAGTTAGTCACTTCACTTTCCAGTTGTGTATTTGTGAAGTTGATTCTTTATACCCAAATGCATGATCTAATATTTGTACCTCTTAAATTTAATCCTTTACAATGAGATGCATTGTTCTAGCCTATTGAAGTCTTTTTAGATTATGATTGTCATGAAATCAATTAAGCCACAATATTTTTAAAGTGTTGATCATGTACCTGTATACATCCCTAGGGATAGAAAGAAAAAAAATGAAAACACTCTCTAACCTCAAAGGGGATAAATTCTAATGAGAAAGTCAACGTGTACACATATAGATATATAGAAGATTCAGATAAAGAAGTTACAAGGTAACTTTAGAAAGGCTGTAACTAATGGCTGATGGGCCTGTGAAAGCCGTCCTGGTCCCAGTTTCCTTACCCATGTAACAAGGGAATTGGGATAGATGATGTCTAAGTTGTCTTTGAATTCTTAGTCATGAAGATGGATGTCCATCCAACTGATTTTTTTTATCCAGTTTTCCTTAATTTCAAATGATAGTTTGGTTTGAAGGCAGGTATGAGGGAGGGAGGTGGGAAGAATGCAATGCTAGTGGCTGCAAGAGACCAGAATATGAAACCATGAATTCTTTCAAAAACCAAACCAAAGCAAACCAAACAGAAATAGTCTGGCAGGCTGATGAAGCCATGTTGGGTTTTAGTGTTTACTTCTTCCTTTCTTAAATATTCACAATTCATTAAAAAATTCATTCTAAAAATATAAGAACTGAATTTATGCTCACTGGTCTAGGGTTTGCAGAATCTACCTCCTATTTATTTTAATGAAGACAAATACAATTCTACAGGCCTTCCTGTTCTCTACTTTACGCCCAAATATCACCAACGATCACATGTCTGTCCTTTCAGAACCCTGGAATATAATTTTATCTAAGCTTTAACACGTTGAAATCAGTCAAGAGATCTTTCCTTCTTAATCTTCATTTTTAACTCACATTTCTTGTAGCACCTATTGCCTTTAACATTCATTTGAGTGTATTCCACCTTGCATTATTACTCATGTCTTTCAATACATATCATATTTCTTTGACTAAAATGTAAATACAAATTTTTGAGGGAAGCAATTATGTTTTATGCCAATTAGTAAAACTAGTACTTAACAAATTAACTAATACAAATGGGTGCACAACACATTTTTGTTGGTGAAAAATAAAGTGTTTATTTTTTTACCAAGCTACACTGATATTCCCTACCTGTCTACCACATAGTAATAAAGTTTGGTGTCAGGTTACTATCCATTCTGTATCTGGCTATCTTATCTATGTAATCCCTACATAAAGTCTGACCTTCAGTATCATACTTATGTAAAGCTTATCAGTTGGTTTAATTTTTTTTAATTACATGACAAAAACCTAAGAACACTCAGTTAATTAGTGTAAATAATGCAATATGGCATACAATATATTAATTCCTGTCCATCTAAAGTTTTCTTCCTCCTTACTTCCAATCTCATGCAATATTTTGGTTTGGGGCCAGGAAGGAGGTTGGTGGGGGATGTTTACTGTTTCAGAAGATCAGAAATAGGGGGTAGTAATTTTTTTAAGTTACTAACTCTTGGAGCCATTATCAGATGAAGAGCTTTCTTTTTTCCCCCCATGATATAATTCTTTTTTAATTTTGCTTATTTCTTTTCATATAGAAAACATGTGTCTTTGGAGAAAGTGATATTCTGGGAGACGAGATAATAGCAGAAATAATTAGTCCATCTCAAGTATACAACAATGGTACTTCTCTCTCCTCTCAGTTAGCCATCTTGTGATCTGTACTCATCTTTTCTCCAAGTGAGTGAGAATAATGTCTTTGTAGTACATTCTGTAGGGATGTCCACATAGATGGTGAAGTTTATGCACATATTGCCAGAGCTAGCTCAGTTTTTGAGAGTCTCCAAAAGAAAGCGTAAGAGAGAAGAAGTAGCAGGCTTCCTATCAAATTGAAACTCTACAGAGTCACCATGCTAATTACCTGTGAAACCTGGACAGTCTATCAACACCCAGAAAGAAAACTGAATTGGTTCCAGTTGAATTGTCTCAGGAAGATCCTAAATTTTACCTGCATATTTAGCAAATATCCTCAGTAGCTTATTCCTTTCTTGGACTTCATTAGAGCCAAGCTTTACTTTCAAAGACTTTTTTTTAAAGCAATGTTTCAGTATGAGAGATCAGGAAATCAGGAATTCTCTATTATGAAGGAAAGTCTTAGTATCTCAACTGTGTTTCTAAACTTCAATAGGAATACTCAATGAAGAGAAGTCAGGTCAAGCTCTCCATCTACAGCAGCCTTCTTCCCTCTGTCTACACCTACTGTACCAGAAAAAGGGATGAAGAACTTTCTTTTCTTTTTTTTTTGGGGGGGGGAGTAAGGGTAATTGGGGTTAAGTAACTTGCCTAAAGCCCCACAGCTAGTGAGTGGTATGTATCTGAGGTGGGAATTCAAATCAGATCCTCCTGACTCAAGGCCCGGTACTCTATCCACTGTGCCACCTAGCTCCTCCAATGAAGAACTTTCTTAATGTCTCTATCTAATAATCATTCCTTAAACTTTAAACACTATAGAAAATACATAAATGGCATCTAGGTGGCATAGTGGATAGAGTGATAGTCCTAGAGTGAGAAGACTCATGTTTCTGGGTTTAAATCTGGCCTCAAACATCTTCTAGCTGTGTGACCCTGGGCAAGTCACTTAACCTTGTTTGTCTCAGTTTCCTCATCCGTAAAATGATCTGGAGAAGGAAATGTAAAACTACTCCAGTATCTTTTCAAAGAAAACCTCACATGGGGTCATGAGGAGTCAGACACAACTGAAAAATAGAGAGTATAAAATATTTAGACTACAATGATGTACTCAAAGGCAGAGACATGTTTAAAATGCCACCATTAGAAAAGAACTGTTTGGAGCCTGAAGTTTGCATGAGAAAAAAACATC
The DNA here is from genome assembly GCF_003287225.1 of Phascolarctos cinereus. Lineage (NCBI taxonomy): Eukaryota > Metazoa > Chordata > Mammalia > Diprotodontia > Phascolarctidae > Phascolarctos > Phascolarctos cinereus. The sequence goes on from NW_027555847.1 coordinate 397,769,703, forward strand.
CCTTCCCTACCTGACCCATCAGCTTTGGGCTTCAGATCTTAACTCCTTCATAACCCTGCTCTAGTGTTTTGGATTTATTTACCTCATGTCCTCTGGAGTGACTTGGTATAGCATTCTAGTTATCCATTTGGATCATAAATTGGACCTTGTTTTACTCCCTCTTCCTATACTTCCAGGAAACAAGTATCTGAATTTTAGAGCTGAAGTATACCTTTGACATATCTATTCTAGTCCCCATGTTTATACAATCATATAACAAAGTCAGAATCAATGACATAATGTGGATAAGGAAATGTGAACTAGGGAGGTGTCACCAAGGACAAGTTTGTGTTTTTTGTGTTTTAGAAGAATAATTAACTTCTTTCCCCATTTCCGTGTGCTTAAATGTGGACCACAGAATATCAGAAGAGCATTAATGAGGATGAACAAGATAATCTCTGCATGTTTTTATTTAGTTTTCAGAATTTCATAATATCTTTAAATATCCTTAAATTATCTGAATTGTTTATCAAAAACAGTATTACTCTCTTTAAGTTTCTGAAGTATTTTTAGGTCCATACTTATTTCAGTGGAAATTTTTTTTTTACTGAAGCAAGATTAAATATTCAAAACACACGGAAATTAATCAACATCTTATAAAAACAAAAACAAAGCAATCACTTTTTGTGTTGTGTATATCAGGGCTTTGAGGATCGTATGAGTACCCTTGAAGAGTAAAACGTAAGAAAGTTGTACATACATGGATATATATTTTAAAGGTTTTTTTTTACTTTTTTTTTTCCCTGTAGTGATTGATTCTTTTTTCATACCATTAATGCCACTGTATAATTACTTTTGGGTGATTTGTGTTGGAACTTTTTGATAGTTGTTTAAACTTTTCCTCTAAAATGGAAATGTGTTAGGAAACTTCAGGCAGGAAGAAGTGAGAAAAGCTGAGTGTCATCTAGGAAAGTGCCTGAGCCTCATTTAATCTCATTCTCTGATTTTTAAAGGCTTCTCTTTTTGATGAATAAAACTCTAATGGAAAACTTCATGACAGTGTCAAATGATGAAAATCATGCCAGTTTTATTTATGAATGGTTGTTTATTGATTGGCAGAGATATGCTTTGGGCTCTGATGTTGTTCACACATTATAGATTTGAAGCACATTTCACATTTGGTTTCAAGTTTGGTCAATAAAGTTATCATGTAATTATCATCAACTGGTATTTAATTATTAATTGTTACCTCTAAGGCTGTCTGAGGACTGAATACTGTATTTCATCTGAAAGTGAGGTCTGGATTTGTCAGTCAGGAGGGGGAGGGGGAAGATAATCAGTGCCAACATGAATAATTGAGCTTTAATAATTTTTGCTGCATTTAGAAGTCATTTCCCACACTTGTTACATGACCAAAGTGCCTGCAGCTCCAAAGTTGATCAGGCTCATCTCATACTTGCTGAAACTCTACAGATGGAAATGAAACAATGTACAGATTCTATGGTACAAATCTAAGCAAAATGAGGCCTAGGTAAGAAAAATGCTGGACCCTCTGTGCAATATCCTCAAATCACCAGCAAATGAAGGGGGCACTGGATTAGTAGTCAGAGAATCTGTTTTCAAATCTTGGCTCTGCTAGTTACTTCTAGAGTGACATTGACCAGCTTTTTAACCTCTCTTGGCTTCACTTTACTCATGTATAAGATAAAGGAATTAGACTCAGTAAGGTTCAAGATTCCTCTGTACCCTATGATCCAACAGGATGTTTACTCTGTGAGGGCAGGGACTATTTCCTTTTTGTCTTTGGGTTCCTAGTAGGTAGTGCAGTGCCTGACACATAGGCACTTAATAAATACTTTTGGATAGATTGATCCCATATTATAAACTGCTTCAAGTCATGAATGAAATCTTACACTATTACTTTATGTTTTTCTCATTATCTGACATCTATTAGGTCCTTAACCAATGTTGACTTAGTGAATACATCTTTGTGTGTCTAGATCAGGGGTGGGGAACCTGTGGCCTTGAGGCCATATATGGCCCTCTAGGTCCTCAAGTTGTGGCCCTTTGACTGAATCCAAACTTCACAGAACAAATCTCCTTAATAAAAGGATTTGTTTGGTAAAACTTGGACTCAGTCAAAAGGCCACACCCAAGAACCTAGAAGGCCTGGTCTAGATCAAGATATATCTACTTAAAATAAATCCCTGTTGATGGTTACTGGTATAACAGCAAGTTCTCAGTGTATGTTGGAGCCAAAAGCAGTGGAGGGTGTTTTGTGCTATGCAATTTCAAAAGCTCAAATAGACAAAGATAATAATGACTTATTGAAAGGATGAATTATTCTTGTCTTCCAATATGAGAGAGAAAAAAAAATGTTGGTCATTTCTCCTGATTTCAAAGCCTAGTGAGCAGGCAGTGTCCACATAAGGGATTGTGATAATCACCCTGAAAGAACAAAAAAAAAATTTCTTGTTTCAAGAGAAAGAATCATATTAAATTCATGACATTCTTTGCCACAATGGTCTTGTACCTTATGGCAAAAAGGAGAAATTAAAATGATTGACCTGGGTAGTCAATACCTCTTCATATTCAAAGGAATCCTAATTGATAAGAAAGCTAGAAGGAATAAGAAACATTACTTAGAGTAATCCAAGCTCAGAACATTAAGAAAATATCTTTTGTGAGTACAGACAAGCTTGCACATTGAAACAATGAGATCTTTCAAAGCTATAATACTGGGGAGAGATTCAGGATATAATCTTAATGGAAAGAAGTATCTAATTCCTTCTTTTTGTTAATCTTTTCCTTTTGCCCCAAAGGAATTATCACAGATGGCTTATAAACACTTGCCAATGTGTTTCAATTAACTCTAAAACATTTTTTTAGATATTATCAAGTAAACTTTTTTTTTTAGGCAGTTGGGGTTAAATGACTTGCCCAGGATTACACAGCTAATAAGTGTCAAGTGTTTGAACTCAGGTCCTTCTGACTTCAGGGCCGGCACTCTATCCACTGCACCAGCTAGCTTCCCCTAAACCATTTTTTAAAATGCAAAATCACGTACCTTGACTAGTGCTTTTTCCATATCAATATACTACCATATTCAAGATGTGTGCATATAAACTAACAGCTATGGTACCATGGAATGAGACCTGGATTTGTAATAAGAATACTAAGGTTGGAATCCCAAGTCAAATTTACTACCTGTGTGAGTTTAGTCAAGTCACAACTTCTCTGGACTACAGATCCTCATCTGCAGAATAGAAGAGTTAGATTAAAGCCATAATCCATGTATAGGACAATAGATTCTTTTAGGGTTCTATGGGAAAAATTTTTCATTGTCATGTGTTCAACCTGGAGGTAAGTTACTTTAAAATTATCAGGGCTTCTATTTGGCCAAGAGGTAAATAATCTCTCATCAATGGGCCTACACTTGAAACTTTAATGACCTAGCAGAATGTATCAAAGCTCATGCCCCTTGAGCAGCATTTGAGAAATATTAGAGTAGGACTTTAGTGGAGAAACTGAGGCCTTTCCTCCTCCACTCCCCCATGCTCATAATTTCCTCTGAAATTATTAAGTAATCACTTTGTACATATATATGATATATACACATATACATATATAGCATAATCATATACATGTATATAGCATATATAGACATATATAGCATATATAGACATACATACATATATAGTGTGTGTGTGTATACACACACACACATATGTGCTATATGTACTTCATTGTATGTGCACTGTTGCCTCTGATAGAATGTAGGCTCCTTGAGTGTAGGCACTGTTCTATTTTTGCCTCTGTATTTTTAATGCCCAGAACATAGTGATTAATTTGTTGATTGAATGGTTGAATTTGTATATGCTCCATAATTTTTGACTTCAGTGGATGAATAGGCTAACTATCTCAAGTGGCAAGAATGGAAATAATAGACTCTACTTTTCAATCTTCACTGTCTATTCATTAGCCAATAATGTGTATTTAACACTCATTAGAAGTCAAACCTTATAAAATATTAAGTGTTATTGAAGAATTCCAAAAAAATAGCAAATGTCCTTATATGCTCTGAAAAATAATTCCCTTTCCTTTCTTTCTAACTTTAATCTTGTCTCAGATTTTCTTTCTGTCATATTGTTGTCTGCTTACCTGCTTGCTTAAACATTTCTTGCTGCTTCAAGGCTCTTCCCTCTTTTCCTAATGATAATGATTTATCTGTGTTTCACAATGCATTAACCACAGAAAAACCTTGTTTGGTTGAGTGATAATGGTTCAGAGATAAAAATGGCCACTTGAAGCAAGGAAGAGACAAGCGCCACCTAGCCTCCCCCATGCTATAGGAAGGTGGGATACATATAAAATCCTGGCCTATATATTCAGCTCATAATTGTTGTTGGGTTTTTTTTAGGCAATTGGGGTTAAGTGACTTGCCCAGGGTCACGCAGCTAGTAAGTGTCAAGTATTTGGTCTGAGGTTGGATTTGAACTCAGGTCCCCCTGACTTCAGGGTCAGTGCTCTATCCACTGAGCACCTCGCTGCCCCTTCAGCTCAAAATTGTACATGACATATTAAGATGCGATAAATTTGACAAGACCCTCCTACCCATTACTGGATTAAGGATTTGGAGTTCATTAAGTGATGTGATAGTTATTTTTGCCTAAGTTTCAAAACTCAAAATAGATCCATTAGAATTTTGATCCTTCTGTGTCTCCTATTGAAATTATGAAAATGATAAAATTCCAGAATATTTCTCCTCAGATGCTTATCACATACTAAATTTACCAAACTTCTTCAAAGTGAAATTCATCATAAATTTTGAAGAAGTCAATAAGAAAATCCACAGTTTGAAGAATGGAACCAAAACTGGTGACATATTTGGCAGGTGAAGAGACACTGAGATATCACCATAGCTTTTTCTTTCAGACCCAGGAGTTATCTCCCCTTCTAGAATATTCCCTTAGGCTTGTATGACTTCATAGTTTATAAATTTTTTAAATTCTCTATTTTGAGCCTCCCACCAACTTGTGAAGTAGGAAGGACAGATCTTGTTGTTCTCAGATGAAGAAAGTGGAAGTCAGGGAAGGGAAGTGACTTGTTCAAGGCCACAGAGCTAGGGAATATGGAATCTGAACTAGACTATTGGCACCCTGATTTTCAGACCCACACCCCTAAAGCTTCCCTAGATCTCCAATCATTGAAGGCTGCACAACATCCAACACAAAGAACAGATTGGAGAAAGATGATATGATGGCTCAGGTCAAAGTTCATAACCCTTTCCTAATTTTTCAGTGAGCCTGAGAAGTATAAGGGGCTTAGGCCAGTTTTAGAATATATTTCTTTTTTTTAATTAAATTTCATTTTTCAGTCATCCAAAAATCCACATTCTTTCTCTCCTTCCCCAATTGAGAGTAAGAGAAATCCAAAACAGGATGGTCATGAATCTTGTTATAAACATGTATAAACATTGGCCACATCCTGAAGTTTGTTTATAGACATCTATAAATAAAATACATAACACACATATAAGGAACAAACATATATATGCAATATGTATGTATGTACAAATTTTATGTATGTGTATATATAGATTTATACTATACATGGTTTTGTGCTTATATAAATATGTATAGATGCATACAATGCACATATTTGCATATATGTGTACGTGCATATGCAGATATATACAAAAAGCATACGTTTGTACACAGATACATACTTGCACACGACACTCATGTTTGTACATGTGTATATATGTGTACATGTATATTGTATGTGTGTCTGTACACACAAATTATGTATGTACATATTCACATATGAAATGCATGTGCATTTATATACATACACAAATATACAAAAATATGTGAATTATATGTATATATACTTATGTGAACAAATACACATACACATTTATACATATGTATATATATTTCATCATCAGTCCTCTGAAATCATAATTGGCCATGATGGTGCTCTGAGTTTCTAAGTTTTTCAAGATTATTAACCTTTACAATATTACTATCACTATATACATTGTTCTTGTCCCTTTCACTTCATTCTCTCTCAGTTCATATTAATCTTTCTAGGTTTCTCTGAAACCTTCCCCTTCATAATTTTACAGCACAATAGCTTTCTTTCATATTTATATGTCATAATTTGTTCATCTATATCCTAATTGATAGGTAACCTCTCAGATCACCATTCTTTTCCACCTCAAAAAGAGCTTTAAGGAATTTTTATATCCTTAGTTTATTTTGGTAAGGCTTAATCCCTCCTTTAACCTCTTTCTATTTGTGCCTTTTCCTTTTTCCTGTTTTTCTCCTATTTTTCTCCTATTTTCTTTTTTCTAGAAATGTATTTCCATACCATTTGTGAACCCAATTATGCATGTGTTCTTCCTACTTTTGACTAGTTCAAATGACAATGAAGTTAAAAGGGCCAGCCTCTGCTTTCTCCTTATTTGTTTTTGCTTTTAATTATATAAGATAATTTCCCTTAACCTTCTTCCCTCCCCTACGCGCACTACATTCCTCTCCCCCCTTTCCATTTTTCTTTTAAGATCATTAATACATAACAGAATCACACTCTGCTCTTCTAATTCTTAATTTTTTCTCCTCAAACTGTTTTCAAGGCCAATTGTTATTGCTATCTTATATTTTCTTCCATTTTTCAGTCTTTTGATTTTATTTTAATATTTCTTAGTGCAACACTAAATTCCTGTCTTCTTTTTTCCAGTTGAATTTTCAGGTTCTTTGTTGTTTGGTCAGGGTTTTTGTACCTCTTATGCCAAACTGGAAATTAGCTTTTCATTGTTTTTTCCCCCAATAACTCTTATTTCTTTTCCATTTTTTTCCTCTACTACCCTCATTTCATTCATTTAAAAAAAAAGACATTAAAACAAAACTCTCTTCTCTCAGCTCTTGCAAAATTCTAGTTGAGTTTCTAAGTTATATTTTTCTTAGAGGTTCTGCATGTATGTGCTTTGGAGTTGTTCTCTTCTTCTAGGTTTGTGTCTTAAGTGCTCTGGTTACCATAACTGTTTTTGTAAGTGAGAGACTTTTTTTTTCTTTGCTCAGTCTTCTAGCCTACTTCCTGACTTCACACATGATATTACGTCTGAGCTGCATTCATTTAAGGAGGCTATGCGTGGGCTGATTCCATTGCTGTTTCTTTGGGGTGTTGAGTTTTCAATTATTCAAGTTTTGTGGAATAGCTCAGGCTGGGCCTATTAGTACTCCCAAAGTAGTCTGATGTAGGGCAAAGTCTCATCAGTGCCCTGCTCTCATTCCCCCTGGCCTGAATTCTGCAAATTGCTGGTTTGGATTTGGTTTGAAGAAGACTCAGTTGCTATCAGCCAGTTGGGAAGCTCTACTGAGTCAAAGTGAGAGAAATGCTGGCTCTCCTTTGGTCTGGGATTCCTGCCATTGTTTTTCCTTTGCAGGCTTCAGACCAGGCTGTGACTAGAAGTGAGACCCTGCTCTGCTCCCAGGGTCGCAACCACAGGGAAGCTCCTTGCTAATGATTTTTCTCCTCCCTGGGTATGCAGGAAATATTTCTTGTTCATTCTTTCCCTTGGATTGGGAGACAATCTGCTTTGACTAGCTCATGCAGTTGTTATAAGGTTCAAATATCTCCTCCCAAGTCTTACTTGAATCTGTGACCAGATTTGAGGAACGAGTGTTAAAGCTTCAAGTTATCCACTGTTCTTGCATCCTAAACTAGTTCATGGTGTATGAGGGATCTCTTCTTGTCATAGTGCCTTTCCATGGTCTTTCCCTGTGCTCTACTCAAGGCACCCTCCAGGTAAGAACTCAACCCTAGTGCTCACAGACCTTTTTACCCATCTCCTTTTGTTGATATGAGCTGGGAAAAAAAAAGAAAGGTTACTTTTTTCTTCGATTTTCCCATTAGGATTCTGTCACACATTTTCTCAACTATTTGGATGAATTTGGCGTACGTTGAGAGCTCTGGAATATGTGCCTAAGAGAAAGTCTTGTTATGATACCCATATTAAAAAAATGAGTGAAATGTGAAAGAAAAATGTGAAAGAGGAAAGAACTTGGTTCTGCTTGGGCCTAGAAGGTAAAGATAGAAACTGATGTTTTTAGCAATGTGTACTATCTGTAAATGCACAAGCAAGATAACAAAAAAGAAAAAAAAAGAAAAAAGTAAGCAAACACTAATAAAGGAACTGAATAACAAAAAAGCACCAGCTCTTGATGAAATAATGTGGTAGAATGGGGTTTCTTAAAGCTAGGGTCCACAGAAGGCTATAGATTTACAAGTGAAAAAATACATTTTTATTTTCACTAATCTCTAACACTTGATATTTGTTTCGATAACTTAAAAAATATCCTGAGAAGGGGTTTATAGGGCTTACTACAGTACCAAAGAAGCCCTTCACACACACACACACACACACACACACACTCACACACACACAAATTGGTGAAAAAGCTCCTGTTCTGGAATAAACAAAGACCTCTTGAGCTTTCATTGGACCCAAGAACTTGGTATTTGGACCTGCTACCCCAGATAACATAGTCAGTTTCTTTCACCATTGTCATGTATAAAGCTCTTTCAGTCTAAAATATTCAATAACTTCATGCTCAGGGAAGACATGGAAAGCAACTAGTATGGCATTATTGAATTTATTCTAATTGTCTCTCCATTCATTTGACCTTGATGCTTGTGGACATGGATACAAACATTGGTACTAATATCACTCTTGTTGATCTAACTAGAGTGAAGGAAAGAGAAACATGATACTCATTGAGGAAAACTTCAAAAATGATAATGAGAAAGAACACTGGTGAAAGAGGAAGGCTGTGTTGGTGCCAGCTCAAACTGTCTTATAAAAGTCCATTGTTAAGTTTTTAGTGAGATCATTTACATTTTGAAAATGGGAAAATGCTATAAATTAGGGCTTGGTTCATTGTTTTGTTGATTTCTAGACTTAAGAATGTGATGGAGAACATGTTAATAATGAGATTAAACTTTAAAGTGTCAGGTGTTATTGTCAGAGGACAGTTGTTTAACATTTTCCAGCACATCTTTGTCTGAAATATCTAGTTTCTAGTTCCAGTTCTGTCCTTTATAAGCAGTGAGATTATGGGTAATTCACTTTTTCTAAAACAGATGTGGAGAACCTGCAGTCTCGAGGCCTCATGTGGCTTTCTAGATCCTTGAGTGTGGCCTTTTGACTGAGGCCAAGTTTTGCAGAACAAATTTCTTTATTAAGAGGATTTGTTCTGTGAAGTTTGGATTCGGTTAAAGGGCCACTCTTGAGGACCTAGAGGGCCACATGTGGCCTTGAGGCCATAGGTTCCCCACTCCTGCAGACTAAACCTTAATTTCTTTATCTGTAACAAATTGAGCTAGAATCTGGATGTCTAACTACATATTAATACTAAATAGTATTAATTTGAAAATGTGCTGTTAGTTGACATGATGTTACAAGAAGCAGTTACTTCACTGGGATGCTATTACAGATGATTAATTGGCTAAATGGCATTTTAGAAGTTTGATTCCTTTGGTATAAGTATTTTGGTGATATAGTAATGGTCAGGACAATCCTTTAACCATTAAGTGTTTATCTGCTTTGACTACCTCATGAAATTATTATAAGATTCAAATAACATAAGGTTTGTGAAAGTTATTTTTAAACTTTTAAGCACAATATAAATGAATGGTACAATTTTTGACAAATGAGCGTTTGAGTATACAACGATCAGAGATAGAGTGGGTAAAGGGTATTTTTGTTTGTTTGTTGTTTGGTTTGGGGGAGGCAATTGAGGTTAAGTGACTTGGCCAAGGTCAATCTTGTAAATGTCTGAGGCCAGATTTGAATTGAGGTCCTGCTGACTCCAGGGCCCACGCTGTATCTATGGTATTGTCTAGCTGCTCCTGAGAGGGTGCAGTTTTGAGAAAATGTGCTTAATCACCAGTATGACAGGAGAGAAATAAAAATTTATTAAGTGCCTACAATGTGTGCGACATTGTGCATTTTATATTTTATAAACTTTTTAATATTTTTTTTTACATTTTAAAAATATTATTTCACTTGAAACTTATAACAACTCTGGGAGGTAGATGCTATTATTATCCCAATTTTAAAGTTGAAAAAAAATGAAGCGGATGGAGATTAAGTCAATTGCTCAAAGTCACACAGTTAGTAAATTCATGAGGTCAGAGTAGAACTCAGGTCTTCCTGCCTCCAAGTTGAGTACTCTATCCACTGCAGCCACCTAGATGCCTCTAGGTAACTTACAGGGTAAGAGCTACAAGAACAACAGACAAAACACATTTATTAATTACTTACTGTGTGCAAAGAAATATTGAAAACAAGCAAAGATAACCAGGAATTGTCTCATCAGACTTTGTATGTCCATTTAACATAGTGGACAGTGGCTTGACATAGCATGATGAGGGCTCAGTTTAAATCTACAAACTGTGTTATCTTGGATAAGTCACTTAAGCTTTCATGGCTTCAGTATTCTGGGTGGTAAAATGGAAATACTAATAGTACTTTCCTACATTACAGGCTGGGACAAAAAGTATATAAAGGGATATATTTTAAATACGTCTGGAAAGATAAGTTGAAGTTAGGATGTGAAAGAAGAGACTGTAGTTCACTCTGGAGACTGTAGAATATAACTGCTGATTCTTCATCAGGGGAAGATCGTGATCAGAATTTTGATTTAGGGAGATATTTTGGAAGCTGTGTGGAGAACAGATTATGGAAGAAAAACTGAAAATAGGGAAATTGATTAGAAAGCTATTCCAATAGTCAGTTCATAAAAGAAGTGATGAAGATTTTAATTAGAGGGATGGCCATGTGAGTAGTCAGTCTATAAGTAAGTGTTTATTAAGCAACTACTATGTGCTAAACTTTAGGGATATTTTTAAAAAGACAAAAGACAATCCTGGCCCTTGAGGAACAGAGAAAATAGCACATGGCAGAAACAGTATGGAAGTAGAATTGATATGTGTTTGCAAATAAATGGAAAAATATGCAGTGAAAGAAGATGGAAAACAAAGGATGACTTCAAAATTGTAATATTAGATGATGGAAAATACAGCAATGCTTTCCACAGAAATAGGAAAAATTAGAGCTAGGATGAATTTAGGGCAGGAAGATAGTTCTGTTTTAGGATTATCAAATTTGATATGCACGTGAGACATGGAAGTGCAAAATTCTAGTATGAAGCTGATGCTGTGGGATTAGATCTAAGGAGAGATTAGAGCTGAATAACACCTAGCATAGTACCTGGTATATTACCAAATACTTATTGATTGATTGAAATATAGATTTTGGAGGTATCTAGGGAAGTTATATTTGAAGTGAAGACTGTAATTTGTATAATACCACAACCGCAGAGTTTGGAAAATTATGAGAACCCCAAGAAAGAGGGTATATAGAAGGAAGGAAAAAAATTTCTGGGAAGAGTTCTAGGATACATCCATACCCAAAGGGAAAGAGATGGATGATGAAGCAGCAAAAGAGGTTGCAAAGGAATCAACCATCAGACAAATAGAAATGGGAGAAAAGTTATCAGGAAATCTTAGGCAATATGGACGGATCTTATTCATTTTTATGTCAAATAATTTTATTTTGGGTTGGTGAGTGGGAGGGAAAGAAAGAGGACCATGAGCTGCCATTGCCACAATGTATATAACTTATAGATAAAATATTATAAGATGATGCTGAAGTCAGCTAACCATTATGACCTGAATTCTATGAATATAGTTGGAAAAATATTCATAGGAATATTTCTAAAGACAGTTGTAATGGGGCCAAGTGCCTAATTCTCAAGTTACAAAAATGATTGCTATCCTCTTATAGCATAGTGGAAAGATATTGGGGTGTTTTTTGGTTTAAAATGTATTTTTTTATGAAGTAAAATATCTGAAAAAATGTGAACATGAATATTTAAACCCAAGTGCAAAATAAACAGGCCAAAAATGAAAGATGAAAAGATTTTGGCAAAATTTTAAAAGGAAGAAAGAGAAGAAAAAGGAAAATAAATTTTGAAAATTTTATAATAATTTATTTTAAATTATCTTAGTAGCTGAAAAATAAGAGTGAATGAATTTTTATCTGGTTCCCAAAGATTTATATAAAAATACTTTGTAGAACACAAAATGAAATGAAACTTGAAAATGTACAACATACAACACACTATATATATATAAGTATGCCTTCAGAAACATCATTAAAGTAAAATTGAAGGATAACTTATATCTGTTCACTGCTGAAAGAAGTAATAGAGGGTAAGTGATGAGGGAAGGGGTACAAGAGATACCTGTCGTAAAGGAAAGAAGAATGCGTGTCTAAAGTTTTAGAAATGTGTATTCCTATTCATGTCAAACCTGTTTTGAATTACAAGATCAGAACATATGATACCCTATCAACTTCTGACAGATTTGCAAATATGCAGTGTTTGTGTTTTAGAATGTATGCTGATATTGATCAACTGAAACAACAAAATAGCAATAAACATATAAAGAATATCATATACATATGTTTATATGTATATATTCATATGCACATACATATATGTGTAAATGGAAGAGGGATTCCTGCTAGATGGTGAGGTCCTCCAGATGTTCCTTTTTGTAAATGACATTGAACTGATAGCTTCAAACCCATGAAAATGGTAGTACCTCCTAAATAAAATCCATAATCACTCAAAAGGGTCTGGCTTAATTACGCACATCAGAAAAATAGAGAAAAATATTTCATTGTCTAATCTCTTATATGTTGGCAGACGGATTGCCCAAACAACTGCTCCATTAGTTCATGTGTTTTTGAAATGTATTAAAAATAGACATAACTGGGCCAAAAATTAGAGAGAACTAGATCAGTTGGATCTGAGCTTTATGTGGAGCTTTGAATAATGCCACAGCCCTCCCTAAAACAAAGATCTATTTTTGCCATTAACATTTTTCTAGTGATGCCATATAGATCTGAAGCATTGGATGTCATTATCTCTGAAAAATTAGTTTCACTGAATCCCATAGTTATGGGTAAGTACATACTTGAAGAAAAATTGCAAAAGATATTATCAAACAAAGGAAGTGGCTAGTCTTGGAATAAGAACGCAGTAAAACCAAAAGGCTGACCACATACTTTACTGGAAAGTACACAATGACAAGCTATCAAAAGGAGTGTCCTCAGTATTCTAAGTAGAACATTGTATGGAACTTATGTAAGTACATTGGTAAGAGTTGTATACAGTGAGAACATATGGATTCCCCCTCTTGGAGGAAGTAACCTCATTGATGAGATCATGGTGCATCTATCTATCTATCTATCTATCTATCTATCTATCTATCTATCTATCTATCTATCTACCTGTATGTCTGTCTGTCTAGCTAACATATATATTTTATATGAACAACACTTATTTCCCAATGTTGTTGAATGGTCCCAAGGAACTGCTGAAGAATTGCTTTAGCCATTGAATTTTAAATTCAAAACTGAAAAGAACTCTGAAGATCACTTTTTTAATTCAAGTTCCTTATTTTATAGAAGAAACTGCATATCTTTTTAACATTGTACAAGTGAAAGGACCAGTACTCAAATCTGGGTCTTCTTTATTCAACCCCATGCTCTTTCTAAGACCCAAAATTTCATTCCCACCCTTCAAAATTGAGAAAAATGACAGTCAACAGAATACTTAATTTTTATAGAAGGTCTTCATGTACAAGCTATTCAACTATTGATATTTTTCTCCTGTGGTTTAATTTATCAGCTCCTATATTATTTTTGTGACTGACTAGGTGAATTTTTAATACAATGATGGTTTCTCAAGAGTAGTATCATTTCCAGCGGCAATTTTTGCCAATCAGCAGCTTCATCATACATCTTAATCTAAATTTAAGAAAGAATTAACCCTTGTCTAATAATATTGATCATATAAATTCTATCTGACTAAATTGTGTATTTCATTTGCTAATTGTGGTGGTATATATGTGTGAAATCTTATATGATGCTCCATAGGATGCCTATATATGTTTCACCACTGAATGACAAGCCAGAATAGATTGAAAGGAAAAGATGATTCATGCACAACTGATTATAAATAATTCTCCCCCTGCTTTTAAAATCTTTCATGGAACTCTCCAAAGTTTTTATGTAAAGTGCTTTATATGTAATGTTCAAAGTTAGCTCTCCACAACATATGATGCACTACTAGATATGGTCAAATAAATTTGTGTTTTGACTATAATAAAATGGGCAATAAATAAGATACTACGTGTGTTTTAAGATACCAGATAATACATTTGTTATCTTTTGAATTCTTATCTTATTTAAAATCACAAAATTATAAGCCTGGAACACACTCTGAAGAGTAATTTTATTTATTTCCTATCTTCATAGAGGATAATATGAAGATATGCAATCATCTTGTAACAGTGACTTGTCATTGCCTGAAGACCAAATATGTTGTATTCCATTCATCCCCCAGGGCTTTCTGGAACCAAAGTCAGCTAAAAAATATTTATTCCGCACCTGCTGTGCTACCCAGTAGGGATACAAGGAAAACAAAAGACAGCCTCTACCCCGAAGAAGCTTACAATTTAACGAGGGAAGACAATATGCAAAAGGAAGCAGAAGAGGGATAGGAGAAGTGTTATGAGGGGCATGAAGAAATTCAGGATTCCTGTTGGTGGGAAGAGACAGCCACCCTAGGCTCCCTTTTAAAAAAAAAAAGAGGGTAGTCATGAGTTCCAGGGCTGAAATGACCTTGCAAGATGAAGTTTCTTGGGTTATGGTGGAGAAGTTTAGAGGAGGGCAGCTGTGTGGGAAATAAAGAGGTCATTTGAAGAATGTCTAGTCTTTCTGCAGTTGGTTTTAGCTCCCAACTATTGGGTTCCTTCAATTTTAGGGGTCACCTACAGTTCAATTCCATTTAATCATTAGCTTTTACAGAAGAATATTTACTTAAAAGTGATAGCAAGAATAAACATACAAACATCCCTTGCCCTGATGTGTGGGTGGCATTTTTTTTTATTATTTCATTCTCAGGAGAGTAGAGGAAGATTAGGTTCACAGTTTAGCTCAATTCCTATATCACACAGTTCCATCTAAGTCCAACCTCTCACTCTCACCGTGATCTTGAGTAACAGAATCCTGGCTTTTCATGGCTTATCTGCTGGCCAGCAATGCATCTCATCTGGAATCCTGTCTCCAGGGTCACCATGGGTCCAATGTGTGTCTGGTGAGAACTCCACTACCTGTGCCTAGAACTGAAAAAGAAAAACGAACCAGACAAGACTAAAGCCCTAAGCCTGTCTGTTTTTTTTTCCCCCTGGGCTACAGGGCCTAAAGGGCAGGGAGAAGGTAGTTATTCTAGTTCAATTAATTATACCCCTCTGGATGTAGCTGGAAAGAGAAAAAAGAGACTATTGCAGTCTGGTAGTTTAAAAAATGCATTTAGTTATGCGTTGGCTACATGGCCAATGGAAAGAGGCTGTTCTTACCCACTTGATAGAAGAACCCAGAATATCTTATTACTGACATCTCCCATGTAGTTGCCTTCATTTTAGGTGATCTAGGCATGTGCAAAGCAAAGCCTCATTATATTATTTTAAATGACCTTCATGAAAGAAACTTAAATGAAATTGAATCCTATTTTATTGTGTTTGAAAGAATTGAACATGTGTCCCTATAACTTTGTAGAGTGAATGTGTTGATTATGTCAGTTGTGAATACTTTATGTTGTTTAGTTATTTTTCATTGGTATTCAACTCTCCACGATACCATTTGGTGTTTTCTTGGCAAAGATACTGGTGTGATTTCCCGTTTCCGTCTCCATCTCATTTTACAGATGAGTAACTGAGGCAAACAGGGTTAAGTGATTTGTCCAGGATAACACAACTAGTAAGGATCTGGGGCTGAATTTGAACTCATGAAGATGAATCTTCCTGTCTTCAGGCTTGTTATTCTATCCATTATGCCACTTAATTGCCCCTGTAAATACTAGAGATGAGAATATTGTTCTTCTTTCTCTTATGCCTATGTTGGTAAATTGGTTTAAGAGAATTTATAAGAGGTCCCTAGGCATTTTGAGGAACAAGTTTTGTGAAGTTTGTTATGGGGTGGATTCTGAAGTTTGTATTTTTGGATCAGCCAAATCTTGAGGTCACATCCCGAATAAGTAGCTGAGCTCTTGGCAGGAGGAAAAAGAAGGGGAAGAAGAAGAGCTGACATTTTTGAGTGCTTTAAGGCTTTCATTATGCTTTTCATACATTGTCCCATTTTGAATGTTAATGATCCTATGAAATGGGTGCCATTTTACTCACCCCCCCATCCCTGAAGGGAAAGAAAAATTAAGTGACTTTTCTAGGGTCTCACAGCAAGTAGTTATCTGTAACCAGTTTCATGGTAGGATTCCATCTACTACACTGAAAAATGTAAAAGAATTTGAGACAGAAAACATTGTAGCAGAAATAACATGTAAAATAATATGGAAAATTTTGAACAACAAAAAAGACTATTCAGATGGTAACACAGATTGCACAGATAATTTCAGAGATCAGAGAAGCAAACCAAGAAGAAAATAGAGAGAAAAATTTCAGTCCAGATTTCAGATGTGGAAACATAGGACAAGAAAAGAATGAAAGGCTGAAGAAAAAAAGTAATAGACCAGTAGGATACTTTAGAGCCATCTCAATCTCATATACAGGCTCTCTCATTCATGATTTTTTTTTCTATAGTCAGGCTTTATAACCCAAGAACTTGATTTTTACAGCTCTATTATCAAATTAATGGACTTGATTAAATACCCACTAATTTTCATAAAAGATTAAAAGAGGTATAAATATGTCTTTCCTTTTTAAGTGTCCAAATAAGGTTGTTCCCTCTTTGTTTCTACTCCTGTAATTAAATATCTATAAATGCCAATTTTATGATTTCATAAATTATACTCTGCACATAATTATTTTGTCTTGGGCTTGAATCTCTTATATACTTATATTAAAAATAATATTTTAAAAAGTCTAAAATCACTAGATGATGGGTAAAAACAATATATGGTATTTCATTTGTGTTAAATAGTAGATTAGTTTTCAAAGTCCAATAATACAATGAAGAGACAATTTCACTGGAAATAAGAACCTTGTTTATTTTAAGGGACTAATGGCTAAAAAAAACCAAATGTGGCCTTTTCATTGGACATACTGGAGAGAAAATATATATAGCTCAAGGAACAATTAATCAGAATTCTCTTGTTTTTAGTCTGTATATTATCAAAGCTTTATAGTATATTTCCCTGTAGGTATATTCTCAATATCTAATGTTTTATTTCTAGCATGAGGAGGTGGCTATTAAGAGAGACACAAACTTAGAATTTCTAGGTCCTTCTCTTAACTATTGTAATCCAAGTCTTGCTCTGGCTTTCATGTACATTCTAAGCTTTCCATAAACTCTTAACTGCTTTTTCGGCCCTAGTACTATTTCTATCAACAGTCCCATGCAAGTTATTATCTGTCTATCTATCTATCTCTATCTATCTATCTATCTATCTATCTATCTATCTATCTTTATTTATTTATCTATCTATCATCTATCTATATCTATCATCATCATCTATCTACCATCTATCTATAGTGATGGGGTACCAGAAAATAAAATGGAATGAGTAATCTCTAGCATTTCTATCCTTTCTTCTGGTAGCCCTACACATTTTGGATTGGCAAGAATTTGGGAGTGGCAAGAATTTAGATTAGTGGTAGGGAACCTGTGGCTTCAAGACCACATGTGGCCCTCTAGGTCCTCAAGTGTAGCCCTTTGACTGAATTCAAACTTCACGGAACAAATCCTTTTATTAAGAAAACTAAACCTTCTGGGGTAAGTATATAGAACTATATCTGTTTTCTGTGAGACCAAAGTCTTGAGCCCCTGGCCTATGTCTTGTTTCTAAAATGAATGGGTTGGACAAGATAACTTGTTAAGTCCCTCCCATCTCTGACATTATATTATTCTCCAAATGCTCAATTGACAAATTTCCATTCTATTGAAGGCAATAGGGAGGTTTTTGAGATTTTTTGATGAGGGGACTGCTGTGATGATAAAAAAATTAAAGGATTAATTTAGCAATGATATTAGAATTCAGAATACATTGAAGAAAAGAAAATTGACACACTATTTCACTAGAATAAAAACAAAATCAATTTTATAACGGTAGCCAAAATGTTGAGTCCTCTATAGATATAGAATTCCACTAAAACCAAACCTAAGGGAATAGAAAGGGGTCTGAGTATTGTACGTATTTGCTTTCACAGACATAGTGGTCATAATGATAAATGTAAAGGCTCTCTTTATTTTATTATTGATAATAAACTTTTGAACTCCAGTAGTTATACATAAATACATATACACATACATACACACATATACATATATGTGCATGTATATGTACATGTATATGTATGTATACATATATGTAAATTAATCCATTGATATCTCTTCCTTTTCAGGTCCTGTGCTCCTCTCCTCTCCCTCACCACCACAAATACCAGTGTCTGATCCTTTGCTGAAGAGTTAGATGCAGTGTTCTATAGTGGATAGGGCACTGGACTTCAAGCTTGGATTAAAAGCATAGTTTAGAAACCTACTAACTGTGTGACCCTCGGCAAGTTATTTAATCTTTCTGTGCCTCAGTTTCTTCATTTATAAAATAAGGATGTTGGAATTGTACTCAATAGTCCCTAAGTTTTTTTTTTCCCTACTCCAAATCCATATTCCTATGTGTATACTTGAATACGTTTTCACTCTGCCCCTTGATCCATCGTCTCCTGGCTCTCTGGCAGGGACTTAATGAATTAGTATAAGTCAATATGGTGTAGGGCATTGGTCAGTGGCCTTAAAGTGAGAAGGAACTGGATACAAAGATCTTCTCTGAAATTTACTAGCTTTGTGATACCCACTTAATCTTCTGTTTCTCAATTTGGTCATCTATAAAATAAATCTATTGGACCTCCAGGGGCTTTTCTAGCTCTATGATCTTATCATCCACGTCAGATCATGATGTCCTTTATAGCATTTAGTGTTTGCATCATTCATTTGATGCATATCATATACTTCCCAAAGTATTATCTGGCAAAAAATGAAAAAAACATTTATTAAGGGATTACTATATGCCAAATGCTCAGGATACAAAGAGAAAAATGAGGTAGTCCCTACTCTTCAGGAACTGACATTCTAATATAGAGAGAAAACACATAAAAACTGTTGAGGTGCAGAGTCGGTGGAATGGTTGGTTCTTACCATTCAGAGGCAAGGCAAAGGCAAGGTCTTTGGGTCCAGAAGATGCAGCTTCAAGGTATGTTATAAGGCCCTGTCATCTGTTCAGTGTAGAATGGAATAAATGGCACAACTAGTGGTCTTGATGGCATGCAATGCAATTTTGTTGAAGTATAGATTGTGATACAGCTAATGTATAGACCGTTGTTTGATGTCATTTCACTTGTAAAACCATAGCCTTTGCTGATGTTGAACCATTTGACAGTATCAAGGATTTTGATGGTGAGAACTTTCTTTTGCTAGTCTTCAGTTTCCTCTCTTTCTAAATATGCTTAAAGCAATTGTGTAGTGCACATCTTGTCATCTTTAGAGTATTTAGCACACAATAAAAGCTGAATTTTTTTAAATGATGGAAGAACACTAACTCTTTAATGGTAGCAGTTTCTGACTCTGAAACTACATCTACAGAACTATCCAGAATTCAAAGTCATCAAAAGACTTTCTCCTGAGCACTCTTGTCTCTCTGCAGTAGAAATGGCATCAATTACTATGACTTCAATGATCACCTCTCTTCAGATAATTCCCAGATCTTTATTTCCCTCCCAGATTGTTTCCTAAACTCCAGCTCTGCATTTCCAATTGCTTCTTCTACATATTTCTTCAAATTCCTTCTGGTATCCCCAAATCACCAAGCTTAATTTATCATCTTATCCACCCTCCACTCTTCCAAAATGTCTTGTAAATGTGGGAACCTTTTCATGTTCCAAATATAGCATTTCTATCACATCTTTGAGATCAAGGGCTCTTAGCTTGACATGCATGATATTTCAATTTAAGTGACTTAATAATTGTATTTCAATGAATTTATCTCATTTATAATCCCACAGATTATACTGTATGCATTTAAAATTTGTTTGGTAAAGGGTCCATAGTTCTCACTAGATAACAAAAGGGATCTACGACACACACAAAAAGAAGGTTAAAAATTCCTGCTACAGTAACTTAATGCTAAAAGTTGATATTTCTTTACCCACGAGGGTGCTAAATTTTTAACCTTGGAATTACCTTTGACTTTCTCTTTTTCTTCAACCCTCAATTCCTATCAGTTGCTGTATGTTATTGATTCTATCTTCATGTTTCCTCTCACATTCATATAATCTCCATTACTTCCACTACTTTAGTTTAGGCCTTCATTATTATTGGCTAGGACTATTGGAATAGTTTCTAGTTTCTCCCCTCTACAATCCAACCCCGTTCTTAATGTAATGAGGGTCCTGCTCTTCAGGCATGCACAGTATCTGTCTACAGTCATTCCATGTAGAAGTTTTAGTGAGCCTGCTTCCAGAAGTATGTGATGGAGAAGTTCTTTCTCTCTTGCTTCAAATCATGCACAGTTTACCTTTGTTTCCTCCTGGCTTAGTGCATAGTGATAAAAAACACTTTTAATTGGCTTTTGAGCCAGAATTAAGTGTGCACACAAAAGGTTCAAATGAACAGAAGTCTCTCTTCCTTGGTGGTCAGTGAGACATATGATGCCAAAAAAATCTGGGTGGGAGGGGCAGCTAGGTGGTACAGTGGATAGAGCACAGGCCCTGAATTTAGGAGGACCTGAGTTCAAATCTGACCTCAGACCAAACACTTTACACTTACTAGCTGTGTGGCCCTGGGCACATCACTTAACCCCAATTGCCTAAAAAAACAAACAAATAAAAATATCTGGGTGGGAGAGAGGCAGCAGTGATGGAGAGGTACAAACTGGCTCTATTGTTCAATCATTTTTCAGTTCTGCCAGACTCTTCATGACCATACTTGGAGTTCTTTGTTTTTGTTGTTGTTGTTGTTGTTGTTGTTGTTTTTGTGAAGGTACTGGAGTGGTTTGCTATTTCCTTCTCCAACTCATTTTTACAGATTAGGAAACTGAGGCAAACAGGGTTAAGTGACTTGCCTAGGGTCATACATCTAGAAAGTGTTTAAGGTCAGATTTGAACTTATCTTTCTGACTCCAGACATAATACTCTATGCACTGTGCCATCTGGTTGCGCTATTAGCCTGTTACCTGCTGCCAATTCTTCCTTCCCAGGCCCCTATTTGCCACTTTTTAGTTTTTGTTTATTTTTACCTTTGCACTACTTCTTTCCTGTTGTTAGGTGAAAGTATATTGAAGATGGAACAAACAATATTGTGATCTGGTAAAACTTCGAAAAGTTGGAAGATCCACCAGAGGTCCAACAGGTAGAGTCCAGATCAAAGCTTTCTGATTGCTGTGCCAGCAGTGAGGCCACTAAAGAGTCAGCTCCAAAGAATGACCCACTTGACCCAACCCAGCAGTAAATTAGTCAGAGAAGTAAAGTATCACATCCTTCAAGCAATGGAGCATTTTGTTCACCAGCTATGTTACCTCCAGAAGTTGTTGCAGGGCAATGGTTGTTAATCACCACTTTAAATTTGAGTCTTAACTTTCTCCAAGCCCTGAAACAGCAGGGGATGATGTGATCCTGGTATTGGATATGGTTATACTTTGGTTCTTGTTATGCCTTCTCAGTAAAGATTCCTGGGTAAAAGCTAACTGATGTTGAGGTTCAATTATATTAGTGAGATGTTAATTGGTCAATCAATATAGGTGGAATACAATGGATGGGAGCTTGTGAACAATTTGTTGTTCACTTGTTTCAGTTGTGTCTGACTCTTCATGACCCCATTTGGGGTTTTCTTGGCACAGATATTAGAGTAGTTTGTCATTTCCTTCTTCAGCTTATTTTACAGTTTAGAAAACTGAGGTAAATAGAGTGAAGGGACTTACCCAGGGTCACACAGCTAGTAAGTGTCTGAAGTTAGATTTGAATTTAGGTCTTCCTGACTCTAGGCCAGACAGTGTATCCACTGTGCCCACCTACGTGCCTTTGTGAACAATAGTAACATAAAATCTGCTCCCAGCTAATCAGAATTACCCCTAGAACTCTAATGGAAGAAAGTGCTAGCCTTGCTGTAGGGATCCAACTTATTAATATGAGCAGGAGTGGGAAGTGAGCTCCAGATTACGGGTCTACTAACATATGGATCTAAACATGTGATTCCCCAGATCAAAAATCTTAAGTGGTTCCCAATTACTCCTAAAATAAAATACCAACTCTTCAGGCTGGCATTTGTGGTTCATCATAATCTGCCTCAGCCTAGCTTCTGCAGCCCCTTCTCCCTCCTTTTCTTCATGCATTCACATTCACTTTCTCCTATCACTGAAACATGTGTATTTTGAAATTCTCTTTCTTCAAGGTACAATTTTTAAGCTAACTCTGATCTCCCCAGTTGAAAGTAGCCACCATCTTAAATTGTTGAATCTCTATTCTGCACTATTACATTCAACCTTATATCACAACTTTTTGTGTGCACGTTTTATCCCTTCTATTAAATTTGAAGCTTTTGAGGAGAATGGGCTGTGTCATATTTTACCTCTGAATTCCCAGCAGTTTCCTAGTACCTTGCTAAGTACATAGTTGGCTTTTAATAAATGATTGTTATGAGTCAAATTTAAAAGTGAAGCTTTGTGGAATGGAATGACCTGACTTGAGTAGAGTTTGTTAATTTAAAGTTTAGTTTACCCATTTAATGATATGACATTCATCAGCGATCTTTTAGGTATATCATAAAATGGAAGTCTTTTTGTTAATCATATTGATTTGTTAAACAGGTCACCCTAAATATGCTGCGTATTTTACAGAAATTGTATTTTTTTTATGAGTAATAGTATCGATAATTTATGTTAAGAATAAAGTAATTTCTCTCATAGAAATTAACAACTAGATCACATAGAAAGGTTGAGCTCTAAATATTTTTCAAGAAAGGTAATATGTAAATACAGATTATGAAGTTGCTGATGTGCTACATAATAACAAAAATGGCTTAAGGGTCAAACTAAGATCTTTAAGAGACGTTGCCTATTTGATTTTGAATTTAAGGATATACCTTAAATATGAAATTTATTGCCTCATTTTAAAGCTCTCTCTTTCTATGATAAACACAAGGCCTGGTTCCTGGTCCTTATGTATCCTTCTCACTGACTGAATTCAAAGGAAGCAGGGAGGTTGCAAGATCAAGCCAATAGTGTTCCATTTGCCATTGGAAAAAGGATTCACTCACATTAGGGACTATCAGGAATGACAGGAATGTAAATATTCCTTGGGCAAGATAAAGATAAATAATGTACTATTGCCAGTTTTTCCATAGAGATAAAGTAACAAAATTAATAAATAATAACACCTGACCATATTCCCTTTCAGCTAAAGAGGAAAGGTATGAGCAAAACACAGCATGCAAAAATAACAGCTTCATTCATCTTAGACTGATCTATAAACTGTGTCATTTACTGATCTTGGGCACATGGTGTATTCTCAGAGACAAAAGTGGTTAGTCAAATACATTCAAAATTTTTTTTTCCTTAACAGGCTTGCTCCCCCCACCCATTTTTTCTTCTGCTCAGAGAAACACAAGATTAAAAATGTTTTTGCATGTCATGCTATGGATGTCTTTCATGGAATATGAAAGGGAAATTTTCCTGGCTTTCCACTTTCCAATTTCTGGGTCATTGCCTATCCTGCTAAATTGCTTAACACTCCCCACAGTGGA
Organism: Phascolarctos cinereus; assembly: GCF_003287225.1. NCBI lineage: Eukaryota > Metazoa > Chordata > Mammalia > Diprotodontia > Phascolarctidae > Phascolarctos > Phascolarctos cinereus. Next base: position 397,793,563 of record NW_027555847.1, read on the forward strand.
CCTGTGACCTGGAATCTTTATGCAAGATTAATGTGAAAGCAAATGGGAATTAGTATTGGGGTGGGTTGCTCTGCAGCCCTGTCTTTTATCTAGCATTCCACCTGTTTTTTACAATTATGCTTTCATTAGTTTCTGAATCCAGAGATCCTACAAAAGACCTTCCCTTTCCGTCGGTCTCCATTTCCTATCTTTCGCCCACCTCATCTCCACACTGACACTCCCCCTCCATGCCCACCAAAAATTATCAAACTCACTCTACCTCTAACTGACATGCTGACAGGAAATTATTACACGTCATTACACTTCTTAAAACACAATTTACCCAGCCTTTGCAAATTATTCTCCAGTGTGTGTGAGGGGGTAATGGAAACTGTCGATTTCACTTATACTTGTCACTCGTACTTTCTTCTGGACAATGAACAATTTATGTTTTCTCTCTCAAGAAAAAACACACACACACACACACACAATCATTTGAAATATATAAAAGCAACTTCTTCCATAGAGGAAAATAGAAAAAAAAAACCTCTTTGCCACTTCTTTTATATTTGTCTCAGCCATAGAGCTATTGATGTGTATACTTAGCAGAGTCCTCACATGTTTCTTATCTGCATGCCTTTATTTATTGGGACTAAAACCCTAAGGAAGAGCTCTTTGTAAAGAGGCCTAGCTCAGATAGATCCCCTGTTTGGAATAGCCTGCCAGTATCTATCCCACCCACACATCTTGAAACATACTGCCTCAGATCTACAGTCTGTCTACAGTGTCTTTCTCCTCACCCCCTCCCTGGAATACCCTCTCCACCCCCACCCCCACCTCCCTTGCTGCCACTTGTGTCTGGGTGACTCTATCATCCAGCCATTTGTCTTTGGGTCTTGTCTGAAATAATTTGAACTGCCAAATCTCAAAATGAATAGGTTTTGTTAACACAAAAGGCTAAGGAACTAGTTGGAAATTTTAAAGAGCTCACCATCCCCAACTTTTAACTGATCATATTGCTCCTCTTTCAGGCATTCTTCTGTCAGGCTTATCTGGTCTCAATGGGAGAAGGATGATGAATTGTTTGGTTACTGGAGGCAGAGAGAAAGAAATCCTGTGCTGAGGTCTGGGAATTGGTTAAGTACTTCTGTGGAGCTTCAACCTCATGATCGCTCTCAGCAACTTGGCCTCCTTGATTTATAAACTGAGGTGGTGATTAATGATCTTTTAAGTGGACAAGGCAGGCCAAAGCTCCACAAATTGGGCCACTCCACCACGAAGACCACTTGTAGGGGAAGAATGACAGCCTTTGCATTTAGGTAACTGAGACAGTTTCAGAGCAGCTCCCAGTCTGCATTCACTGACATAAATCAGCTATATGGTCTGCCAATTTTTGACATCAGTCCTTCTGACCACAGCCCTGCAGGTCAGCATCTGGCAACAGGATTTAAATGGAGTTGCAAACGTGAAAGATCAGGGCTTCTCCTTCAGAGGAGGGGTAAAAACAGTGGGGGAGGGCTTAGTGAATCTGCATCAGTTTGTGAATAGGGCAGCAAAATTGCTCAGAACCAGGATGTAGATATAGATATAGATATAAGTATAGATATAGAAATAGATATGGATAAACAAACACAAAACAATTGTCTTCTCCCTGATAGGCCCTGAGCTTCATGCAAATGTAGTTTTCTAGATGTCTGGTCTTACTATCCACATCACTGTGTTTTGACCCTTCTGATTCCATTCCCTGTAGAAACTATTCAGCCTTCTAGGTAGCTCCTGACCATGTTCAATTCAGCTGGTTGCCTGAGGCCATATTTGTTCTTCTTTAGAGCAAAGTTAGAATTCCTCCCTTCTGGGCTCTGCTGAACTTGAAGTGTTTTAATGAAGCCTTGGTACTCAAAGCCTCTACTGTTTGGGGATGTGCCCAAAGATGATTAATTGAAACCAACAGAAACACTGACAGTAAGTGCTCACTGTACACTCAATCATGTAATCTTCCTTTCTCGCCCAAATTTTGGATCCTCAGGCATTCACTTCATTCACCTCTTCTTGCCTGCTGGGTCCCACACCTAGGTGGACTTGCTGGTCTCTGGGACCAGGAATATATCAAATGCTTCTGTAAAGAGTGGCAGCCCAGGGAGAAGAGTCCTTTTATCCATCATCCCTGAAAGAAAAAAACAACAACAACAACGTGCAAACATTGTTTTCTGGTGATCATGGTATGAAAATAATGATTATAATCGGAGTCAGTGTTGCTAACAAGCACTAAATGCAAGAGTGGAGCTCAAACACTTTTGCTATAGGTGTGCTAGAAAAGGATCAATAGTTGAAAGCTAACTTCAGCTAACCAGAGAGCTTTATGCTCTCCCTAGGGAAAAGTTCTGAAATTTTTTCAATCTGGTCTGAACTCCAGGGAAAATTTCAGTGTGTCTAAAGAAGGGGGGCCATGGGGAAGCAAAATCTCACATATTTATTTTCTGAAACTCAGTTTTGATGAACTGAGCCTTTTGCTCTAAGATTTGTAATATCCTCTTCCCAAGCCTTTTGCAAGGGAATGGAAGTGCATCTAATGAATTATGGCATGGCTCAGGCTATCTACAGATAATTAATATTACCCCCTTTTAGGCGAGTTTGTGGATGTGGGATTTTGTGAAATGTTAACTTGATCCCCCAAACCACAGTTTCTTAAGGAGACACTCGGAGGGGGGTTTAAAAATGTCATCACAGAGTTCCACATTGAGAAAATATACTGGCAGGTGCCCCAGGGGTGGGAGGGAGGGAATATCCTCATGCAAATAGCTTTTACTGCAACAAAGATAAGGAAAAAATGAATGAAGTTGCATTGAATATGGGGCTTAATCTGTGATGGGAAGTCATTTCACCGATGCAAATCATTTTAGTTCCTTGTTTCATAGCTTTGAGACCTGTGGGCTAAACTAGTGAGTCCAAACACTGATTTAGTGATACATTAAACCATCTCAAGATTTCATGATATTAATAAAAGAGGGCTGATTTTAGTACCCTTCAAATAAAAGTGATGTGGATGGATTTATGATTTTGATATTCAACTCCTTCCAAAGATGGAGAATGAAATCCTTCCATGCATTCTTATCTTGTGCAACTTTTGTCCGTGTCTTCCCATCAGTCATCCTCAAGGGGTCCACCTAAGGTACTGAAAGGCCTTCCTTAGTCAGTCAATCAATAAGCATTTATTAAGTGCCTACTATGTACCAGACCCTGTGCTAAGTGTTAGGAATTCAAAGAGAGGCAAAAGACAATCCCTGCCCTCAAGGAGCCCACAATCTAGTTCTCTTGATACTATGTAGATAACAAGGGAATACTATTCATCGGTGATCCAATTCTTGTTATATAACCTCTCCATCTTTTTTGATCATACGTCTTTCTGATGGGATCATTTATGTGACTTATGCTTTGTGACTAAATACTGCTAATATGTCACAGCTTATCCATGCTCACTGTGTGCCTGTGCATTCCCTTTTGAATTACTTGCAACATTAATTTTTCAGAGAGTGTAGTATTCCATGACTTTAAAAAATGTTTATCAAACCAGAAGGGGGAAAAGCAAACCCTAATTTTAAAAAGTGTCATTGTTTTAGAAAGAAGTTACATTTAGTAAACAAATATTAATGGGATTCCTTCTATATAGTCAGCATTGTGCTAGGCACTTTAGATACAAAGATAAAAAGAAAATAATGCCTAACTAAAAGAATACATATTTTATTGAGCTAATTTTAAAGCATTACATTAAAAATAGATAGCTATAGATTTTGGCTTTTTTAAAAACCCAGACCTGGAATTTCATTTGTGTTTGGAATTTCTAGTAAGGAAAAATCCTCTATCAATAAAGGTCAACAACTCTATAATGAATAATGTTAGAGTTGATCGGGACACAAATTATGTGACTTTACCAGAGTCACACAAATAGTATGTGTCAGAAGCAGGACTTTAATGTAAGTCTTCTTGATTCTGGGTCCAGTTTGCTATACATTATATTACATTTCCTTAGACTAGAGAGCTAGAGATCATTCAGCACTTTTAGGAAGAAAGGTATATTTAAATTAAATAATAATAGATTTTTAAGACTACAGAAAGATTTGGAATCACTGGGTGTTTGGGATCCTAAACTCAAAAGCAATCCAAAATATTTGCAGCACAACCATGATTTAAAAAAAAATCCTGAAAGCCAGTTACTATCATACATTTGTATCAGAGAAATTTATTGTATTCTTTTAAATTTCCATGACTGTGCTCTGGGAATTTGAACATAGGATGCCCAGGCCAAGTTGTATCCATCTAAAGTCCCGTATTTTTATTGTTTGGGAACTCATCATATCTGAGCTGGGCTCAGTATTCCAAAGTTGCTTGCTCTAAATAATCTTCTTTTTATGCCACTGGGTGTGTGCCTCTAGCCTACTTCTTACCCACCCAATTCTTCAGACCTCTTGTTCTGAGAATTGTAAGCAGTTTAATTCTGCCATAATTGCATAAAGAAAATGTCATTTAGCTCTATTCACTATCCTTTTGCATTTATAGACTAAAATGTTCTTCCTTGAAAATGGGGATTATCTTCTCTGCATCTTTATATCCTCAGATTTTAGAACAATTTCTTATACATAGTAGGTCCTTCATAAATGTTTGCTGAATTGAATTGAATTAAATTAAATTCCTTATGGGGCCAAATTCATAAAATAGTCATAGTCACAGTCAAGTTATAAAAAAGATTGGAGCTAGAAAGAGTCTTCCAGATTATCTAGTCCAACTTCTTAATCTCACTACTGATTGTAGAAAATGAGATCCAAAATGGCCAAGTGCCTTGTCCAAGGTCAAACATTAAATATGTAACAGAATTAAAAGTAGACTCTTCGTCTACACAGAATGATATTCATAACATTCTGCACCTTGCTCACCATTCCTATCTTCTACTGTTTCTAAATCACATCATATAGCACATTATAATTTACAAATTTTTTTCTTTACAACAAAGCGATGACATAGGGAATATTAGTATTTTTATTCAACTTGTTTTACACATAAATTAAAGAAGACCTGAAGAGTTTTGGAGCTGACAATAATTTTTCAGGATGAGAAATTTTTTTTCTGGTGTGATATAGATTATATTATGTTTGTCTTAGTTGCTTTACCCTAGGATATTTAATGCATTCTATATTTAATTTGAGTGGATTTTCTCCTCCTATTATTTTTTTCCTGCATGTTGTTGTTACTATATGTAAATGTATTTTTGTGGACTTATTTTATGTCCTGCTACTTTGCTGAAAGCATGAATTAACTTATTAGCTCAGGTTTTTTTTTTTTAGTAATTCTGTGGAGTTTTCTAAGTGAATTAATTTGTCATCAGTGAATAGGAACAGTTTTGTCTCCTCATTGTCTCCAATACATTTTTTTCCATTGTGTTCGCTAGCACTTACAGAACTATGTCAAATAAAATGGGAAAACTGTTGTACTTATTAGGATGGCTTCTAGTATTTCCCTTTTGTAAACTGCTGGTTTCTGATTATTGACATGTGTGCGTGTGTGTATGCATACATACACACTCACACGCACCTATATATATGTACATATATATGTACATATAAATATAAAATTAAAATTGTCACTATTTCTACATTTTATAGGTGTTGAGTTTTTTTAGCCCAATTGATTGTTCTACTCTAATTTTTTTTTACACCAAAGATATGTATATATCAGTAGGCATGAATTCATAGAAATATATAGGTACACATATACAGAGAAACATATACCATAAGTTAATACAATACATACAATGTTAATCATTTTCTGAATGGGGCAGCTAGATGGAGAAGTGGATAAAGTACCGGAAGTAGGAAGGTCTGGCTCAGATCTGGGTTTGGACACTTAGTAGCTGTGTGACTTTAGGCAAGTCACAACCTCTGTCTCAGTTTTCTCATCTGTAAAATGATGGTTATAATTATAACACCTGCCTCCTAGAGTTACTATGAAGATCAACTGATATAATAATTGTAAAGTACTTAACACTGCGCATGGTACATAGTAGATGTCATAAAATGCTCATGATGATGATGATGATGATGATGATGATGATGATGATACAAATCCAACTGAAAATAATGTGTTTTTTTATTACTTTTAGGATTTTTAAAAAAATATTGAATCAATATTCATTAGTCATTCTGCTCTATAATTGTCTTCCTTTGCTTTTAACTTCCCTGGTTTAGGTATGAGGAATACATTTGGCTCAGAAAAGAGTGAAATAGAGCATTTACTTTTTTAATGAGAACACTTTGTGTAGGTATTAATTATTCTTTAACTGGTTGTTTTAAACTTACCTATAGATACATCTAGACCAGGTGTTATTTGTTGTTGTTTGCTTTTTGGTAATTCCTTTATACCAAAATCAATTTCTAGTTCTGAAATTTGGTCAAGGTCTCTATTTTATATTCTGTCAATCTGAATATTTTATAATTTTGTGGCTAGTCATTTATTTCTTTTACATACATTCTCTGTTTTGTAGGCATACAATTATGAATAATACATTCTGATAATAGCAGTTATTTCTTCCCTGTTGAGATTTCACTTTCATTTTGACTGATTTCTTAATTTTATTTTTTTCCTTTTTTGTCAGATGATCTAAAGTTTTATTGATTTTATGACTCAAAAATATTTTTACTTTTCAACCAGTCTTTTTGTTTTCCAATTTTGTTATCTTTCAAAATTTTGAGATTTATATTTTTATAATTCTTCTAATTATAAAATTGATTAATCAATCCATTCATTAGCTTTTTATTTTGCAGGCATGAATAACCAGTGATATTATTTTTCTTCTTACTGCTGCATTAGGTTCATAACAGAAATTTTTATATATACACATCTATGCATATATATAATCATTAAAACCCTCTTTTATACTAATTATTGCATTATATATTCTTAAAATTAATTATTATTTAGAATGTCACTATTTTATTTGCATTTGATAATGTACATTTTACTTGTGGTCTTTTTGTTAATTACCATTTTTATTGTTATAGTGAGTAAATGATGTATTTGTCATCTCTGTGCATAAGATCAATCACTGGCTTGTATAATATTCATGCGTTCTTTTTACTGCTGTTGCCTTTTGACTCTTTTGTGCTTAAATTTCATTTGCTTCTGTGTGTGTGTGTGTGTGTGTGTGTGCATGCACACAAGTGCACATGATTGTGTGCTCCAAATTTATTATTCTCTTTTACTAGGTTTCTACTTTGTTGGAGAAATTTTTCACTGATTATTCAATTTTTCCTACTCTGCTTTTTATGTTTTTATATTATATACTGGGTGCTCCAATTTTCTACTTAAATTCATTCCAAATTTTTTTTTGAGTTATGTTTCTGGAGTTTCTTGCTGTTGTTCCAAAATCTTTGAGAAGTCCAGCATCCTCCCCCCCTTTTTTTGATTCATTGTCTTTAGTAAGTACCTGTCAGTGATGTTTTGGACTTTCCTTGAAATTTCCCTCATTCTTCCTTCTGTTCTTTTAATTCTTTCTGTTAGTATATTTGTTTGTGAACTAGGTTTTTATTTAGTCTTTCTCTCACAGATTTTTGCTCTTTAAACATTTCTTCTCTATTTCCAAACATTTGCTTCTTATTTCACTTCTCAATCTTTAATTTTTTTCCTCTTCAACTGCTGTCCACATCTCTAAAGTATGGCAACTTGGTTGCTTGGTTGTCCTCAGACTCCTTAATTTGGAATTGTGAGAGTTGTCCTGCTCATGTCCCTTTGCTGAATAATCTTTGAATGGGAAGGAGCGACCCCAGGTATTTTCAGTCCCCTTTCTCTCAGGCTCTGACATTGTTTTCCCCTCTAGCTTACTCTCCTTTGTACTACATACTGCCCACATCTCCTAATCTTCCTCTAGTCACTCTATATTTCCTCCATGAGTGTTCATGAGCAGAATTAGGGTCTATCACTTTTATGGAATGAAGAAAAAAAGAACATGCTGATCTACTGCCTTGGGCAGAGAGTCCCAGAACAGGATCACTAATTTTGTGTAAGGTGTTTGCTAAAGATAAGGTCTCTAGATTGTCCAACTATCATACATCATCTTTGGGACAACAGATATTCTTTACCTACGCTTTTTTTCTTGTTGTGAACAAGTTAAGCAGGACTAGAAGAAAGACTAAAAATTGAAAATGAAAATGACATGTTGTACAACTAAAACAACTTCACCTTGCCATCAATTCCACAGTTGATGTCACAAAATGGAAATTGGATAGAGAAAAAGTTATCAACAGCAGCTTAACCATTTCGTATAGAAACTTGACTGATGTAGATCAGTTTACATAACCAGGACACTAAAGAAATTTCAAGTTTCTTAGTAAGCAAATACTTGACCTACTTGCCAACTGGAGAGGAGTAGGCATCATCAACATTGGTTTAAAATATGAACACATTTAAAAATATTACAGAGAAAGATGGTAGCAGACTAAGAGCAATACTACTTTAGAGAATCATAGCATCTGGAATGGCCTGTAGGCTTAATGTAATCCTATTCTTTCCTTTTATAGATGAGGAAAAATTATTCATTTGAATAAGTCAATGAATGAAAAAAAATTTTATATTAAGCACTTACTATGGGTAAAGCACTGGGATAAACCACTCACATTCTAATGGGAGAGATTATGCAAGTGGAAAGTTTCACCTACAAGTTGGATGGAAAAGTCACTTAGTCTTTAGGGTACAATAGCAAAGCAGATGACAATGCTTTTCTTTAATGTCATTTCCACTGAAACAATAATATTATTGTTGAACCATTTGACAGGGTCAAGACTTTTGATGGCAAGAACTTTCTTTTCTGGGTCTTTGATCTAACCTTTACCCTTATCCGGTTACATTTCTGTAGGGACTGATTCCCAGGATGAAGTGTTGAGAACACTGGGCTGGAACAATTGTTATTCTCAAGGCTTCTGGATTTAGGGCCCTGGGCTGTCCCCTCAGGAAAGAGTGGTTAAAATGGTGGTAGTGGTTTGACTTGTTTGGCACATGCAAATTCCTGTAACTCCCTTAGGGTGCCTTACTCCTTCACCTATGCTGCTTCCCTATGCTATGAGTAGAAAAAAGTTTGTTGGCAGTTAAAACTTGTCCAAAATAATAAGGTCTTAAGTACAAGGGCCAGAATTTGAACCCACATCTTCTGATTCTAAGTCCAGTACTCAATCACCTATAGCATGCTTCAAAAAGTGAGAAACAGTGGGGGAGGGGTTTAAAAAAGATAACTTTTTTAAAGTTTTGTTCACTATGCCTTAAACCCAAATCACTCTGGCTTTAATTGAGTGGCCAACAATAGGTCCCAGGCCAAATCCCACTTGGTTATTGTTTGGGCCTTGATTGGCTCAAAGTGAATGTAAATAGCAATTGTTTCAGTTTTGGCCAGAAACTCTGAGGGTCTTCCCCTCCCAGATTGATGTATTTATTTTTATTAGGTAAAAGAGGCCATTCTCTGCCTCATTTTCTTACTTAGCCTTAATCACTGAATAGGCATTGCCTCAGTCAAACTGAAACCTGTTAAAGAAAGGCCAAGGTCTCCCACTACATCCTGGGTCATCTCCAGTTGTTCTGATCTATATCTCACCACTCGACCCAGATGGCTCCAGAGGAGAGAATGAGGCTAGTGACTTTGCACAGCCCTCCCTCACTTAAATCCAATTCATTTTTATGTCCTCTTTGAGCTCATGGTTCCCTTAGAGAATGAAAGACAAATAACTCCTTCCACCCTCAGGTTTCCTATCTCAAACTCATCATAGCATCTCCTTCATTCTCACTCTCAAACCACTTAACTTCCTCAACCACAGATCTAGTTGGTCAGAGCAGACTCTCTGATCAAAATCTTTTGATGATGCTATACTGGTTAGTAAATTTCAAGCTATTTTGTCTAGACTTCGTGTTCCTTCTATCCCTAATCTGTTACCACCTGATCATACCAGTTTCATCTCATAGTATTCCTTTCCATATCTTCCATGCTTTAGCCAAACTGTACTGCTCACTGTTTCCAGAATATACCCTTTATTTTCCACCTCTGCATCTTTGTACAAATTTTTTCCCAAGCCTAAAATGCATTTTCCTCTGGAGTGAGAGGACCTAGGTTCAAACCATAACCACAATGCTTACATTGGGCAAATTGCTTTAACTCCGTGAGTCTCTGTATTCAAATATATAAAATGAGGATGTTGAACCAGATGGACTCTGAGGTCACTTCTAGCTTTACGTCTATGATATATGCCACAGCCTTTAGAATTCTGCTAAAATGTCACTTCTTCCAGGAATCTTCTCTAATTTGTCAATTTAAAAATGGCATTCTGTCCTTAGCTCTCACACTGAACACAGTATTAAGTGGTATAAATAAGTATGCCACAATACTGTGACCAAGAGGTAAAGTAATTAAGGCAGGTGAAGTATGCCTAAACAAGAACCAGCTCTCACATATTTCCTGAATTTTACTCAATTGAGAAATAAGTTCTGAATAGCCATGTCAATTCTGCAAAAAAAAAAAAAGCAAAATTTCTAATCCATAAGGTAACTATATCAGACTTTGTTGAATACTTGACAATGGAGTAACCAAAATGAATCCCTCCATAATTGTCAAATAATGTTATCTTGAAGTCCTACAGCATTTGCTCAGTGAATGAAAATCAAACCAAATCATCACCAACAGAACAAAGTCAGAAAAGAAAGGAAAATTACATAGTCAAAATGAAGGAAGGGTTGGGACCCATGATTCCAAAGGTAGATTTTATAGATGGTAGAGACAATGCCCTAGGCATTCTCAAAATTTCACATCTGATACCGAGTAACTAATAATTTAAAAAATAGGTAAGCTAGATTTAAAGCTCTATATCTATTTCATATATTACCATTATTTATATTTCTTTGCTTGAGTAAGTTGTCCTGTAATCATTATTGTGTTACAAATATTTCAGCCTATGGAAACACCCTATGAGTACATATTATACACAGCCCTGCTTCAAAGCATGAAGTCACTACATGAGAATACATATGTGGCTATTTATTTTATAAAAAATGTGATTGCTTTCTGTATCACAGCCTACTGTGTGATTTTTTTCACTGTTGCTATTATGAATTGTCCTCCACTGATGCTTGGTCTGATCTGGATTTTGATCATGATTATGTGATATGAAGTATGGGAATAAGATCTGGAGTTCTAGAGGTACTTATCAAAGGCTTGATAGGCATAGAACGAATTGGACACTTGTTAATATTGTTAAGATGAAAATAGGTAACTGGCTGCTTCATATTTATGTAGACCATACAATAAATCCTTCAATGATTTTAAATGGTGGTAATTACTGCATTCTAGTCCCCAAAGGGCCTAGAGTTGTTTCTTAATATTTGCCTGAGATCTAATTTGGTTTCAAATTGGTTCTTCTATTGTAGCAGATTCATGGAAGCAAAAAACAAAACAAAACAAAACAAAAGACTACCATAGTAATTGGCATTAGTTTTGATAGGGTGTTTATCTCAAAAAATTATCAACCTGCCAAGCAAGAGGCCAGTGGTTGCTGGCTACTTACTATACTTCTTTATGTAGTACATCTGAACACTGAAACAGTTAGGTTTATAGACATGGAAAGAATATTGTTTGTATGGCGTGTCTGCCAATAGTCTATGATCTTCTTGATGAAAAAAGACTGAATTTGCCTTTGTTTCTATCCCTATTGCTTAGCAACTTGCCTTGCACACAGTAAGTGTTTTTTGGCCCTTTGACCCAGCAATAGCACTTCTAGGGCTGTATCCCAAAGAGGTCATACAAATGGGAAAAGGACCCACATGTATAAAATGTGTATAGCAGCTCTTTTTGTGGTGGCAAGGAATTGGAGATTGAGGGAATGCCCATCAATTGGGGAATGGCTGAAAAAGTTGTGGTATATGAATATAATGGAAAACTACTGTGCTATAAGAAATGATGAGCAGGAAGACTTCAGAAAAACCTGGAAATACTTATATGGACTGATGTTGAGTGAAATGTGCAGAACAAGGAGAACATTGTACACAATAACAGTCATGTTGTGCAGTGACTAACGTTGATAGACTTAGCCCTTGTCAGCAATGAAAGGATCTAAGACAACTCCAAAGGTCTCATAATGGAAAATGCTATCGACATCCAAAGAAAGAACTATAGAGTTTCAATGCAGATTAAAACATACTATTTGCTCTTTTTTTCCCCTTCTGTTTTGTTTTGTTTCTTCTTTTTGATGGTTCCTCCTATTGGTTCTGTTTCTGCCTTACAACATCACTAATGTGAAAATATGTTAAATAGTTATGTATGTGTTTAGCCTATATCAGATTGTGAGCCATCTTGGGGAGGGAGGTTGAGAAAAATTTAAAACTTGAAAGCTTATAGAAATGATTGTTGTTGATAAATCAGAATAAGTTAATAAAAAGAAAGAAAATTTGTAAAAAAAATGTTTTTGGCTAATTGAGAATCATTTGCAAAGTGAAGTTAAAATAGAAAAAGAGAAATGAAAGGATAAAGGATACATTTAAGATAGCCCAACTCTAGTAATACAAAGTGACAAAATTTCTGGATTAGAGGATGGAAAGAGCATACATATGCTGATGATTTCCTATCACTTAAACACTTTGAAAACAGGGAGCATTTCATTCTTTTTTATTTAGATCCCTAGCACCGTGCATGGTACCTGGGGCATAGTCAATGCTTAACAAATTCTTATCAAATTTATTTATTTCCCTGTTCAAAAAATAAAACCTTTCTTGCTTTTAGCCTATAATGAAATAGTGGCTGATAGATGACTTAAAAAACAAACAAGCCAACAAACAAACAGCTAAAAGGCATTATCCCTTATTGTAACTCGTAATGTATAAAAAAGCAATTGACCTAAAAAAAAACTGATCATTTAAAATTATTGGACCACCTGAAACTTATGATCAAAGAAAGAGCCTAGCCATTCAATTTCAAGAAATTATCAAAGAAAAGTGCCCCAATATTCTAGAACCAGAGGGTAAAAAAGGGACTGAAAGATTCCACTGATCACGAACTGAAAGAGATACTGAAATAAAAACTCCAACTAATTATGGCTAAATTCCAGAGCTCCTAGGTCAAAGAGAAAATATTTCAGACATCCTGAAAGAAACCATTCAAATACCATAGAGCCACAGTGAGGATCCCACAAGATTTTGCAACTTCCATGTTAAATGAGCAGAAGGCTAGGAATATGATATTCCAGAAGGCAAAAGAACTGGATTACAACCAAGAATAAACCTACCCAGTAAAATTGAGTATAATCCTTCAAAGGAAAAATCGATATTTAATAAAACAGGACTTTCAGGCATTCCTGATGAAAATATAAGAATAAATAAATAAGGATAAAAAGTTCAAATTTCAAATACAAGAATCAAGAGAACCATGAAAACTTAAATGTGTCTTATGAAGTAAGATGTGAGCAGCAGTTAATGGGTGGACTGGATTATTTTTTGAGGGGATTGCTTGACAATGCCTCATATGACTGTTGTAACCCACTTTACAGTTTGACCTGTCACTATGCTATGATTTGCAATCTCTGGAAGAGGCAAAATGGATAAAGCAAGACTTCATACATTTTGGTATTTTTTAGTTGCTGGCAGTCTATTGAAAATACCAGTTTCAACACTGTCCCCCCCCAAAAAAAAAATCAGGGGAGATTCTATTTTTGAATAGAAGAAATACTTGTTAAAAAAAAAAGCATAACATTTGTCACACTTTAAGCTTGCATATTTTCTTCAATTCATGTTATAATTGTGGCACTCCTGGTAAAAATTCAACATTTTCCACCCTTTTTTAATTTTTGCATGGAGCCATGCTGTTCATCAGGTATTGTGCTCTTTTCCACCTCCATCCCCCACCAGTTAATATACTGTAGATTATTTGAAATCTTTTTCATGATAGTGAAATTTTACTCTGCAGACCTCTTATTTTGAGATAATAACCTCCTCCTAACATTGCTGAATCTATGCCAGGGCTGAGTTGCCCAAGGACCAATCATGAATTCAGAGTGATTTTGTAGATAAATTTCATGTATTCTGGTATATCTCTTCCCCTCCCCACCCTGCCCCAAATGTTCAAGGCCAGAGAAAAGGGATGGCTTTACCATAAACTCCATGAGAAGAAGTTTATTTCATACACACACACACACATATCAAACACATGTGTGCATGCATCACACATATAAACACAGATGGACTATAAACATACATATGGATACGGATATAGATATGTGTATAGATGTAGATATATCTCTATCTATCTATCTATCTATCTATCTATCTATCTAAAAATAATCCAACTTCAAATTGTACTAGTGCTTAATTTATATTGCCTGAGTTCTACAACTGAAGTGTTGTGCAAATGTAAAGATTCACCACTGGCCCAGAAGGACCAACATAACCAATCATGTTTCAGCACTCTTGTCCATCAGCTTAACTTAGTGAGGTATACTAGAGAGAACATTGCACTGAATATAATAAGACCTGAGTTTAAATCCCTACTCTGTCACTTACCTATCTATGTGACACAAGGTAAACATTTAGCTTCTCTGGGACTGTCTCTTCATCTGTAAATAAGGGTCTTGAACTTGTTAGGCCTCTTCTGGTGCTAAATCTATAATCCTGTGATCTATTTCTTTTCTTACTACCCCAAATTGACTTTATGAAAGAATTCCCCAGAAATTTTGAATTTATATATTACCCTGGTTTTATGTCATAGGATAGACAGCACACCCTTATCTGAATGAAACTGTTACTTCTCAGACACTTGCAACCTCTAATAGCAGACATGTGCTATCTGTAAATGAAGAGAATAGTTAACATATGAAGAACAATGATTTTATTTATGGAACTATGTTAGACAACATAAGACTTCTTTGGGGCAACTGACTTCTCTGGAAGGAGATATACACACACACACACACACACACATATATACACACACACACACACACACACACACAGATATATATATATATATATATATATATATATATATATATATATATATATATATATATGGAGAAAAAGCAACATTTGTTTAGAATTCACATCTGTAGCAAATAGACTGCACTTGGAGAAACTACTGCAGTGTCATTTCAGAAGTTTATTTTGTTATGGGTTGTTTCATCTTCAACGAGTTGTAGTATTGATTTCTCTCAGTGGATTAATTATCTATGGTAGTTTCAGTCTCCCCTGCAATGGACAGAAGGAAAAATAATGTTTTGATTTCAACGAAGCCTATTGACCATTGTGCATGGGTTTCTCCTGGGTACTAGAGTCAACTGACTTGGAAGTCTGTGTCATGGAAGAACTGTGGATGAAATTATTCATTATCTGTGGTTATAAAATTTTTGGTATGGTCTGGAGACTTGGTAAAAAAAAAAGAGAGGTGTATCATATGGTTTTCTGTTTCTATTTGAAAGACCAATACTCAATGTTGAAAAGTATGAAATGATGGGAATGCATAGATGTTGAAGCTTGGGTTATTTATAGCCCAGTCCATCTTTTTTGACAAGATTAAGATTTTGCTTGAGTAAAGAAGCTGAATACCTTTTGTACCAGAGCCAGATAATTTTTTCCTCTGAACTTACAGCTACAGGTTTCCCTTCAGGAAGGCTGGCTCAGAGAATGGACTCCTGATCACGAAGGCTTCATGCTCTTTTAGAGAACTTTATGTTTTTCTGCTGCATTTTCTAAATATTCAAAATATCTTTTCCTTTACCCTCCACATCAGGACAGATCTTAACATTTGCTATGTTCCAAAATTCTACCTTATCTTTGTTCAGCCCTCATAAATTTTGAGTTTTTTTTCTTTTTTCTTTTCCTCTTCTGTGGCCATCTCACAAAATCCCTGTGAGGCAGGGAAATCTTGAAGTTGTGATATGACACCAATATAACCAAGTTTTTAGACAATTCTGAGAGAAGCTTTTAATTTCTTTCAGGTATTCTGACTCCATTTTATTAGCTACCGCTTGGTACTTAGTGATGTCTCATCAGGATAACACAAAATAATTCATTTTCATTTGTGCCTAAGGAAGCCCTAGGAAATAAAGAGTATCTTTAAAAATCTATTCATCATTATTTTGATACCTCTACACAGCTTCAATCTTGTATCTATGCCCATAGTCCCTGACCTCTCCTAAGATGTATGATGGAGCCAGATCAAACTGTCTTGCAAGAGAAAATTGTTAAATTGTTAAAATTTTTCAGTGTGCATATTAGCAACTCTGAAATCATCAAATTTACAAATTCAATTTTTTTCCCCTTCTCCTTCCAGAGAGCCAATTGTTAAATATTTATCATCATGCCACTGGAATGTTTGAACATTTTCTAATCTTTTCCTCAACTGCAAGCTTGTTCAATAAAATTACATAGCATTTGGTCTTGTTTATTTGTTGTTCCTTTCAATTACATTGTTGTAGTTCTGTTTTTTTTCTAGCTCAGTTTACTTCATATTCATCAGTGAATGTAGCTCTTTCCATGCTTCTCTGAATTCTTAATCATCATGTCCTGTAACATATGAATATTTCATTTTATTGATGTACCACAGTTATCTCATATTGCCATGTGAGCATAGATTTAGAGCTTAAAAAACCTTAGAAGTCACCAAATCCATCCCCCTTATTGTACAGATGAGGAGACTAAGGAATATATAACACATATATTGTATGCCTATGTGGATATACATACATGCATGCATACACACATACATACACACATATGTACATATATTGTATGTATGACTGTTCTTTCTATCTTTTACCGCCTGGTGGTATACAGGCATGGACACCCTTGGTTTCTTTCTATTTATATTCTGAGACTGATCCAATAAAGTTATCTCTATTTCAAGGAGTTTTAAATGATTTTAACATATGCGTGGATAACAACTTGGAGGAGATTCTTTAAGATGGGATTTTGTTCCAATACATTAAATGCTTTTTTATTGTCAGCAAATGCAAGAACAGGGTAAACAGTAAAAAGTGCTGGCTCTATAATTTGATGACATGGCATTTATTATCTGACCTAGAACAAATGACTTAAGTGTCCCAGTGGAGAGGGTTTTAGAGTTGTAGTCAAGAATACCTGAGTTTAAACTCAGCTTCAGAAACTTACCAACTATATAACTCTAGGCAAGTCATTTAACCTCTCTGTGTTTTAGTTCCTTCTCCGGCAAAGCAGAGAATAATAGTGCCTATGTTCCATGGTTGTTTTGAGGATAAAATGAGATAGCATTTTAAAGTGTTTTGTAAAACTTAAAGTGATATATAAATATTGTTGTTGTTATCATCATCATTATTGTCATTATTACTTAACCTCTCTAGGCTTCAGTTAACTAACTTCTAGAATAAGAAGTTTGGATTAGATGACATCTAAGGGTTCTTCCTGCTATAAAACTCTGGTCCTATATAATTTGTAAAAGCATCCTTGTTCCTATTTTCAAGCATTGATTTATTAAATATACCTTTGATAGGTATGCAGAATACTTTCATAAAGTTTATATAGATGGGAAAGTGAGCATATTGTTTGACAATCATAGAGATTTTTAGTTGCCTTTAAGTAATAGATAGATAGATGACAGACAGACAGACACAGAGAGACAGATAGATAGATGAATGGATGGAAAAATAAGCAGATAGTGTATTTTTATTTTTTAATTTTTAATAATTAATTTTAATTTATCAACAATCACTTCCATAAGTTGTTGAGTTTAAAATTTTCCCCCCTCCCTCCCCACCTCCCTCCCCAAGACAGTGCATAATCTAATATAGGCTATACGTATACATTCCTATTAAACATATTTTCACATTAGTGATGTTGTAAATAAGAATTAGAACTAATAGGAGGAACCACCAGAAAGAGGCAACAAAACACAACAGAAGAAAAAAATAGAAAATAGCATGCTTTGATCTGCATTCAAACTCCATAGTTCTTTCTTTGGTTGTGGATAGCATTTTCCATCATGAGGCTTTTGGAGATGTCTTAGATCCTTGCATTGCTGAGAGGGGTTAAGTCTATCAAAGTCAGTCATCACTCAATGTGGCTGTTACTGTGTACAACATTCTTCAGATTCTGCTCTCTTCAGTCAGCATCAAACCATACAAGTCTTTCCAGGTTTATCTAAAGTCTGTCTGTTCATCACTTCTTATAGGACAATAGTATTCCATTACATTCATATATCACATTCACAATTATGATTACTATCTGTGTCTTTCTCTCCATCCTTTCCCCCACCCCCTTTTATGCTTTTCTTTCTCCTTTCCCTCCTCACTAATGTTTTACTTTTGACCACTGCTTCCCTCAGTCTGACCTTCCTCCTATTGGCCCCATCTCTTTTCTTTCCCCTTTTCCCTCCTACTGCCCATAGGGCATGTTAGAGGTCTATGCCTAACTGCTTGTGTTATTCCCTTCTCGAGCCAAATCTTATGAGAGTAAGATTCAAACAATGCTCATCTCCCTCCCTTCTTTCCTTCTGCTGTAATAGGCTTTTATGCCTTTTCCTGTGATGTAATTTACCCTCATCTACCTCCTCCTTTCCTTTTCTCTCAGTACATTTTTCTTAGTTAGATAATATTAATTCACTTACTTGGATCCATTTAACCCTCTTGATTATTTTTTTTCATCATTACATCAAAGTTAATTTATACCCACCCCCTTTATGTATACTCCTTTAACATGATGTAATAACAATACAGTTCTCAAGAGTTACAAGTGTCATCTTTCCTTGTAGGGATGTAAACAGTTTGCCATTATTAACAACATATTGTATCTTTCTGTCCCATTTACCTTTTTTATGTCTCCCTTGAATCTTCTATTTGAAGATCAAATTTTCTGTTAAGCTCTTGTCTTTTTATCAGGAAGGCATGGAAGGCCCCTATTTTGTTGAGTATCCATCTCCTCCTTCTGAAAGGTCATGCTCATTTTCTCTGGGTAGTTGATCCTTGGTTGTAATCCAAGCTCCTTTGCCTTACAGAATATCATCTTCCATGCTCTACGGTCTTTTAATGTAGAACTTCAAGGTCTTGTGTAATCCTGACTGTGGTTCCATGATATTTAAATTGTTTCTTTCTGGCTGCTTGCAGTATTTTCTCTTTGACCTGGTAATTTTGGAATTTGGCTACTATATTCCTTGGTGTTTTCAATTTGGGATCTCTTTCAGGAGGTGATCTCTGGATTCTTCCTATGGCTAATTTTACCCTCTGGTTCTAGGACTTCAGGGCAATTTTCCTTTATGATTTCCTGAAAGATACTGCCCAGGCTCTTTTTTTTTTCATTATGTCAGGTAGACCAATAATTTTTAAATTGTCTCTCCTGGATCAATTTTCCAGGTCAGTTGTTTTACCAATGAGGTATTTTACATTTTCATCTATTTTTTCATTCTTTTGTTTTTGTTTGACTGATTCTTGCTTCTCATAGAGTCATTAGCTTCCATTTGCTCAATTCTAATTTTTAACAAATTGTTTTCTTCTATTATATTTTGTACCTCCTTCCTCATTTGGCCAATTTTATTTTTTAGGGACTTGTTTTCTTCAGTGTGCTTTTTTTTTTCAGTTGGCCAATTGTATTTTTTAAGGACTTATTTTCTTCAGTGTACTGTTTTACAGTTGGCCAATTGTATTTTTTAAAGACTTGTTTCCTACAGTTAATTTTCATCCTTTCTTTTCTAAGCTATTGACTCTCTCTTGCATACCTCTCATTTCTTTTCTCATTTTTTCTTCTGCCTCTCTCATTTGACTTTTAAAATCCTTCTTGAGCTCTTCTAAGAAGGCTTCTTGGGCTTCAGACCAATTCATATTCCATTTTGAGGTTCCAGATGTGGGTTTGTTGACAATGTTGTCCTCTTCAGAGTTTCTGCCTTGATTTTCACTCTTCCCATAATAAGAATCTATCATACATGTCTTTTTGCTCATGGTGTTTGCTGGCCTTTGAAGAGATTAGGCTCTCCTGCTGGAGAGCAGAGGGCACCGACTCAAGCTTCTTGTATTGGGAGCCTAGGGCCTGATCAATGGCTTTGTGTGCTGGGGCCTCCAATGTTGGCAGTTGGAGGCTATAGAATTCTGGCAGCTTACCTGGAGTTGGACTGGAATCAGCAAAACTGGAACACTAGCGATAGGACTGGGTAGTGTGGCTCCAGCTCACCCAGGCCTTTTCTTCCTTTTGCTTTCTTAGCTACTTTCAGATGGACGTTGTAGGGTCTTTATCCACCAGGGGCCCCTTGGAGTGCTGTTTTCCTTAGTTTTGCTGGGGCGCTGGGAGAGCCAGTTGCTGTGGAATGCCAAGGCACCTGGTGGTTTTCTGAACCAGTTTCCACCATTTCCCTGCCCTCAGTGAGGAACTTGGGGGTCTAGGTGTTGGTGTTTGCCTGCTCTACCACCTGGGCTTCAGGATCTCTTCCTGGTATGCTGAGGTGGGTCTTTCCACTAGCTTGCTGGGATGCCTCCCATTCTATACTACTCCCCTTCTGCCAAGGTAAGAGGGACCTTTCCAGTTAATTCCTCAAGCTACCTGGGCTATTTGGACTGCTGCACCCCATCTTTCTTCTGGTTCAGCTGTTCCAGAGTTTTTCCAGGGGTGATATTTTTGGGGCTTTCAGGGATTAATAGGGGAGGGTAAGAGAAATTCCTCTCTTACTCCACTATCCTGGCTTCTGGAAGCGGAAGTCTGACAGTGCATTTTTTAAAGCACTTACTATCTATCAGGTACTATGCTATGTGCTGAAGATAAAAATACAAGCAAAAGTCTCTCATTCCATCCCTGACAGTATCTTCATGTTAACAAAGCTGCTAGCAAGGGGATGGAGAAGCTCAGAGAGCAGTTGGTGGAGTCAGGAATGATACTAATCAGGTTTTTATCAGACATTTGGTATCCTACCTTAAGATGTGATGCCTCAATGCCCTTAAATGTGGATTGTCCTCAACAAGAATCCTCCATTATTACTATGGCTAGTTCTATTTTTTTTCCTCCAGCTTCTAGTACCATTTCTATTTCTCATGCAGCAACTTGATGACTGAAATGTGGTTAGTTTAAATATCATAATTATCAGTCTCAATTTCCCTGTCATAAGGCAAAAAGAAAACATATTGCTATAAAAACTTTATGTATCTTTCCATTTTTGTGTTTATTGTTGATTTGGTGTAATTGAATATTTCTCAAGGCTTGCTCTTTTCTTTTCGCCAATGCTTAATGACACTTTTATGAGTGGCTATCCTTCATAATACTCCATCATTCTCCCACGTAAGATTTTATAAATGAGTTTAAATTCTAAACTGGTTTTGCCCTTGGCTGTCAGATCTCTCTATATGTCATAAAGATCAAGTGTTTGCTTGGCTAAGAGACTGCCTGTTCTGTTCCTCTCATTATGTTGTTTGACTTCTATCAGTTCAATTTCCTTAGGAAATAGTGATAATTGGTGCTGACTTCTATTCTTTATTAATTTCTCATTTTCAAGTTTTAATATCTTCTTTAAATACATTAGATTGGGTTTGTCTTAATTGCACAGCATATGTATTCTCCAAATATTTATTCATCTTTCTAATTTTTTATTGCTTTGAATCTTTTCTAACAAGGTAGTGATCTCATTGGGCACAGACAACTGATTCAGAAATGACCACCAATCCACAACTGGTTATTTTCTATTAAAATAAAATATAGTTCACTTAGTGTATGTGTCTGATGTTATTTGATATTGTCCTTGTTCAGAACTTCTGGACTCTTTTATTGAAACAAACATTTATGCCATATAGAGAGGAAGGTTATTGCAATATGCACACTTCAGCTATCTTTCATTTCTTCCTTTTGAATCATATATATATATATATATATATATATAGAGAGAGAGAGAGAGAGAGAGAGAGAGAGAGGCAATTGGGGTTAAGTGACTTGCCCAGGGTCACACACCTAATAAGTGTCAAGTGTATGGTGTCAGGCCAGATTTGAACTCAGGTACTCCTGACTTCAGGGCCAGTGCTCTATCCACTGTGTCACCTAGCTGCCCCTTGAATCATATTTTCCAAAATATTTTTCATTGTTCTCTTCTGTGTCCAATTTTGCATTGTAGCAACTGAATGTTAATATATACATTGATTTAATGCTATGGGTCCTACAGAGTTCTTAATATAACTCATAGAAATTCTTTACCTCCTTATTTTAAAAATTGCCATTATAAGTACATCATAAGTGCCATATGTGCAATAGGCCATGAAGTGATGTTTTTGTTGTCTTTGGCAACATGTTAAAAACAACTCTACTTGACCTTTTATCTGCTTTCCTGAGGAGGCCCAGTGATGCAGTCGTCCACTTCTCTCTCTCTCTCTCTCTTTTTTTTTAGTTTGCCTCATATGTAGGAAAAATATTCCATGGTTACATGAGAAATATTTCATATTTAGAGAATCAGTAGTTAAGGCAGCTAGGTGACTTAGTGTATACAGCACTGGGTCTGGAATCAGGAAGACCTGAGCTCAAGTCTAGCCTCAGGAACTCACTAACTGTGAGACCCTGGCCAAGTCACTTAACCTCTGTCTTAATCTACTCAAGAAGGAAATGGCAGACCACTCTAGTACCTTTGCCAAGAAAATCCTAAACAAGGTTATGAAAAGGCAGACACGAATGATTGTACAACAATGTTTATAAACAGTTTATTAAAAAAATGATTCTTAGAAGTCTCTTCCACTTTTCTGCCACGTCACTGAAGAATTGGTTGGGAATGGGTTTCAGAGGTCTAAGGGCCATTTAAAAAATTAATTGCTCACATTTTAATTTAAGGTACAACATAAAGGTCAACAGGGTATTGTGACTGCCCCCACAGAACATAAAGCAGAGAGTTAAATAGGTCTCTCTGCAACACAGAAACACTGGGACAAAAATAGTCATCATTAAATTGTACAGTGTAAAATATGCACATTTATTCTTTGTACACTAGAATATGTAAAGGAATAAAATAGGAAATTAAAGAAATATGGAGCCTAAATCTTTAACATTGCTGCACTGACAAAAACTGTAACTTTTGCCTAAGCAAGTTAAAATAGTAACCTATTTCTGAAGAGTGATCTCCGTATTTTTAAATATACCACTGAGTATTGTAGATGGTTCTCTTGAAAAAAAAAATATAGCATTTATCATTTGATAGAAGAGTATGTGTAATTTTCTGAAAGTTAGTTACATTCATTTGGCCTAATCATAATTAGAGTGATTTGTATACACAGGAATCATCATTTATTTAGAAGGAAATTAATTTCAAATGAATGGACTTAACTTGAATGTGCATGAAAAATACTTTTTAAATGAATAATTAAAACAACCTGTTTTTATTATAGTATTTTGTTTTTTCTAATTATATATAAAGACAAACAATGTTTATTTAAAAATTTTGAATTCCAAAATTTTCTCCCTCTCTCCCTCACCTCCCCCGTCTCTAAGATGGTAAGCAATTTGATATAAGATATATAATGTGCAATCATGTAAAACAGATTTCCATATTAGTCATGTTGTGAAAGAAGAAATAGATTAAAAAAACCCCACCAAAAAATGAAGAAAGTGGAAACAGTATGCCTCAATCTGCATTCAGATTCCGTTAGTCATTTCTCTGGATGTGAATAGCATTTTTTCCTCATGAGACCTTTGGGATTATCTTGAATCATTTTATTGCTGAGAATAACGAAATGATTCATAGTTGATTATCATAGAATGCTGTTGTTACTGTGTACAATGTTCTCCTGGTTCTTCTCCCTTCACTTTTAATCAGTTCATGTAAGTATTTCCAGGTTTTTCTGAAATCTGCTTGCTTGTCATTTCTTTTCATTTACTATGCAGTTATACTTTCATTTGTATAATTGTATAGGTTACTGAGTCATCACCCCTCCTTTGGGTGCCTGCTGGGATCCTATGGCAAGAGCTGTTAGTAGAATGTCCTAACTAGATTCAGAGTATTAAGGTTGTGAATTGATATGCAGGTTCTTTCGCTCACTCCTCAATTTTCCAGTTAATCAGCTGTCTAGAAATATTTCCACAGCCATTAGGCTTCCAGAACATAATACATTACAAACACAGAATTACAGAATCATAAAAAAAAAGAATCACAAAGTTTGAGTCAGAAAGGGCCTAGTACAACTCTTCCCTCCTGAATTTCAAATAACAAAAGGAGAGCCCAGGAAGTCAGAAAGTAAAGCTTGGACCAAAGTGGGTTCTGTGTGGTAGTGAGTGATAAAAACATCGATATTTTGAGAAGATAAGTACTGGAGTTCAAATATATCAGCAATAAGAACTTGAACATTGGATAAAAGACCTGAACTTTCTGGAGGTCCAAAGAGGAAAAACAAAATCTTTCTGGTAGCTGTTCAAACTTATTATTTTACCTAAATGTGTTTGTTCAGTGTCCAGGATGAGAGTGGGCAGTCAGGTACATTCCTATATGCTTTTATTTTCTCTAGAGTGCTTTATAAGTTAGTTTCAGAGTCATTAAGTTCTCAATAATCACTTAATACCCAATTGCACATAGGCAATAAGAGCTAAAAAGATAAGAGATAGAATCCATAATTTTCAAAATCACAGTTTTTCTTCCTAATTATCAGCTACTCTGACTCTACTACTACTAACACTAGTCTGGGACATCTCTTACTTTTCTACCATGTCCCAGGATGCTCACTATTTCGAAAACCTCATCAACCTGTAAGATCCCATTAGCCTTGGTACTCCACCTCATCCTGACCCTCTATTGTTGCAACTAAAAGGGAGGAGCCATGAACTTCACAACCTCCCTTTAAGGAAAAAGTTCTCATAACATCTCCTCATTTCTCACCTGGCTGTACTTCTCTGATTTCTACACCAAGCTCCTGAGTCAGGTATCTTCCTTTGCCCTCCTACCCCTACCTCCTGCTTTTTAGCTTCTTATTGTATGTGGTCTTCCCCCATTACATTTTAAGTTCCTGTAAGGCAGGGAGTATCTTTCTTTTTTCATATTTGCAACCCCAGCCCTTAGCATAGTGCCTGGCACAAAGTAGGCAATTAAATATTTATTGACAAGTTATTGACTATTTTAATAAGGAAGGAAATTTTTGATAGAGAAGAGGACTACATGGAACAAAATTCTATTGTGTGGAATAATATAACTCAATAATGTTCGTAGTATGTAGTGCAATATTGGATTTAGTGTTCTCAAGTACAATTAGCAAACCTCAATTTTCTCTTCATGTGGAGATATTAGGGTGTATGGTAGATTTTGTTTTGTTTTAGAATCCATAAATGTGACATAAATTGTGATTCTCATTCAAGACTATATTGGAGGGAAGTTTAACTTCTTGTAGGAATAACCAAGGAACTTATGCAAGTAGCAAAGTGAGTATTGGAAAGTGCTAGAGTCATGAAAGGTAATATTTGAGGGCTATTGTAATTTTAGCTGGAACAAAAAGTGTGGGAAGGAAAAAATGTGAAGAAAGGCTGGGAAATTAAAGTGACACATCTCCTATAATGATACAGCAAGCACAGGTCAAACCTATCCAGCATTTGTTAATACATAATTAAGAAAATCACAGGGCTAAAGAATATATTTAAAAGCAGTAACTGTCAAAATCCCAAGTGCTGGGCTATTCTTATGATCATTTTACTTTACGGAGAAAAGTTAATGTGTTGTCAAATGAGAGCAATTGAGTTTATCTGTCTAAGCAAGAAGAACAAGATGAATGGTGTCTTTAATGTGATGGATAGATACCAATCTGTGCTGGGCAATAGGTGAAAGACCATTTAGGGATCACTATGAAAAAGTTGAGAGTTTTGAGAAAAGTTTCTTTATAAATCATGTAAATGTAATCCCATAATCCAAAGCATATTTACATTTTTCCTTTTGTGATATTATCTGAGAAATCGGGTATTGGACAGCATTGTAAAACACAAGACTATGTCTTTACTAAATGGAAAAATGATCTCAATACTTGTCAATGATTTTGCTTATTGTGTGCACCATCAATAGCTCCCTGTTGTGAGCTGGTATTTTGGCAATGAGAAACACAGTACTATTGCTCAGGCCAAGTTACCAGTACAGAAAAAAAATCTGGTGTCTTATTTTGTAACTGTATTTTAAATGACATTTATATGTTATTTTAAAAAGTAAAGGTAATAAATTTTAGTTTATTTAGTTTACTTAATAAAAATGATGTTATTCATGATGAAGTATTAAAAAATGTTTGCCTTTAGAAAAAATAAAATAATATTCCCTGTTTACAGATACTGATGAAAAATTCTATGCATGCCTAAGAAAGTGCTCTGTTTAAGGAGGCAGGGATTGGAGGAGGGTAACATTAAAGGTTATTGCCCAGGAAGTCAGCAGTGAGGGTTTATACCAATGTAGTGATAGTATGAATAGAGAAAATAGAATGGATGCAGGAAATACTGTGGAGATAAAATCTAAACAACTTAGCAGTTAATTGGGTTTGGAGAAGGGGGAAGCAAGGGAAGTCAAAGAAGATGAACAGAGGAGACTGGGGAGCTAGAAGCATCTCTAGATCATCTTAGCCAAGTGATCATCCAACCTCTTCTTAAAAAAAAAAAAAACTTCTTTGACAAGGAAGTCAAGTCCTAACAAGGGAAATCATTTGAATTTCAGTTCTAATTACTAGTAATCTCTTCCTTAGAGATGGTACCTGTCTTCCGTATCTTTCTTCTATCATCCCTATTTCAACCCTTTAGAACTGCATCCAATAATTCCTAATTTTCTTTCCAATGACAAAAATGTTTGCGGACAGCTATTCCTTAAGTCTTCTCTTTTCCAGGTTAAACATCCTCCATTTCTTCAAATGATGCTCTTCTACAATTTGATTTCAAATCACCCTTCTACTTTAGATCTACTCGAATTTATCCTCTTACAATGTCTTGCTGAAATTCAACATAGTGCTCGAGGCATTGTGTACTGAATTCAGTGGAAATGCCAACACTTTAATCCTGGACATCACACATCATTGAACACAATCTCAGAATTACATAGTTTAGGGCAGGGATGGGGAGCCTGCAACCTCTAATCCACATAGTGGCCCTCTAGGTCCTCAAGTGCAGCCCTTTAAATGAATCTGAACTTCACATAACAAATCTCCTTAACAAAAGGATTTGTTCTGGAAAACTTGGACTCAGTCAAAAGACCACATCCAAGGACCTAGAAGGCCACATATCACCTGGAGGCCCCGGGTTCCCTACCTCTGATTTAGGGGATATTGCCATTAATTGCTGACCCATATTGAGTCAAATAAAACCCCCAGGCCTTTTAACCTCAAAAGGTGTTATCTAGCCGTGTCCTTGGTCCTATCCTTGTGCAGTTTGCATTGATAGATTACTTTTCATTTTGTGGGAAAACCGGCTCAGTCTGCCATCATACTATTTTAAAAGAGAAGTTAGAGCTAAAAGGGTACTTTCCCCTTTTTTCTTATAAGATGTGGCCAATGTAATAGTGACATAAAATCAGAGACTTAGAGCTATAAGCGGTGTAAAATGTCACAGAGACCAACCTTCCTTATTTTCTAGATGAAAGAACGGAGACGATGAGAAATTAACTCCAGGATCACACTGAGTGGCCAATGGCAGAACACTATTTGTCACCTTGTCCTGGAATTACAAATTTAAGACTCTACTCAACCATGCCAATTTAATTCTATGAATTGCAACAACCATAAGGTTATGGAATAAAGACTATATCTGTGATTTCACATGTATGGGGAACTCCTGGATCAGGAAACTCCTTCTACCTTATCCAGGTTAACACCTTTCATTTCACTCACAATTTTAGAAATTTGCCTGTGCGTCATTGAGAGGCTAAGTGACTTGCCAAGGGTAAAACATCCAGTCTTCCTTGCTTTAAGTTTAGTTCTATAGGTATAGCAAAAAAACTTCCTCTAAAATTGTCTTGTTAATTGATATCCAATTACTATGCCTTGGGTTGATGCAATTCTAACTCGCAGAATGAGGTTTGTCTAAACAGAAGGGAAGTGATAAACTGTGTGTCAAAGAGAACCAAAAAGTTATGGTTACGGCACAACAAAGTTACAAGAGAAAATAAGCATCCAATTGCTAGGTAAAATGCAAATTGATTTAAAACGTTTCTGAGTTCTTCAATATTTCCATTTGATTTCACATATACCAATTTAGAGCCCCCAGAATTATATACATCGGGGCAGATTGTTGCTAAACATTAAGTGATAAATATAAACAGTTTATAGTCTGTAATTGGTAACAAAAAAAACCCCACACATGATAATTAACCATCCCACCTTTACTAAATTGTAAGACTCGTAAAGAAGAGTTAAATGATCCTAGTTATTTTGAAACTTCTTACTTTCCACTTTCTAATAGTTACTCCCCTAGTTCCTTCTGAGAATGTTCACAAGTAAGGATTCCACCGAGGTATTTTTTCACTTGTTAAATTTTTTCTTCTTTACTATAGACAACCCTCTCGACGAATTTCATTTACATGTTTGGGTGAAATCTGTGTGGAATAGGATCTGGGGCCAGTATTTTTAAACTTCTTCAGAATCATCAAAGTCTAAATTTCCAGTCTCACTTTGGGGAATGCCTTACTTCCTCATTAAGGTTTGGATACAGAAACAGTGTATTTAAAAAAAATCTTTAAGTAAATACTCCCTTCAGATTATAAATCTCTCCAATAAATGTACAAGACAGTTTTCATTCCTTTTTTTCATTTCTTTTTTTAACCCTTCAGTTATTGCTTTCTACCTACAAGTTGTTATTTAATTCTAATTCTGACATCTTTCAGATACAGTTTTAACAGCCAATGTGATCTGTTATCTGTACATTTGCTTCATTCTATTGGTCTTACTTATTGTGTAAGTTCCTAGTGGTGTGGGACTGGATTTTGTGACCCACTTTTATAACATCTAGTACTGTGACTGGCCCACTGTACTACATTCTTTATACATATTGAGTAAAGTGAAGAAGAGAATCACAATATTTTCTTTTGAAGGGGCATTGAGCAAGGCCTAAAACATGATGAGGTATTTTTCTTCTGACACAGCTGTTCATGGTCTGGAAACTTCTTACTTTTTTTTGGTCTTCTTCTACTTTACTCTTTGCCATACACTTGATGATCCAGCCTCATTAATCTACTTGCCCTCTCTCACATAGACACTCCATCTTCTGTCCATGCCTTTTCACTGACTGATACCCATGCCTAGAATTCTTCTGCTGCTCACCTTTTCTTCCTGGCATCCTTTAGGACACTTCAAATCCTGTATTCTGCAGGAGGCCTATATTCCTGCAGGAAATTCCTTCCTATCTCCCCCAATACCCCTCTCCCTACAACCCCCTACTAGAGCCTCTCTCCTGCAATTACATTTCTTTCACATTACACATATTATATATGCACACCCACGTACTATATACATGTCTATATCTCAAATTGTATCTATATCTACCTACATATATTTTATATATACATAGTTGTTTGTAAGATGTCTTCACTTTTAGAACGTGAGCTTCTCGAGGGCAAGAGCTATGTCTTTCATTTCCTTGTATCCCTAGTGGCCAGGTTTTCCCACTGCATCTCGGGATGTCACCCAGCATGCTGACTTACATCTTGCCACTGGACCCTGATGACTTTGAAGGAGAAAGTGAGCCTGATGACTTTGCACAGCTCTGCCTCACTTAAATTCAATTCACTTGCAAGTAAAGATATCATCCTCATTATGTCATTGGTCCCCTTTGAGAAGGGAGGATGAACAACAACAGTACTTAGTTCAGGCCCCAGTACGTAGCAACCTCTAATAAACTATTATTGGCTGAAATGATAAAGGTGCTTCTCAATATCATGGAGAAATTCAGTAAAGTCCAAGCCCAAGAATTATTTCTTATGAAGACAGAAGCAAAATAGGAGTTAAACAGTTCTGCTGTCTTATTGCTATCAATTATTTATTATCCTCTTGTCTTTGCCTTTTTTTAATATAAATATCTTCCCTTAAGCTAGATATCATAAAGTATAGCTACAACATCAGAAAAGAACAGCAACTAAGACATCCAGAAGTTTCTAGGAGATAAACACTAAAAAAAATGAGCTAATAATAAAAACCATGGCTTCATTTCCATATATGAAAATGTTCAAGGTGTGGTTAAAAAGCAAGGTAAGTGAGAGAGTCTAATGCAAAGAAAGAAATTTGGCTTTATTAAAAAGCACCTGCACATACAGCCTAGGCTAGGTAAAGGTATAGGTGTACATATCCATTAGGAAAGTATACTACTAGAAGAAAATCATAGAATCAAATGAAGATAAATTTAGAGAAATTAGTAGTAATACTGTCTTTGACATATACTAGAAACCACGTGGACAGAAAGAGTTAATAAACACGGACTTTGGGAAATAAATCTCTCTCTTATATTAATGATGGAGGACTTGAACTATCCATGTATCTGATGGAGCTCTTTCTCTGCCCAAAAGAGAACAGAGAATAATTTATTAAACTATCTTGATACAATTTCTTCCTTCAAAAAGAAGTCACAAATGAAGCGAATCTCTACTCTGGATCTGATTGTCACAAACAATGGGGAAATGATTGCTAGAGAGGAAATGATGGTAACCCCAGGGATGAATGACTAAATCACCTTGGAGTTTGTTATAGGTAAAAGTGAAAAATTGTCTGATTCAAACCCTAGGTGAATATTTTTTTAAATGGTTCAGAGGAAATATCAGAGCTCATTGGACTAAAATTCTTCAGGAGAAAATTGACCCAAGAGCAACTGGAAGCTCTAAAGAAAGAAATCTCAAAGATAATAAAATTAATAATTTGAATTCAAAGGAATGAAAAAACTTGTCTAAAAACACAAAAGAATACACATAAGGATCTTACCAACAAACTTCGGTCAGGGCCAACGAGGTGTTATGGTGGATAGAGTGGTCAGCCGAAACTCAGGAAGACCTATCTGACTGTGTTCAAATCCAGCCTCAGATGTTTTACTGGCTGTGTGATTCTGGGAAAGTTACTTAAACTCTGTTTTCTCAACTGTAAAATTGAGATATTAATAGCACGTACCTCCATGGTTATTTTGAGGATCAAAGGAGATAATCATTATAAAATACTTACCAAGCACTATATCAATGTTCATTATTTTTAAAAAGGCATCTACCTAAGATGGAATCAAGGACAGAGAGCGAAGGAAGAAGATATACTGTCTGATAAAATACTGTTATGTTGGGTACTAACTCTCAGAATGAACGAAAGCTATCAAGGAAAGGTAAATATAACAAAAAGGATTTGATATTTTTCTTTTTTGTTTGTTTACTTGCTTATTTTAAACTAATGAGAGAAATATTAGGATCTAAGAAGGGGGAAAACACTACTGGCAGCAATGATGATAACTAATAGAATGGAGGACGAAAATGGACCAACTCTTTTTTTTTTTTAAACTTGTCAAGAGGAATGTCCTGTGATCTGGAAAGAAGGAGAGAACAGCACTGGTTTCTAGGAGGCTGATATATAATAAGTAGGAAGATAATAAGAGTTCAACTCACTGAACATATGAAACTACAGTCTCAGTAATTGAAAGAGATAGTGGATTTGACACCTGAGTCCCTGTCAGTGATCTTTGAGAGATCATAGAAAATGATAACGATGTATCAGATTTGGGGAAGAGCAAACACTATTATTTTTTAAAGGTGGGAGAAAGGAAACTTCACATTCTAGGCCAGTGAGCTAGACATTGATTCTTGGCAAAAATCTAAAAATATTATTAAAGACTTACTTGGTGAACTTCTAGAAAGATATGGGGGTTAGAAGACATCATGGATATATTAAGAATAGGTCATGTCAGACTAACTTATTTACTCTATGAGGAATTCACTGAAACATGATAAGATTTTTATGAATGAAGGCAGAATAAAATAAAGAGTGAAATTAACAGAACCCAAATAGTATGCACAATCACTAAAACAATGCAAATGAAATATCAGCAAAAGGAGGATGAACTTTGAGCATTTGAATAAACAATATTCATCCTGGAGAATATATAATAAAATACAACTTGCTTCTAGTAGCAGAGAGGCATTCCAATGGTAATGAGTGCTGACTATGTTGGCAGAAGTGATCAGTGTTGTAGGTTTTGTTTGTTTGTTTGTTTTGCTCATTTGGTTTTCTTTATTAATAAAGAAAGTTCCAACAGGAGAGTAGTATCTATTAAAAATAACTGTGATATTAAAATGAGCTGCCTCAGTAAACTTTTACAAACAGTTCAGAGGGCAATTCAATTATCTTCCTATTCTATTTATAGCATACATTTCCCATCATTACATAGAACACATCTCAGACTTTTCTAGTGTACTGGTTATCACTGTGGAATTTCTCCAGACAACAATGGTGCTTAGAATACATGTCTGATCATGCAGCTGAATGTTATTATTCACCTAATTTCTATCAATAGCTGAGCTAAATAATCTTTTTTTTTTCTCAGTCCAGATGAATTCTGGAACATTCTAGGCATGCTGCCAAGAAAGAAGCAAGGTACAAAACTTTGATTTTAGAGTAGATGAGATAATTTGTTCATGAACATGGTAAATTTTTCATATAGTTCCCTACTGTTTCTAATTCCTCCCTACAGTTCTAGTGAAAAGTGATCCAGCCAGCACCAAAGAGGGATAAATTTCAATTTCAATCAGCTTATTGGCATGATAACTTATATAAATATAGTCGATGTGAACATATCAAAACTGGATGACTAAGAAAATGTTTTATAGTATGTATCTATTTCTCATGATTATTTTTTCAAGTTAATAGCAGACTCCAGGTTCTTTGGGATGTGTTTTCTCTTCTTTTAGACTTTTTTTGTTCATTTGTTTTATAATTTTTTCAACCTCTACCTTTTTAGATGCAATTTTCCCACTATCTTTTTAAAGTTGAAGAATACTTTCTTTAGTTCTGACTTTTGTGTAGGAGAGGAATATTTATCTTTTTCATCCTATTAACTTCTTACAACAATTCCAAAGTTGTAATCAATAGGAATTTGTTCCTCAATTTCTGTTTCCCAGTAGTGATTCTATGAAGTCATATGCTGTTATAAGCTAGTTGGTAAATTTGGTTGCATAGTTAATAAGGTTAATAACTTAAGAAGTGCAAAAGACTCATTTCTTTGGAAATAAAAGAAAAAGGAAAGTGTTGATGGGCATTCTGGTTTGTAATATTGATGCCTGTGTTGAGGTTTAGTACCATGTCTAAAGTGTAATCTGTATTCAAATTTCAAGTCTTAAATACACTGAGTACGGGTACTCAACTTGAGTAACCAGCACAAGAATACTTGGTAGTTGTGAGGAATAAATAAGAACATATATAATGTGTGTCATATCTATAAAATGTTATATAACTGTAAACTGTTGTTTTTATTATAGGCCTGAGAAGGATTTCAGAGGTCATTTGCAGTACCTCTCTGTGTAGATGGTAATCTGAGGCCTAGAAATAGTTAGAGTTGTCCAAAGTCATAAACAAATGAGTAACGGAGTAAGGATTATAGTCCAAGCATCTCAGATACTTATCCAGTGACTTTTCCAGCATGGGCCCCTACCTTATTAACATATAAGACTTAATTTATTATATTATATTATGGAAACTCCTGTTTTATCTCATAAATTTTAAAAAAAGATTTTATTTGGATGTGATTTCTTCCACAGAATACTACAAATTTCCACTTTTAGAACAGGTGTATTATATTTAAGGGCTCCTGATAGAGATAGCCTAACTGGCATAAATGATGTTTGAAGAAACAGAAAGCATTTTTAATAAATAACTACTATTATTCTTTACGACCAAAAGCAGCAACAAAACTTATAATAGGCATTCATAATGTAAACTTCAATTTCCCAAGTTCATAGAAAGTAATCTGACTGGCAGGGACCTTTTAAGTCATCAAACCCTTCAGTTTAAAAATTAGAAATTGAAAACTAGAGAGATAGAGACATTTTTCTTATTTCACACATGTACAAAATTCCTGAGCTAGGCTTGGTACCCACATTTTCTGCCTCCAAATTCATACCTCCTCTTCTATGGTCATTCCAGCTGTAAGAGAAATAGAATATTATACTAAATTTTGGGTGGGGAAGCAAAGCCAAGGTAAAGATCTTGTCTTATTTATTATATGGTCTGAAACATCCAGATGGGCTCTCAGTAAGACCATATTGTTTCATTAATAGTTTATTATTTAGCCTAAATGCTATGTGTAGAAAATTAATAAAAGTTTCAAGAATATGGCTATGCTCTGATTAGTGTGGGTAATGAATCCCATGAAATAGTCACATTATTTGCACTATTCAAAATTATAACTACATAAAAGGTAGTTATTGGTTCCAGCTTAATGGAAGCATTGAGTGTGAATTAAAATAATTCAGCCATTTCACAGGATTGATTCTTTACACTAATCAGGATCTAGCTATCCTAGCTATATATCAGTTGGTTGAACTTTTTAAAAGACATAGTATAACCTGGGCCTCCTGGAGTCATAATAAAAATGGAAGTCTAAAGGTCATAGAGAATTTGGAGGACCAAAGGTCATAGGGACTTGGTGAGCTAATGCGGGTATATATACATTTTTCTTATATTATTGGATTTCCCTGACCTTTGGCCTTGAAGAGATTTCTGTCCAGGACTTTTGCATAAACAGAGGGAGAGATAGTAAAGAATGAAGGATCAGCTGTCCTGTACTCTATTCTTGCTCTGTTTTGTGGTAAAGGTGTTCTGCCGAAAGAGCTGTTAACACAGAAAAACAGAGTCAAGAATACAGAGAACAAGTATAAGGTGCTAATCAGACCAGTAGTGGTCAGAAAAAATGAAGACAGAGAGTGACTGAATCTAAGAATTCAGTTGTGACTGGATCAGGCATGATTAGCTGCCATGTTTAGTTCTTATATTAGTTAACGAAGATTTCAACAAGTTGACAAAATCATTCTCTCCTACTCTGTCAGGAGAGAGATCAGGGTAGTTGCCACCCACATAATCAACCTCATTTCCTTTCCCTTCTGTTCCACTTAACCAAGCAAGAAGAACATATGAGGAAGAAACTGAAAAGTCAGCCCCAGCTGAGTTTTCTGCAACCTGCTACTGGAAGCACTGTTTCTTTTTAATATATAACTGTGATTTTTTTTTTATATTCTCTGACTGTGTCAATATATCAGATGACCATTAACAGTGAATTGCTGAATCCTATGTGCTTATGGGGCTCATTTTTGAGAGTGAAAGGGAAACCATGGATTGAGGACTAGGACTAAGTAAATGTGGTGTT
This sequence comes from Phascolarctos cinereus, assembly GCF_003287225.1. Lineage (NCBI taxonomy): Eukaryota > Metazoa > Chordata > Mammalia > Diprotodontia > Phascolarctidae > Phascolarctos > Phascolarctos cinereus. The sequence goes on from NW_027555847.1 coordinate 397,828,837, forward strand.
GAGGAGGAGAACGTTATAGTTTTGGGCAATTTCTGAGAATATTCTAAAACATAGCTGTTAGATGACAACTGAAAAGAGGTGGGGGAGAGAGAGAGACAGAGAGAGAGAGAGAGAGAGAGAGAGAGAGAGAGAAACAGAGGAGGGGAAGAGGGATAGAAACAGAGGAGGGGGAGAGGGAGACAGGGGAGGAGGAGGGAGAGGGAGAAGGAGAGAGGAGAAAGATTGGCCAATGAGAGTTCAGTGTTCAGTCCTGGGAGCACATTCAGGGACCTTTGTCTTCAGTCATCTCAGAGGAGTCGTTTGGTAAATCCATTTTTGAAAACTTGGGATAACATGGAATGCAGAGGCTTTGTCTCTGATTTAGAGCATGTACAGATATTCTGTAACTGTTTCTTGTTCACTTATTGCATGGTGAATAAAACCTTTTAATTGACTGCTAAGTCATAACTAAATGTGTATGAGAAAGGTCATGAAAAGCCAGATCATTTTCCTTTTCCTGGTGGTGAGTGAGGGAAGAAAATCCTTTAGGCTGGTACGTAGGAAGAAAGCTCCTTATTTCCCTCCCTGACAAATGGCCCTCAATGCATGTACTTCCATTTCTTCTGTTCATGTTGTGTTTCTTCTCTCTTGCTCTTAGGTGAATGAGTATGGAAGACAGGAGGGTGTACTTGGCTGTGGTTTTCTGAGCTTTGAAAGGTTGAAGACCCAGCACCATATGTATATATCTGAAAATCTATATCTGTCTGTATCTAAATACAGATATAGAAAACCAATTAATAAGTACTTACAATGTTAAAGGCACAATGCTAAGCTGTGAGGATACAAATAGAAAAGTATGACAACCCCTGCTCTCAAGGCGCTCACATTTTAATTGAGAAGAAAATACATATTGAAGATTTCAGCTACAGGTCAGATGGACATGTCCCATAGTCTTTAGGGCACAGCAGCAAAACAGATATTAATTCTTCATTTTAACTTCATTTCTACTGACATAAATCATATTGGTTTTGGTCATTGAACCATTAGACACAGCGGAGGATTTTGTGACAAAAATTTTCTTTTCTGCGTCTTTTTTTTTTTTAGTTTGGGCTGTAGCATCTTCAGAAGCAGTTGCCTGACTGCGTCTTCACAGGGCTTAATTCCTAGGTTTGTGGCTGACAGCATTGGGCTGAAGATGTTGCTATTCCCAAGGCTCTTGGATTCAGGGTCTTGGGCTGTCTCTATCAGGATATAAAACATCTTTAGCTATTTTATACCTACCAGATTGGCTAAAATGATAAAAGGGGGAAATGACAAATGCTAGAGGGGATGTGGAAAAATTGAGACACTAATTCATTGTTGGTGGAATTGCAAACTCATCCAACCATTCTGGAAAGCAATTTGGAATTATGCCCAAAGAGTTATTAAACTACCTATACCCTTTGCCCAAGCAGTACCCCTACTTGGTCTATTTCCAAAGGTAACTAGGGAAAAAAGGAAAGAAATCTATACGTTCAAAAAAAGTTTCTAGCAGCTCTCTTTGTGGTGACAAAGAACTGGAAATTGCAGGGATGTCCCTCAATTAGGGAATGTCTGAACAAGTTGTGGTGTATGATTGTGATAGAATACTACTGTGCTACAAGAAATGATGAGCTCATTGATTTTTAGGAAAAAAGACATGGAAAGACTTGCATGAAATAATGAAGAGTGAAATAAGCAGAACCAAGAGAGCCTTGTGTACCATAACAGGAATATTGTTTTAAGAACAACTTTGAATGAATAGGTTATTTTGATTATTATAAATGTCCAAATTACTATAAAGAACATAAAAAGAAGGATGCTTTCTACATCCAGAGAAAGAATTGATAAATAGAAGTATGTATAGAATAATTTTACATATACACACATATATCTATTTGTGTTTGATGGTATCCATCTTTGGGTGGGGGTGGGGGCAAAGAAATTTACATGATAATTTTGTACATTTGAAAGGAATAGCAAGTTGTGCATAGTAGAATTGCACTTTCATGTGTATTTACCTTTTTTTATTGTACTGTTTTGGAAATGACTGTTTTAGTCCATAACTTAAAAATAAAATTAAATAATTAAATAATTACTAATTAATCAGTAAAATTTTAATACCAATTTAAAAAGGGATATGATGGGGAAATGACAGTCAAGCTTGTGGTGGTGATGGTTTGACTTGCCTGGCACATCCTGCATCCTGTATCTTACTTAGACCATTTTGCTGTTTCAAGTAGGGTGGTTTGCCTATCCTATGTTTGGCAGTTGGTTGCAGTTTGTGGGAATGGCTAGCCCCTGTTGCAGAGGAGCTATGTTCCTGGGTGGTTGATGGCTGTGAGGGCTGAGCTAGGAGCAGGGATGGTGATCTGGGAGGTGCTAATACCCAGAGGCTCCTGTGCCTTTCTGACATTTACTAGTAGTTGATCTGTAGTTGTTGCTGGTGGTAAGAAGGAAAGTGCATACGTCTTCCCAAGGATTTCTCTCTATAATGATGGCAGCCAGAGGTAGGTTAGAAACAGGACCAGTTGTCTGGGTGGTGTTCCACAACTGGGGAATGATTCTGTTTTTATTTTCTTCACATTCCATTTTTAAATGTCAATAGCTATGGGAGAAAAAGCACATTAATCCATTAATTTCATATTTGGAACCAGCTGGACAGTGAGGTGGCACAGTGGATAGACTACCGAGCCTGGAGTCAGAAACACTTGAATTTGAATCTGTTTCAATACTTACTAGCTAGGTGTCCCAGCACAAATCACTTACTTAACTTCTATTTGCCTCAGTTTCCTTATCTATGAAATGGAGATGATAGCACCTACCTCCCAGAGTTGTTGTGAGGATCAAATGAGAAAATAATTGTAAATCACTTAGTATATAATAATTGCTACACCTGTTCTTCTTCTTCTTATTTACAATTATTTTCAGAGATTAGTTCAAACCTGGAGCCTGAAGGAATAAGCCATAATGTAGCTAAGTTGGAATTACTTTAAAATAGGGAGAAATAGATGTCAGACTTGGGACCCTGCCTGATGATGGCTGGGTAAAATTTCAGCACTGGCCCCAGGGGAATGCAGATAAAAGGCTGCTCAAAAGGCAAGTGACCTTGCCCTTTGCTACAGATAAGAAATCTCCTTTCTGCTTTGAAGTTTTACCCAGGGCTGGCCTGAGAATTTACTCTGTTTTGATTGATTCTGGTTGGTACTGTAGACTTAGCATCTAAGTTCCCAGACCCTATCAATTCTGATTTCTACTACAGTGCACTACTACAGCACGTGCTGCTTTTCTGATTGTACATAGTCTGCTATTTGGGAGAAAAATCGAGATATTTATTTTTGTTGAAGAAATGTAGTTATAAAATTGTTGAGAGAACTCCAAACAGCCAATTTGGGGAGTTCACACATCATCACAAGCTCACAGTGTGTTGTTATTTTAATGGAAGATGTTTTGAAGAATCCTCTCACTTTTCACTACTCTTCCCCAACATCCTGTTTTTTATTGGCTGCTAATTGTTTTCCTGCTGGTTAAAGTACTTTGTGTCAGCACTTCATTTCTAATGATTTGTTCTGCCAAAGCCCAAAGGTATCCAACCTACTGTGTGCAGGAAGAAAATGGATAATAAAACAGTTTAATTAATGGGAACAGTATAGAATCTCAACTCTGCTCGATGGATTCCAGTTAAAAATCAATCATTGGCTTTTAATTTTCTGATAAATGTAAAGCTGTATGGAATGAAACACCACTAAAGGCACTTACATATGGAGGTCTAAACTGATGGGAAGCCTTTTGATTTATTATACAACAGATAGGATCTGCATGATACAGTATCCTGATGGTTTATGAGCCTATGAAAATCTTATAATGAAGGTTATTCCTAAACTCATAAAATTTCATATTCCTGCCTGTACTCCATCATCAAACTACAGCAGGAGATTTGGATTGATAAACATATTAATTATAAAAATAAACCTTCCATTTATTTCTGATGAGATTTTTTTCAGTTGAAAGTTACATTATGGAAGATGAAGCTCTGCCACCATACTTCATAGCAATAGTAATAACAGATGACATTTATATACTATTTTATATACATTGGCATTTTGCAAACTATAAAGTGCTATATATTTATGGATAATCATGGTGATGATGTAACAATAATAATTACTGTAAATGAAATATTAATAATATACTGACATATCTGATTATGTTCATAATATCCTATATTAATGTAGCAATTATTATGTAATACATTTATACACTATTAGAAATATTACTGATATCATTATTAGTATTATTATTTATAGAGCACGTTACAATTTGCAAAGTGTCAATTTACATATAATTTTACATTTTTTTTCAAAATAATCCACGAGGTCAGTATTGAAACTATGATTAAGTAATCTGAGTACTAAAGAAGCCAGGTCTCAGAGAAGTGAAGTAACTCATTTAACCTTGCATTTTGTCATTCATCTTTCATTTACTTCCTTTCCTCTTACTCTTCTTAACTCTCTGTAGTCTGGCTTTGACCCTCATCATTTAACTGAAACTTCCCTCTCCAAAGTTAACATTGATTTCTTAATTGCCAAATCTGTAGCCTTTTCGCAATCTTCACCTTTTTTTGGCCTTTCTGGTGCTTTTGACACTGGAAACCATTCTCTTCTCCTTGACATTCTTCTCTCTGAGTGTTCATGATCCTGCTCTCTTCTGCTTCTCATCCTATCTTTCTAATTGCTGCTGGATCTTCATCTAGGCCATAGCTGAAATATGTGGGCACTTCTCAAGGCTCTGTCCTGGGCCCACCTCTCCCTTCATGCCATTTTCACCTGGCGATCTCATTAGTTCTCAAAGATTCAATTATCAGTGCTTTGAAGGTGTTCTCAGTCATATATCTAGTCCTAACCTCCAATCTCCCTTTTCTATCTGATGTCTGGACAAATGGAACTGTCCCATAGACATCTGAAAGTCATAATGTCCAAAACCAAACTCATTTCCTTTCCTCCCAAATCCTTCCCTATTCCTAACTTCACTATGACTGCCTAGGGCACCATCATTCTCTCAGTCACCCAGGCTAACAACCTGGTGTCATCTTTGACTACACATTTCCATACACCACATATCCAATCAATTACAAAGTTCTGAAAATTCTACCTTCAAAATTTCTCTTGTATAGGCCTTCTTTCCTCCTTTGACACTGCTACCACCCTAGTAAATTATCTTATTGCCTTAGCCTGGACTATTGCAATAACATTCTGGTTAGTCTCCCAAACTTAATTCTCTATTTCAGCCCTTCTCTTTTCAGCTCTACAATTGGTCTTCCCCAAGTACAGGTCTGCCATAGCATTGCTCTATTCAATAAATTTCATTGTTTCCCTATTCCTCCCATCAAATACAAAATCTTTTTTAGCTTTTAAAGCCCTCCAGGCATTTTCACTGACTGTCCCACATGCCTGAAATTCTCTCCTTCCTCATCTTTGCTTCCTAGATTCCTTGACTTCTTTAAAACATACCCTAAAATTCTACCTTTTGCATGAAGACTTTCTGGATGTCTGTTCATGGTAAAACATTCCCTCTGGGGTGTCTTCATTTTTTTCCTGTTTAGGTCTTGCTTGTGTATTACTGTTTATATGCTGTCTGTCTCATTAGAATGTGAACTTCTTGAGAGCAAAGCTTGTTCCCCCCTCTTTTATTTGAATCCCTGGTACTTAGCATGGTGTCTGGCATATTGTAGACAATAAAGTCTTATTGACTTGACTCTCATCTTTCAGAAGAAGAAGAAAATAATGAAAATACCATCCTGGAATTGATTTTTGCAGGAAAAGAGACTTTATGTGGGGAAGCAGAAATTATTGAAATCTTGAGAAAACCTAGGGAAGAAGTAGTTGTGTTATCAAGTGGAAATTGCTGAAATCTCAAGAAAACCTAAGGAAGAAGTAGCTGTCATTTCAGAATTGATATATAAGAAGATTAACTTTGGGCATGGTCTCCCCTTTACTGTAGTCTTTATCAGAGCTTATTTTAAAGAGATCTGAAGCAGACCACATCCTGAAGCTATAAAATCATGTTAAGGAAGACATCAGGCATTCAGGATGGAAATTTCAGTCATAATTCCTAAGTGACTGAAATGAAAATATAGAGAGGGTGGTATGTTAAAATATACTTGTGACTATATATGTTGGTCCAGAAAGTTTTATCATTTGCCATCTTCAAAACCCCTAGTGGAAGGGCCAATGACCCAAATTTTATACATGCCTATAAATGAGCTTACTGATGAACTTAAATTTTAAAAGGACATATAGGACAGGGAAATAAAGAAGGGGGCCAATGGAAGGGAAGAGAACAATAATTCATGAAGTCTCTGTTACAAAGCACTGTGCTAAATGTTTTACGAACACCTCATTTGGTCTTCACAGCAACCATGAGAATTAAGTGTTATTATCCCTACTTTTCAGTTGAGTAAATTTAGCAAGACAAAAGTGGCCTGAGCATTTGAAGCAGATAAATGTGTTAGGCTGATCTGAAGTCAGTTCTTCTTGTCTTTAGGCCAGCTCTCTATCCAGTGCACCACTTAGTTGCCAGGTAAAGATATTTGCCAAAAAGATAGCAAGGTTCAACATCCTTAATTAGCAATGACCATAATTCCAAGAAGTCAATGAGAAAATTCAATTCCTTTCTATTCTTTATCTTACCCAGATTAATCTTATTATGGGCAATATCCAGGGTAGAGTTGGATGAAGGAGAAATGTACAATATTGCATGAGCAAGATTTTAGTAATAGGTCTATTTTTCTCCCTTTATGACAATTCTTAGACTGAAGCCTGAGGCTTTTTTCAGGGCAGAAATATTTGTGGAGGGGATGAGAGGGGAAAAGATTTGTTATACACTCATCCAAATGTCATCCTAATACAAAATGAGTTAGAAAAAGGAGGACACCAATGGATAGATTTCCCAATAACTCCATCACCAGAGGCCCCAAAGCCTTGGTTCTTCCATCCCAAATGAATGACATCTGGACAAATAAACCTATGGTGGTCTATAACACCCAGTCATTTAAGTGCCCAATTGTGCTGGGAACTCTGGGATGTATCTCCTCTATTGTTAACAAATTCATCTTCATCCTTAAATTTTTCAACCAATATTCTTCCTATATCTTCACCTTGCCTTAAATCTAGGTGAAACCATACCAGTTGATCATACAAACATATCCAATGAAAGTTACTTTTCCTTTCTGGAAATGTTTTATTGATGCTCTTTAAAAAAAAAATAGAGAACCATCATTTCTCTGTTTTATGACTTTTCCCACCCCATAGCCCAATAGAACCTACTTGCCAAGGCAGAACATGATCAAATAATTATTCAACATCATCAACTGAAAAATTGCTTCTTCATTCCATTTCAGCCATATACATACAAGGCCATGACTTACATATCATCTCATAGAATCTTACTGCATCCAAGATCTAACTTTGAGAATTTGAGTCTAATATCACAACACTGATTGTCCCACTTCTCCCATTCTCTTATTCAAAATAAATATATACCTTATCCTCATCATGATTTCCAGGCTCCTTGTCCAACTTTATTTTCTCAACCTACTTCCCAAACTCTGGTCTAACTTATTTCGTGATGCATATTTGGTTATACAGGATTCTGTTTAATTTTCTAGCTACTTATCACCCTAAAATCTCTTGCATCTGTGACTTTCCAACATCTCTGACCTGCATTGACACATTCCTGCCTTTCCCCCATCATCTTATTTTTCTACTCCTGCTACAGGATTACGAAGAATCACTGGAGAAAGTCTTGAAATGCAACTTATTTCACCTATGAATTTCATGATTTGATTCTTTTTACATTTCTTTTTGTTGGATTTAACCCAGAGAGCTAATATTTTGGATAATTTGATGTTGCATAAATATCTCAAACTCAATATATATAGAAACAAAACTCATTATCTTTACTCCCACATCACACCTCTCTTCTGAAACTAGCAATTTCAATCGTGACACAACCATCTTTTCAATCATCTAGGTTCATAACCTCAGAGTATCCATCTTCAGCTCTTCACTACCTTACATTATATTTGCCAGTTCTTATTTTTTGTAACTCCTCTATGTCTCTAATATCATCCCCTTCTTTCCATTCACATATCTACCACATCTATTCAGGCCAACATAGCCTTTATTCAGAAGTACTGTAATATCCTCATAATTAGTCTCTATCCTCTAAATAGCTATCAAAGATCTTCCTAAAAGGTAGATCTGACCATGCCATGCCAGTACTCAGTAAACTCTAGTGGCCTTCAGTTATCTCTAGGGTCAAATACAAACTCTTATGTTTTGCATTTATAGTTCTTTAAAATCTGGCCTCAATTCATCTTTCAGTCCTGTATATTACTCCATTTTAAACACTCTAATGTCCAGTGATATGTCCTTTTTGCTATTTCTCATATACGTGGGTTAATCCATCTCCCTTGTTTGCATAGGCTATAATAGTCTGTGTCTGGAACACAATCCTCATCTTTGCATCATAGAATCCTTAGTTCCCTTCAAAGCTCAGCTCAAGCTCCATTCAGTCTATCCTGATAACTTATCTGGGAATGCCTTCCTCCCCATAAAATTTTCTTGTATGTATGTATTTATTTTACACATGCTTAGATAAGGAACTTAGAAATTATAAGTGACTGAGATGTAATTTAAACTCAGCTCTTCTTGGATCAGGTGAATCCTAAGGCCACCTTGCTGATAGATTGATGGCAAGATTTTTGAGAGCGAATGCTATTTGGTTTTCCTTCGTAACCCCAGCATGTAGTACAGTTCATGGCACATGTTAGATGTTTAATAAATGTTATTTCATGTTGATTCTGCTCTCTTCTATCTATTACCCAGCTTCATATGATCCACATATAATAAACACACCTCTATTTTCAAATCATTGATTAAAAATATTGAGAGGCACAGGGCCAATGACAGAACACTGTGGCAACACTCTTGAGGACATTCAGATTGATGGAGAGCTTTTAATCAATATTCTTTATATGAGGTTTGTTCAACAGCTTGCGAATTTACCTAACAGTCATGTGATCCAGCCTACATTTCTACATCTCATCCACAAGTGTTAATTTTTTTTCCTGAAATGATGTGGTATGTACTTGATTTTCTTAGTCTGTCAACCTAGTAAACATGTTGAAAAAAGGAAATAAGGTTTCAAAAATCATTGTGCTTAGGTCAAGTGATGTTAATGTTTGAAAACTTGAAAAGCTTCTTTACATTTAGACAGACCCCTATTTGTCCCTTTTCAGATAGGCAAGGTTCCTCAAAGACTTCTTTTCCCTCCTTTCCATTGCATCAAGGTGACATTGAGGTTTTGAAGGCCATGCCAATGATTTTCAAGTTCTGGCAGTTTCTTCTCAGCTTTGAGTATGGGTCTAGTTTTAGGCTTTGTCTATTGTCTACAGCTTAGTGTAGTTGAAAGAATTTCATCATAAATCTGGGTCCAAGGTAAATTTCTTTGGTTGCAGCAATTCTTAAAAGCTGTCTACATAGTACACAGTCACAGAAGGATTATGGCATACATTCCTAGAGAAGTTATCATGCAGACAAAACCCTAGATCTCAACGTATTAATGAATTATAGAAGAAGCCTCTTTCTGGAAACAGTTTCCTCATGTGAGGTTTAAATAGTAAGTGTCTAATATGATATGAGGACTGTTTCACTTATAAAATCCTATAATTGCAGACACATAATTTAGAAGGTTCCCAAATTGCATGGAAAATGCTGAGCTCTGCATGAAAAGGAAATGACTGAATTGGGACATGGGAAATAAAAAGCATAGCTGATAATATAATAGGTTCCTTGTGAAATCAAGATGCTAATAGAAAATGGATGAAGCCAGGGTTTAATTTTATTATTGAATGTTTTAAATAAAATTAGTTATTATATTAAGCAGTTCACAGTTGTCTCTCTCTGTCTCTGTCCCTGTTTCTGTGTTTTTCTGTCTCTGCCCCTTCTCATGTGTCTTTCATGCAGGGCTTTGCCAATTAAGTATCACTTTCTATTTTCTTGTTTATGATCATATGGGTACTAAGCATCAATAATTTCTGCCCTCCTACCAAGTCAGGTAGATTGATTGTGCACATCATCCCCCATATAAAGACATCATAATGAAAATTACACACTTATGTCTATACCCCACTGCCTCTTAGAAAGGAGAAACAACTCTATTAAACCAGAATGTATGTGAGTTTTAAACTTTTTATATCATTCATTTGAAAATCTGAATTGTTTAATAATACACTGATTCTTTAGGATTAAGCTGACATTGCTTTATCCCAAGAGAATGCCATTTTCCCGTGCCATATTTAAAAAAAAAATACTTGCTGCAGGGAATTTGTCACACTACATTAGCATATCACACATGGGAAATATACAACATAAGTGAGAAGAAGTGAGTAAAAATATTTTGTAATTTAGAATGAATGACTAGTGCATGCTTTTGGGCAACTGTTTTTGCTGAAAATGGGTTGACTAATACATAATTGGAACAAATTATTTCTAATTACTAATAGCTAGCAGTGGAACTGAGGATATCATCAGGATGAGGGAAATAGTCAGACTTCACTTAAAGGTTTCATCTCAAGGAGGCCTCCTGAAAACAGAAGTCCAGCAGTTGACAGGCAGACAAAGACATAGTTTGCCACGACAGTTCACAGAGAAGCCAAGAAAGTCTAGACCAGCTTAAGAACAATAAAATATATAAGTTTATTTCAAATGTCTACAAGGGTGTGCTTTGTCTTCCTTCCTGAGCTAGATACTAATTATGCATTATGTAAAAAGAAGTTGATTTTCTGATAGAAGTTTTAAAGGCTTAAGTAAAATGTAATTTTCCATTTCATTAGAGAAGACAGACTAACTGAAATAATCAAGAAAGAAGCCAGAAAAAAACAAAAAAGCACAAGGAGACAAAGAGCAATCAAAAGTGGAGTCAAGAAGCTGATAAACATGACATTGAGGAGAAAGAGGAGGAAAAACATTTTTTCTTCTCCACTATGAATATTTGCATTAATTTCAAAATCAATTTAATAACCATCTTTAGATATGCAAAGATAAAACAAAGTGGTTAATAGAGATTTGGCAAGAGTACACCTAGCTTCTTCCTATGTGAGGTCGTGTCTCAATGCCAAGATGAACAATAACCTTGGGATTAGAGGCAACTCAGCTGAGTTGTCTCATCATTCCTCTTCAAACAACTGAAAAATGTTGTTTTGAATTGAATTTTATAGTAGCAGAGACAACAATATTGATCAGGGTGAGATATTTTTCTGGCATAAGAAAACTTAGGTCATAGGAGAAATTTGTGACACCAGGGTAGAAACGTGTCCAGAGTCCACACACAAAGCAGTAGTAACAATGGCCACAGCAGCAGCTTCAGAAACTCAGCCCAGAGACAGTAAAGGGGTTAAACAATTAGTCAGAAAGAGATTACATAGGAATCTTTGTTGGCACAGGATACATTGTGTGCTAACTGTCAACTCTATTGCTCATATACAGTTCTGGGTCACAGTTCCAGGGTGGTGAGGTGCATTGGGGGTTGGACACAAGAAAGAAGGGCTGAGGCAGTTTCCAGACTTCTCAATCCACAAACACCAAAGACAACTTGGAAGATCAGTAGGAAAAGTCCGTGATTGGGGTCCCATTCCCAGTCCTACACATGGCCTCAGGGTGGCAGATGCTTCCTGAACTTCCAGACCACAGACTGAGGGGGATAATTGGCTAATCAGAGGGGGATTGTAGAGATTTCTTTGCTGGTGCTGAGGCAGGATCCTCTTGCTTTGCCTGTGATTGGATCTGGGTCACGGTTTGGAGTGGCAGTCCTGGGGTGAGGAGGAGTGCTGGCATGGTAAAGCTTGTGGTTGCGGTGCAGAGAGAGAATCCTCCCCACAGTTGCAAGGCAGAAAAGAGTGCTTGTGGTCACTCATAGACAAGAGCACAGGCCAGGAAAATAGTAAACACCTCACCCTTGACCCTATCACCTTGGAAGAACTGAAAATTTGCAGGTCCCTAAAAATATCTCTGAAAACAGCTGCACAAAACCCCCAAAGCTTGGGGCAATACATTCTCCACACTGGAAACAGACCCCTACCTTAACAAAGAGTTTATAACTCAAGTAATTGTCTGGGATCACGAGCAAACTTCATAAAAAGTCAGACCATAGACTCTTTCTTTGGTGACAAAGAAGATCAAAACAAGAATTATTGGACTAACTAGAATAGATAAAGAAGAAACAGCTACCACTCTTTGCAGATGATAAGATTATATACTTAGAGAATCCTAGAGAATCAAGCAAAAAACTACTTGAAATAATAAACAACTTTAGCAAAGTTGCAGGGTATAAAATAAACCCACATAAATCATTGGCATTTCTATATATTACTAACAAAGCCCAACAGCAAGAAATAGAAAGAAAAATTCCATTTAAAGTTACTGTAGACATTATAAAATATTTGGGAATCTACTTGCCAAAGCAAACCCAGGAATTATATTAACACAATTACAAAAGCTTTTCACATAATAAAGTCAGGTCTAAATAACTGAAAAAAAAATCAGTTGCTTGTGGGTAGGCCAAGCCTCTATTGTAAAAATGACAATTCCACCTAAATTAATTTACTTGTTCAGTGCCATACCAATCAAACTACCAAAAATATTTTATACAGCTAGAAAAAATAATAACAAAATTCATCTAAAGTATGGCAGAAACTAGGCATTGACCAAAATCTTACACTGTATACCAAAAATAAAGTCAAAATGGGTACACAATTTAGATATAAAGGCTGATACTATAAGCAAACTGAGAGAGCAAGGAATAGTTTACCTGTCAGATTTATGGAGAATGGGAGAATTTATGACCAAACAAGAGATATAGAACATTATGAAATGCAAAATGCATAATTTGATTACATTAAATCGAACAGTTTTTGCACAAATAAAGCCAGTGCAACCAAGATTAGGAGGGAAACAGAAAACTGGGAAAAAAATTTTTACAACCAGTGTCTCTGATAAAGGCCTCATTTCTAAAATATATAAAGAACTGAGTCAAATTTATAAGAATGCAAATCATTCCGTAATTGATAAGTGGTCAAATGATATGAATAGGCAGTTTTTAGATTAAGAAATTAAAGCTGTCTATAGTCATATGAAAAAAAAAACCCTCTAAATCACTATTGATTAGAGAAGCACAAATCAAAACAACTCTGAGGTACTATATCACACCTATCAGATTGACCAACATGACAAAACAGGAAAACGATAAGTGCTGGAGAATATGTAGGAAATTTGGAACACTGATGGAGTTGTGAACTCACCCAACCATTCTGGCAAGCAATTTGAAACTATGCACAAAGGACTATAAAACTATGAATACCCTTTGACCTAGCAATACCACTTCTAGGTCTGTATCCAAAAGAGATGATAAAAATGGGTAAAGGACCCACATGGACAAAATATTATAGCATCTCTTTTTGTGGTGGCAAAGAATTGGAAATTGAGGGGATACCTGTCAGTTGAGGAATGGTTGAAGAAGTTGTGGTATGTGAATATAATGGAATACTATTTTGCTATAAGAAATGCTGAGAAAGTGGATTTCAGAAAAACCTGGAATGCCTTGTATGAACTGATGCTGAGTGAAGTGAGTAGAACCAGGAGAACATTGTACACAGTAACAGTCATATTATATGATGACTAATTTTGATAGACTTACCTTTTCTTAGCAATGCAAGGATCTAAGACAACTCCAAAAGACTCATAATAGAAAATGCTGTTCACATCCAGAAAAAAAGAACTATGGAATCTGGATGCAGACCGAAGCATATTATTTGCGCTCTCTCTCTCTCTCTGTGTCTCTCTCTCTCTCTCTGTGTCTCTCTCTCTGTCTCTCTCTCTGTCTCTCTCTCTGTCTCTCTTCTCTCTCTCTCTCTCTCTCTCTCTCTCTCTCTCCTTTCTTGTGTAGTTTCTTCCATTGGTTCTAATTTTTCTTTACAACATGGTTAATGTGAAAATAGGTATCATATGAATGTATATAATGAGCCTATATCAATTTACACACAATCTTGAAGATGAGGAGAAAATTTAGAACTCAAAATCGTATGGAAGTGAATGTTAAAAACTAAAATTAAATAAATTTTTAAAAAATAAAAATAAAAGAAAAAAAGACTATCTGAAAGCCATGATCAAAGGAGGAGTTGAGAAATCATCTTTTAGGAAATTATCAAGAAAAACTTCTTCAATATGCTATTAGATCCAGAGACTAAAATAGAAATTGAAAGAATCTAACAATCACTGCTTGAAAGAGATCCCAAAGTGGAAACTTCCAGGAATATTATCACAAAATTCCAGAGCTCCCAGGTCAAGAAGAAAACACTTCAAGCAGCCAGAAAGAAGCAATCAAAGTATTAAAGAGCCACAGTCAGAATTTCACAAGATGTAGTGGCTTCCATGTTAAAGGAGTAGAAGGTTTAGAATATGATATTCTGGAAGGCAGAGTAGCTAGGGTTATAACCAAGAATAACCTATCCAGCAAAACTGAGTATCATACTTCAGGGGAAAGTGGCTATTTAATGAACTAGAAGACTTTCAAGCATTCCTGATGAAAAGACCAGAGCTGATTAGAAAAAATGACATTCAAACACAGGGCTCAAGAGAAGCATAAAAAGGTAAGCATAAGAGATTAATCATAAGGGTTTCAATAAAGTTAAATTGTTTACATTCCTATATGGGAAGATGATACATGTAATTCTTAAGTTTAAAGGAATTTACATAGATGGAGTGGATGGATGTGGTTTAATTATATTGGCATGATTTCCAAAATAATCGAAGTAAGGAAAGAGGGATACACTAGGAGAAAGGGCAAGGGAGGTTAGAATGGAGAACATTTTCCCACATGAAAGAAGAATGCAAGGAAGAACTTATACGGTGGAGGGGAAAGTGGAAGTGGAATGGGGTGAGGTGGCAGGCAATTCTTGTGCCTCACTTTCTTTAGAATTGGGTCAAAAGGAAGAATATATGCACACATTCAGTCTTGTACATAAATGAAACAATGAATAGGGAAATAAAAAGGGAAGGGCATTAGAGAAAGGAGGGGTAGATAATAAAGGGAAGCAATGGTTAAAAGCAAAATAGGCTTTTGAGGATGGGATAAAAAGAGAAGAAGAAAACAAAAGATAATGGAATGGAGGGAGATACACAGTTAGTAATCATAATTCTGGAAGTGAATGGAATGAAATCACTTGTAAAACAGGAGCAGATAGCAGAATGGATTAGAAACTAGAATCCAACATTATGTTGTTTACAAGACACACAAAGACACATACAGAGTTAAAATAAAGGTTTGGAGCATAATCTAATATGCTTTAGCTGAAGTAAAAAAAAAGCAGGGCTAATAATCATGATCTCGGACAAAGCAAAAGCAAAAATAAATCTAATTGAAAGGGATAATCAGGGAAACTATATTTTGATGAGAGGTACAATATTAAAAAAAACAAATTACATCAAGTTTCTCTGATGAAGGTCTCATTTCTCAAATACATACTGAATATAGAACTAAGTCAAATTTATAAAAATAAGAGCCAACATCAAATTGATAAATGGTTAAAGGAATAATAATGGGCAGTTTTCAGAAGAAGAAATCAAATCTATCTATGATATAATCATATAAAAAATGCTCTCAATCACTATTAATTAGTGATTAGTGCTTTATTTGGCCCCTCAAGGCTCAGGTTAAAGAGAATACCTGGGTTCAGGATTTCTAGCAAATTATTACTCAGGGCAATTATACAATTGTGAACTTTATTGTTATGCAATAAATAAAATGCAATTGACAGCAATCAGGCAAGCAAAACCTATACAAACATTATATGGCAATATAGGCAGACATCTTTTTGTGCCCATTTGCAAGAAAATCACTTTAGCTTGAAGGTGAGGAAGATGTATTGAAGAGGGAACATGTTCAAAGTTGGGATTCACATGGGAAGATCATACACACTGAGAATGGGTTTGGTTGAGAATAGGTAGTACTCAATGCCAAATCTAGTGATAGGTGTTCCTAATTAAACCCAGATGTGCTGGAAACATTCTCAGGATCCCTTATCAATACCAGACATGGGTGAAGCTTGAGGTAGGGGAGTTTTGATATCAGAACCACAAACTAGTGGGAGGATCTAATTTCAACTAAAACTGCAGAAGGACAATGTCTCAAGGTCTCTGAAGTGGGTCAAAAGGATATCCTATCAAAAAGCTTCAAGCCTTATCTGTCAGATTTAACAGTTAACAGTGGAAAAATTACAACTGTTTGTTTGCCTACATGTTTCTATGGACATTAAAATCATATAGCCTTAGTGACTCCATGTTGCAGTCCTATAATTTTAGATATAATATCAAATAATATCCCTAACATAAAAATGCATATGTTGCAATTATCTCAAAAAGCAATTGTCCTTTAGAATGCTTAATCTCAAAGCATCAGGAAGCAACCATAAAGACAACCTCATGGCTAAGTTGTTTCAGAAAGAAAGGAAGGAAGGAAAGAGAACAAGAAAGAAAGAGTTTTAATTTCACAAAAATGGCAATACAGAAGATTATTAAAAGATGGAGTTGTAGGAATCTCAAGAACTACAATGTTATTTTAGCCAAGTAAGGGAAATTTTGCTTTGTTTTTAATAAAATAAAGAAAGCAATACAGAAAGATTGAAAGTAGAGTTGGGAAGGGAATAAATATAAAAAAATAATAATCATAGCTATGGAAGGACAATTATAAATTGTTTAAAATGTATAGAAAATGGAAAAAATCCAACCTAACAACTTGTTGTTTACAAGAAATTCTCTTAAAACATAAGAGATTCTTCTAGAGTTAGATAAATTGGTTGAAAATGAATTATACTTTAGATGAACCCAAAGAAAGAAATAGTAATTATGCACTTACAAAAAGCAATAATAAAAATAGGCACTATAGAAAATGGTGCTTAATGGTACCATATAATGATATATTATTAATATTATATATATATTTGTAACAAATAACATGACGTGTAACTCTTAACGAAAAAGCATATTTAATTATAGGAAGATTGATATAAGAAGAAAATTATTGGGAATTTAGCCATATATTTTTTTAGACAAATCTAACAGAAAGACAAATGAGAAAGAAAATATTGATCTAGATATATTATAAAAAAGGTATATAGTAGATGATTGGTTATTATTGAATGAAAATTTATACCTCATTTATTTTTATTTTTGGCACTGTGATCAATCAAGAAAAAATATTAATTTCCTACTATGTGCCCTCAAAAGAAAGAGCTTAATCAATCAGTTGATTATTGCTTATTAAACTCCTACTATATGGCAGACACTGTGTAAACCCTAGGGATATAAGGAAAGGGAAAAAAAAGAAATTGCTTCTCTCAAGGAGTTCACAGTTTAGTGTCAAAAGAGGTGGGGAAAAGAGATAAGATATGTTTTCGGTATGTTGAAAGTGAGATGTATGCAGGACTTCTTTCTGAACACACAATGGACAGTAATTCAGTAATGGCACAATTGAGAGGAACAAAATCGAGATAGCTATGAGACTTTTCTCCATGGAGATGCTATTTGAATTCAAGGGAGCTGATGAGGTGGCCTGGAAGATTTTAGGAGATATAGGCAATATTCAACACCAATAGTCTGCTACATTTGCAAAGAATGGAAGGAGTGACATTTTTCCACTATTCTCCAGTGATAAGCTTGGTTATTATAATTTTATTGTATTCAGTTGGATTATGTTTTTCTTTAGTTTTAAAATGTGTATTTAAAATCATGTTCATCTTCATTGTGCATATCATTTTTGTTGTTCTGATGACCTTACTCTGCATCAGTTTGTCTTCCTATGTTTCTCCAAATTTACATATGTTGCTTCTTTAATCTTAGCAATATTCCATTATTTTCATGTAGCAAAATTTGTTTAGTCATCCTCTAATCAATGAACATTTACTTTATGTTTAGTTTTTTTACCCAAGTGCTAATATTACTATTTTGATGTTTCTTAGACAAGTAATATAGACAAAACATTGAGAAACAGAGATAGAGAGAGGGATAGATAATAGAAATAGACACACACACACACACACACACAGAAATAGAGACAGAAAGACAGAGAGAAATATAGACATAAAGGCTTTTGAGACACATACACAAATAGAGAGGAAGAGAGAGAGAGAGAGAGAGAGAGAGAGAGAGAGAGAGAGAGAGAGAGAGAGAGAGAGAAACACAGAGACACAGAGACAGCGAAGAGAAAGTGAACACTATAGACTAATATCACCATTGAGTAATGAGTTATAGAGAGTTTTCTTGAGGCTCTACAATCTTGGGAAAGTTGTGTAACCTTCCAATGCCTAAAAAATCAGAGTCACATAGTAATTGCTTAACATTATTCCCTGAGAAAAACAAACCAATGGCAAGTCAGCCTAGCTGAAGCAGCAAGCCACCATAAGGGAGATGTAGGAGGTAATGTGTATCAGGCAGGGAAAAACAGCCATCCAGATCTTTACCACAGTCTAAAACACTGTTATATTCAGTCCCAGACCGGGGGACAGAAGAGATCTGGTAATAGCAACATCCCCTGGGGCACCAGACTAATTTCTATGTCAGACTTTGCTGCCATCATTGAGAGGAGAAATCATATGAACAAGGCATCCACCTTTTTCATCATCACCAGGAACAAGTATTGATCAACTGCCACCAATTATCAGATAGGTACAAGAAGAAGTGACAACACCCCCAGATAATCTGTCCTGCTTCCTCCCAGCCCTCACAGCCACCATATGGGCAGGGGGAATCCTGTGGATAAGGGTCCAAGGGGCCAGCTACCCCATCAACTGCCTCCCAAAGGGAAAGTAAGATCTCTTACCTGAAGCAGCAAGGGACCCTGAAGTACAGAAAGGAGCACCAGGTAGGCTGAATCACAACCACCACCTTGACCAACTTCTCTCATCATGGTGAAGATGGAAACAGCCCAGGATCCTAAACCCAAGGGAATAATAATGCTTCAAGCCCAGTGCCTTCAGCCTGGGAAGAAATCCTTGTGGAAATGCAACCTGGAAACTGTTCCTACAAGTACTATAGCTACAGCTACTTCTGATCCATTAAAGCAAGTTCTTGCCTCCAGAAACCTCTGCACAGTTCAACATCAGAACCTGATATGATTTTATCAGAAGAAATGACATTAAAGAAGAAACCATCAGCTTTACCATGTACTCTAAAGACTATGGGACCTTTCCATCTAATTTACAATAGAAATTTCTCATAATTGTTGTCTCTCCCATTAGAATATATTCTTTTGAGAGTAGGGATTTTCTTACTTTTCTGTTTTTATACTCAACACTGAGCACAATATTTTCATATAGTAAGTGCTTAAAAACAATTTATTCATTAATTCCTGCAATATACCCTAAAATGTGATTTTGCAGTCAATTGGTTGACAAAGGATTAATGATATATTGTGCTTGTTACATGTGAATAACAAGAAATCATTTGATTTAGTAGAAAAAGATTCCACCTTAAAAGCCTTCCTTTAAGTATAGTCATCTTCCATGAACAGATTACTTGAAAGATGGGACAACAGAAATAACTTTCTTTGATGACCTACTTATTCCTAGTATTAAGAGACAAATGCCATCCACATTTTTGTCAGAATAATGAATAATGCAGAGTCAAAATGGAAGAGGCATTCACTAATGAACATAAAACTCCTCGTGGAACAAATACACATTTTTAACATCAGTCTTTTAACAGTGATACTGTACAATAACAATTCCTGTATAAGAAAAGGATGAAAGAGAAATGCCTGGTTAAAACCATAAAATTTTGTAATATTAAGGAAAAACAAGACTTACATAGAAGAGTAATATTAAAAAGTGTGTCTAGTAATTCTCAGGAGAAAAGATCAGAAAAGAGTAATAGGAATGTCACTTATGGGCACAGTACAGGAAATTAATAGTAGATATGATGTAATTGTGGGGCTATATTATAGATTATCTGGCCAATTAGATGATATTCATAAAAAGAACCTTGGAGTTTAACAGACAGACTTCATCTTATCAATCTCTTATTACTGCAGATTAAAATAAAGCTAGTTCATGAGGGATAAGAGGCTATAAGAATGAAATTATCAATAAACATTCACAATCCCAATGAGGAAGAAAGGGGGAAAGTTTTCAAGAAGGTAATGTGACTTAATAGGGAGTTCATTTGTTTTCACTTAAAAATAAAATGTATAGAAGATAGAAAGGAGACATTTGACTGAGAATGAAAGTGAAAAACCCATATGAATCTATATGAAAAGGGTCAGGAAAACTGAGGTCTATAAAGAGCTATGTTTTTAAAAATGTACAAAGAACATTAAAACATTTTTGTTTTTGTAAAGGAGAGCTGTCTTTTCTAAATAACAATAACAACAACATATTCACACCACAGCACGTGATCATCAATTTGTTTTCTTTACATTAGTTCTGAGGTAGGTCAAAAACATATCATCCTTTTTTTAACACTTGAGGAAACTCAGAATCAGTGAATTTAAACAATCTATTGACTTGTAATTATATTTACAAAGTTTAAAAAAGATTATTTCAAGTAGGAGGCAATAGCAGCTGGTAGGATCAGCCAAGGCCCCATCTTGGAGGTGGCATTTGATCTGAGATTTGTAGAAAGCTAAGGATTCTAAGAGGCAAAAGTGAGTCAGATGACAGAGCAGAAGCAGAATTCCTCACCATACATTTCTTGCTTGCAGTCCTATACTAAATTTTCAGAAAAGGCAAAGAATATGAATACTACTAAGGAAGAATAGTACAATGTTCAATTAAAATCAATTTATCTAGAAGTTATTAAGCACTTGTTGTGGGCCAATCACTCAATGAAATAGTACCTGTTCTCAAGGAAGGAACTTACATGGGAAAGGGGAGATCACCTTGTATGTATAAACATACAAAATCAATACAAAGATAATAGTAAATTCATAGGTATATAAAAATTTAATACTTAGATATATACTAAGTAAATATAAGTTTTGGCGATTGAGAGTGAAGTGCACTAACACTCTGATTAGTAAAGTTCTCATGAAGTAGGTGGTAAAAAGCGAGGTTTTAAAGGGAATTAAGTGGCATAATAGATAATGTCATGAATTCAGAGTCAGGATGACCTGAGTTTGAATCCTGCTGCACATACTTTCTAGCTGTATGATACTAAGCAAGTAACTAAACATCTCTACCTCTGTAGCCCAAGTACAAAATGGGAGTTAAAAAAAGCCCCCAAGATAGAGCACCAGCCCTAAAGTCAGGAGGACCTGAGTTCAAATCTGAACTCAGACCAAACACTTGACACTTACTAGCTGTGTGACCCTGGGCAAGTCACTTAAACCCAATTGCCTAAAAAAAAATAAATAAGTAAAAAAGAGCCCATTTTTTCATACAACATATAAATAAATAAATAAATACACACACACACACACACACACACACACTACACATATACACATATATACTCACAAATGTATATGTATATATCCATTATATATGTGTGTATGTATGTCAGTGTATGAAAACCTTAAATGATAAGTAAATGTTGGTTATCATTTTTATTATTAAAGGTAGAAAAGAAGCTGATGACAGAGAAGAAAAAAGAATTAGTGAACTCATTTTTTTGATTATGTCCATTCTCGTCTTGATGCACTGTCTCTAATCTGGAAATAGTAGAACAAATATTAAAACAGAATTGATGGTCAAGAAATATTAGAAAATAATAAGCAAGCTCCCAGCTGCTGTCATTGTGTCCATGTCTCCTAGTCAAGATGAAAGAACTTACAGGGCATTAAAAGAACTTGCAGATGTGAACTTGCAGATGGAACCACTGTCAATAGTCTTTAAGAAATCATGGGCAGTGGGATAAGTGCCAGAACACTGGAGATAATAATGAAAAAAAGCTCACATTTGTATAGCACTATTTTCAGAGGGGATGGGGTGGGGAAGAAATAAGTATATTGAATGGGAGTTAAAAGTAGGCAGATTTTGGAATCCTAAGCAAGAGAATTCTAGAAATGAGATGTTAGAAAATGGAAAGGGCTACATAAAGATGTTAGCCTTGAGCACCCTCATTAGCTAAAGTGTTTAGCAGAGGTGGATAACCTTTTCTAAGAAATGTTGAATAATATAATTCTTGCGTTGAATAGCACGTTGGACTAGACATCTATTCACTACCTCCCTGCACTGAAATGAACAAATGCAGCTGGGAAAAGTATTGAAATAACAATGGCTAGATTCACCATAAATGAAATCTAACCTTAACAACAATTCTTATGTTCGTCTCTTATTTATTCATCACGTCCCCGACAATGACTTCTTCAAACTTTCTCTTCTCTCTCCAGGCCTCAGCTATGCCCTCCTCCCTTTATCTTATGAGATAACATGACTGCAACTTTATGGAGAATATTGAAACTGTATAAGGTAAATTCCGTATCTTCCTTCCTATAATCTTAGCCTCTCAATGTATTTCATCCACCCATCCTCTTTAAATCCAGTATCAAAGTCACCTTTCTCCTTGCCAAAGCTTCATCTATACCTGTCACTTCCCTGACTTTGCTCTAGCTGCCATCACCTCTATTTCATGAATATTCAATCTCCTACTGTCTACTGACTACTTTCCTACAGTCTACAAACAGGTTTATCTTTTTTAAAAAATGGAACAAAATAAATCAAATCACAACCAAAAAAAATCATCATGCAAACCAATCAAATCTTCTTTTGACCCTGCTGATCTCTCAGGCTATCAGTCTGTGCCTCCACTTACATCCTCCATTTCTTCACCATCCATTCGCTTTTGTGACCACAAACAATGTGTCTTCTATGCTCATCACTCTACTAAATGAAAGCTTTTTTCCAAGATTACTAATGTTTTTGTCTCTAAATCCAGTAGTTTTACATATATCTGATTTCATCTGCCTTGCCATCTAGGTGATATTTGCTTTTGTGGAACATTCTTTCTGTCTTTGGATTATGTTATTATGCTGTTTTGGTTCTATCCTTAACTCTCTTAACATTCTGATATTTCTTTTATTTACTCTTTCCTCATTTTCCTCTCCTAGAATATGGGTCTCTGTCAGATATCTGCCCATGGTGCCATTTTCTTTTCCCTTTACACACAGCTTTCTAGTAATCTCATGCATTTCAACTTTATCATCAGCTCTGTTCACCTGTGTACCCCCACCTCCAACAATCCACCACACCTAAATTTATATATTTACAACCCCCTGTTGGATATATCCACATGAATATCCTTCCAGCATTTCAAATTTAATATAGCCAAAAATGAAACTCATTATTTGCTCTTCTTCCTAACTTCTCTATTGCTGTTCTTAGCACCATTATACTCCTAATCAACTAGGTTCATATACTTGGAGTCTTTGTTGACTTTTCCATATCATTCCCCACCCCATAGTCAATCAATGACCTATCTGCCTGAAATGTCTCTCTCATCTGCCCTCATCTTTCTTTTCCAATTACAACCTTTCTTCTTCAGGCCTCAATCTCTTTGTGACTAGATTACTGTGATATTTTCTTCATTGATGTTTCCACCTCCAACCTTTCCCTTTCCTAATCCATTTTTTCAGCCACTGCTAAAAAAATTTCTGTAATGTACTATGGTGATCATGTTGCTGCTCTATCAGGAAACCTCAGTTGCTCCCTGTTAATTATTGAATAAAGTATAAACTTTTTAATCTTTCAAGGTCCTTCATAATTTCACTTCAACTTATATTTCCTGCTTTTCCTCAAAACCATTTCTTTTCATGTACTCAACATTCCAGTTAGGCTGAAATGAACACTCTCTAGTTACCATTATCCATCTCCATGAATTGGTTCATCCATTGTCTTTTCCTAAAATGGTTTCCTCTGCTCTCTTTCTTGTTTTGCTGAAGCTTTCTTTCTTTCCTTCTTCCTTTCTTTCTTTTTCTTTCTCTTTTTCTTTCTTTCTCTTTCTTTCTTACATATAATAGATATTGTTAAAGTGAATCAAATTATTTGATGTCCTAAATACAGAATTACATTTTACTTAAAATATATCTACAGGATAACCATATATAGGTAGCATAATTTTATATGTAAAAATACTTTTGTATGATATAGATGCAATTTAACTATTTATTTAAGCATAATACATCAAAATATTTCATATGCAAAAATATGTTATATATAGATAAATGAAGAATTACTCAAGTGTTCTACTGTTGTTCCATGCATGTCAAGAAAAAAGGAAGAAGGCCCCAACCATATTGATAGATATCCTTTAGCAAATTTATAGAAAGACTTAGACAAGAATGAAAGAAGTTGAGTAGACATATGTGGGTTTTGATTTTTATTTCTTAAGGCAACATTCAAACTGAGAGATCACAGAGTCATTTCAGTATTTGCATATTAATAAAGCTATACATTTATATTTTTTCTCTTTGCTTATGTTATTGTGGTTTGCAAAGAATGTTCATTGTTATCTTGAAATATTCTGGACTTGGAGTCATGAAGGCGTGAGTTCAAATCCTGATTCACATACTTACTAGCTATGTGATCATAGGCAAGTCACTTAACCTCTCTTGGTCTCATTTCCTCATTTATAAAATGGAGATAATAAAAATACACACTTCTCAAGATTGCTATGAGGATTAAATAATGTAATATTTGTAAAGTGTTTTTCAAACCTAATGTGCCATATCAATTATCATCATCATCATCATCATCATCATCATCATCATCATCATCCTGTTGTTGCTATTATCATAAGCTATCATTTTGACCTATATCTGTTATTTAATTTTATAAAAGAATAATGAGATGTAATGTGATATTTATTTTCATCTTATCATTAAAAACCACTGTACCATAAATGTACAATTTTAAAAACAATATCAAGATTAAATACTTTAAACTTTAATCTTTGTGATATAAATTTAGGATTTTATCATTGGAAAAGGCCCTAAAGAAGATACATTACAATCTGTTTTGCTGCTTAACCCTAATGACCACTAAACCATTTCCTCTGACTAGCAGCAAATCCTCACATAACTGTTTTCTCCCTCATTAGAATGTGACTCCTTGAGTCTTTCTTTTGATATCCCTGGTCTTTGCACATTAGAAGTGCTAAATAATTTTTCCTTTCAATCATTTGTACATTTTCCCCTTATAAAACCATATAAAAGGTACATTCTAGCTCTGAAATTTCCAGTATTTTAATCTAACCCCCCCACATACATTTAATTATAGAATGAGTAACATACTTCATTGACTTTGAAGAACAGACTTTTAAGATCAAAGTTGTTCCTACTTGACAAAGGGTAGGATGGAGGTCATCCTTAGTTGTTAAAGGCTGTACTAGCCAAGCAGAAGCACTGGCACTGATTGTACAATGTGAGAAAGGTTTCATATACATTCCCATCAACAGATAGTGTCTGCTTTAAAGAACAGCCTGAATGAAAAACTCAGATATATTCTTGCTATAGTTTTGCCACTTACCGGTGAATTCTTTTCAATTTCTACAAAGCTATCCAGTTTACTCTCCTCTTTCTGTCCATTGGGTCCAATATTATCCATTTGAAGTTTATGTCCAATATTTCTTTACTGATAGACAACACATATAGATTGTCCATCCAACTGCATGTTATAAGTTGGACAATAAAGATTTTTTTTGTACACTTTACTTCTCAGTTATTATTAACTGAGGCAATTAGGAAAATCTTGATGACTAAATTGTTATTTGAGGAGAGACAGAGAGACAGAGAGAAATTTGATATGAACAATAGTGTAAGGATATGCACCTAGGGGAAAAATTAGAAGGCATATTTCCTGATATAGCAGTGATGTCAAACTCAAATAGAAAACATCCCTGTGGGCTGATAATTTATTTATGAAATCACAAATTAAAATTATCTATGTTGTATTGTAGTTTTATTTACTTTCCTAGACATTTGTCATTTACACTGTAATCTGATTCAGGCTCTATTTGGGAGATTTTGACTTCTTGGGCAGGTTTGACACCTTTGAGGCAGAATAATATAAGATAACACTAAAAAGGAGTATGATGACAGACCATGAAGGGCCTTAGAGGGAGTAGAAGTTTGATTTTTATTTGATAGGCAATATGGAACCACTTAAGATTTTTGAGCAGAGAAGTGACATGACTACCTGCGTGATGAAGATCAGTCTGGGAGTAAGTGGGAGTAAGGATAGAAAGGAAGATACCTACTTTCCTTCAATTAATTTGAGTCACCAGGCCCAGGTGAACTGTATCCCTGTATTAGTAGCACTGTTTTTCCAGCAAGAGGTGGCCAACTGATATCACCTCAGTTAATAATTCTCAAAATCTTGAAAGAATGAATAAACAGATGATGGGCTTGCTAAACTCCGCTAAATAAATAGAGACTTTTTTTTTTCAAGAGAGGCAGAGACCTGTTTAATGTGGCATATAAACATTATAAATAATTTTCAAGAAATGTCTAGCTCAGTGCAAAAAATCAGATACATCAAAAATAACACCAATAAATAAAGGTTTTCATTTTTAATAGGTTCACTAAAGAATATAGAGAAATAATCATTTTTTGGCAAATAGGAGAGAACTAGATGACTTCTCTTGGATCAATTTGAGACAGTCTTAATATAGCAAAGGGATTTTCAGACCCTGGAATGCTGAAGAAAAGAGAGATATTCAACCACAGAAAGATACAGAGAAAGAGAGTTGGTACCTCTACTTCTCTGCCTGCCAGAGAGAAAACGGATGAGAATTGGTAGTGTTGCTAATTTCTTCTCTACAATCATGGTCCAAAAGATGGAGGGGTTTCCTGCCCTCCCATTTTACTTGCCAGGCAAAGAGAATACTGAAGAGCAGAGTTGAAATCTAGTGTCTTCTCTGTCCAGTATTGTCACTTTCTTAGATCACTTCAATTGCCTCCTTTTTGAAAAAATCCATTTCTGTAGTCTTTTCCTTATCACTTACATTTGCTGGCAAAATAAGTCATTGTGTGCACTGGATCTGGAGTTCATTCGAGATGGATTGTCCTATCATAAGGGGCAATATAGTTTGATATAATGGGGATGCAGCCAACAATTCAACAGAAACCACTGTCTCCAATCCAGTTGTAAGCTGCCATAGGAGCTCTAAGCCTTAAACACATAGTAAGGGTGACTAAGTGATATTTTCTGGCCAGCCATTATCTCCATCACCCTCTGGCCCAATCTCATAGGTTCCCGTGATCCTTGGATTTGACCTGGGGACAGAGGACTGCTGACCCTGACTTTGGGGAAGGTGCTCATGCTTAGAAGCATCATGCAGGCAAAGAGCAGAGAATGATCATCTGAGGCTGGAGCAAAGAACAGTAAGGCATCTAAAACTCAAATGATGAGGATGTTGTGAGTGAAACCTGCATTACTTATCATGAGAGACGTGGTGAGAGAAACAGTTACACCCTTTCTCTTCTTTTCTCTCTCTGGAAGGAAAATTGAATTTAAGGTGAGTTATTTACTCAGTTTAAATTTCTTGTTTCCCTCTGGATTTAGAAAGCCTTAACCTTTGTTCTAAAAGTTTATTTTTTAAGCTAGAAAGTATGATGTTATGAACCTAAACTGTGGCAATGTTAGCTAAAGCTGGTAAAACTAAGAAAGATAGGGATTCCTTGCTTAGAAATGAGACATTTTTCCTCTTATGTTGAGGGCTTTGAGGCATACTGTATGACAGTGGTAGAGTAGTGGGAGGGTCTATGGTTATATTATTTGTCTAGCAAAAGACTTGAGACCAAATTGCTCATACTAAAAAGTTATGCTGTATGAGGAGGGAAATCCAAACTCCTGATAGAGAGTGAAATTCTAGGAGCACTTAGGTGCTGAAAGAAAGCTCAGATCTTAGAGTCAGGAAGACCTGAGTCTGAATCCAGCTTCAGATACTTACTAGCTATATGACACTGAGCAAGTCACTTAACCTTTGTTTGCCTCAGTTTCCTCAATTATAAAATGGGGATAATAATGGCACCTGCCTCCCAGGATTGTCATGAGGATCAAATGACATAATATTTGTAAAGCACTTAGCACAGTACCTGGCATATAGTAGATGCTTAATAAATGTTTATTCCATTTCATTCTGCCCATGAGTGGTAGCAATGTGTCCAGGTATGCTCTGATGGGTCCTCTGGAATGCCTATGCTGCCTGGTGGTTTACACAGTCATGATACTTTCACATGTACCCTTTTTGAGAGACATAATATTTCTTGAAGTTGAGAGGAAGGAGTGATTATTATGCCCTCATTAGAAGTTTCTATAAGGAAATAAAATATCAATTGTTAATTATGATATTGCCCAGGATACCTAAACAGGCAGGATTCTACCACTAAAGCAATGACATAACATAGATGCAATGGCAGAACCAATGACCAAAGTCAACTTTATAAAAATGAGGCAAGTGGGAGAGGTGTGATGAGGGAGAGATTGGCAAAGCCACCTCTATTTTTGTAGGATTAGGACTGGATATGTCACTTAAATTCTACAATGAATTAGTTAAGGACTAGGGAGATCACTATGGTGTCAACATCAATTCATGATGAATAAGTTAAGCCAGACCAATCACATTTCTCTTCCTTCCTTCCTTCCTTCCTTCCTTCCTTCCTTCCTTCCTTCCTTCCTTCCTTCCTTCCTTCCTTCCTTCCTTCCTTCTTTTCTTCCTTTTATTCTTCTTTCCTTCTTTTCCTTCCTTTCTTGAACTGTGTAATACATGGAACTCAGTAAGAAATTTTACGAACAAATTTATAATAAAATTGTGGAAAAGCTAATCTGTGATCTAAATTTAACAGTGCAATTAGTGATTCCAAGACTGGTTGAATGAATTGACCCAAAATGTGTAGCCACAGTGAAATGCATCATTGTGAGCCTGAAGTGAAGCCTTTGATGCACTGGTTCTTAACAGATTTTGTTATGTAGCATTTTGACAATCTGATGAATCCCATGGACCCCTTTTCAAAATAGTGCATATAATATCAAAATAAAATATATAGAATTGCAAAGGAAATCAGTTATTTTGAAATACAGTCATCAAAATGTTTTTACAAAAAATTTGCACAGTGCCTGGAATATAACAGGCACTTAATAAAAGCTTATTTACTGAGTGATTGATCCCAGGTTAAAAAAGTCTTCTTTAGTGAGATGCTGTGTGGTCTTAGGAAAAGTGCTGGAGTTAGAGCTAGAAGAACTAAGTCCTATTTTCACATTGTCCAGTTAATAGCTATGTGGTCATAGGTAAGGAACTTAACTTCTCAAAACCTCAGTTTCCACTACTGCAAAACGATGATGTAGGATGTGGAAGACCTGAGCAGTTTTGTAGGACATAGAGAGGGAATATAAAAATAGGGTGAATTTAAAGGGGGCGTGTGGGGTGTGTGTCTGTGTGTGTATGTATGTGTGTGTATAGTGTGTGTGTGAGAGAGAGAGACAGAGAAACACAGACACAGAGAGAGATGAAGAGAGCAAAAGAGAGATGATGATGATGATGATGATGATGATGATGATGATGATGATGATGATGATGATATGACTAAGTGCTTGTGTATTAAAGAAGTAGAGATTTTAGCCTTGGTAAGGAAGAGGATTATGTCTTCCTCAGAATCTAGTGCACCTAATGAGAGAATAGATGAAAACAGAGAGAAATTTTGATGTGAAGTGGAGGAGGGGGAAGCATATGGAAGATGGTTTTGATCTCTGCAAAGTAGTGGCAAGATCATCTTCTGAGAGGGTTTGGGGATAATTTGAGGGGATTGAGGCTTGTGGAGAAAGAAGGTTTAGAACAGCTGTATGGAATGATATAATACCTAATATTTATGTAGAACTTCTAGATGTATGAAGTACTTCAAATATACTATGTCTTTTGATCCTTACCGCAATCTATAAGTTGAGTGCTATTATTATTCTCATTTTACGTCTGAAGAATCTGAAACTGAGAGACTTTAAGTAACTTGGACAGAATCATACAGCTACTGAATGTTGTAGGTCGGATTCAGACTTAGGTATTTGTGCCTCTATCTAATACACCAAGCTACCTCTATAAAAAGATCAAAGTCTCATACTTAAAAGTGATCTTCTGTATGGTTTATTCAAACCTCGTGTTTGTTGTTTTTTTTTAAGAGATAAGGCACTTGGACCACAGAGTGATTAAATGGCTTGTCCAAGGTGACACAGTTAATGAGCATCAGAGATAACTTGAACTCAGGTTCTCTGATACCAGAGTGCCAGTGCCCTTTCCATTTAACCTTTATGACTTCCTCTAGTATTCGTCAGTGGTGAAGGAAAAATGAGAGAGGGAGGGACAGACAGACAGACACAGAAACAAAGAGAGACACAAAGAGAGGAAATATCTTTTAGTTTTAGTAGCGTACTACTGAGACATCAATGGAGTATTCATTAGTGTGATGCATAAAGAATGTCAAGATTCAGCACATCTGAGTCCACTTATACATGAGCTATATTGACCAAAATATTTTAAAAATTCAAACAACATGATGGTAACTTCCTCAGGCAATTTTGGCTATCTACAACTACTAATATAGTTATACTTAGTCATGAAAACATCAAGCAGATAATATCTTAATTACACAAAGCTTCTATTGATCATCTGGTCATAAATCACATATCTTTTTACAGTTTTTGTTTTAAAAAATATACACATTAGCATAAAATTAGACGATTTTAAATCTGAATTAATGTATTGCTGGAATCAATATTAAACATTTAGGTGTAAATAGGTGACCTATTTTGGTCTTTACTCCAGGAATGTTCCTTTACAGGCATATAATCACTCCTAAACTCTTTATCCTTACATATTGCATCTAGCTTGTGGTGAAAGTTACTATGACTAGGATTCATCTGACCTTGGGCAACTCACATAACCTATCAGTGACTTATGAAGTTCTTTAAGTCAAGTCAGTAAGTTGCAGAATAATTGCTGATCAGCAATGGTAGAGACAGTTTCATCCCTGTGAGCTCCATTCCTAGAGAAAAATAACAGGTACTAACAAACGGTAAGATAAGCTAAAGAAATATTTGGTATTGCATATATTTAGTTCTCCATCACATGCCATTAAATATCTAGGGTTTTTTCTATCCCTGTATTCCACTACTGTCTCTCCTCTCCTCTCCTCTGTCTGTAGAGGTCAAATGATTTTTTATTACAAAAAGTCTCACTCTTGGTACAATGAAATCCTGACTCCCGATCCCTGACCCAGTTGTTTTATGAGAGCTGGCACTTCCATTCAGGTCTGGTTTCCACCGACTTCTTTGACATGCTTCACTAAACCTAATAGCTCCCTATTACCAGTTACAATTTAGCATCTGAGCCAGGAGCTGGATGAAAAAAGGGGAGAAAGAGAGTGTAAATTATACGGAATAGCAGCGAACAAAGGTTTTATTTCTCCTGAGCACAACCCTTTGATAGGAAAACGGGGGAGACAAATGTGTTGCTAATTTAATTAAGTAGTATGAGATTGCAGGGTCTACAGATGCCATTTAGGCCTGGATTAATCAAGAGCAGGTGATGAAAATGAATAGTCACACATAATGTTAGCATTTTTAACAATCCGACACAGTCTAATGGAATCAAGGGCTATTTAACGACAGTGCACAGTTTTGCTTGCTAATCCAAATTTATCTACTCTTCTCCTTTACAATACTCAGCATGTTCTCATGCAGCATAGACTATTTTACTATTTGCCTAGACCTAATCAAAGAGTTCACAGCAAAGAAGAAAAGATTAAATAATCTCGATGATAGTTCATTTTCTTGCCCTTTTCTTCTAGCACCAATTGTAAAAAACAAAAAATACCGTATCATGAAATCTTACGGTATCCTTCTGGCAGCCTTACCAAGCCACCAACCTCAGCATTATATTACGTACTGTACATACTTTATCTATGATGCCCATAATGAATCAGTTTAGTGCTAGTTGACAAATCATTGTATTGTCGATGAGGTAGCTGGGTGAGGCAATCTAGCATGGTGGACTTGGAGAGAGGAAGAATTGAGTTCCAAAAGAGCCTCAGACATTTACTAGAGCTGCGAGACCTTGAACAAATTATGGAAATGCTCTAAGCCTCAGTTTCCTTATCTATAACATGGGGATAATAATAGGATTGTTATGAAGATCACGTGATATCATCTATGTAAAGGACTTTGCAAACCTTCAAGCTCAACATAAATGCTAGCTATTGTTAATATCGTTGTTGTAGTTGTCTTAATTGCCACATAAAAATTAACCTCTTTTGAACATTTGCAAAGGTCAGCTAGGTGGGACGGTTCCTAGAACGCTGACTCTGGAATCAGGAAGACTCATCTTTGTGAGTTCAAATCTGGCTTCAGACACTTAAATAGCTGTGTGACCCTGGGCAAGTCACTTCACCCTGTTTGCTTCAGTTTCCTCATCTGTAAAATGAGTTGGAGAAGGAAATGACAAACCACTCCAATGTCTTTGCCACTGGGTCACAAAGAGTCAGGCATGACTGAAATGACTGAACAGCGAAAAAAACAGAGAATGAGGAAAAGTTCTAAATAAGATTGAAAAAATAGTTTGGAGCTTGGTTGGGATATGCTTAAAAGCTAAACAGAGGAGACTTATTTGATTCCAGAGGTGATGTGGAGCCACTGAACTTATTGAATAAGAGAATGACCACATCTGGCACGCACTTTAAGAAAATCATTTTGGCAGCTGTGTAGGAGATGTACTGGGGAATAAAAAGAAAGTTCATAACTCTCCATTGTACTCCTGTCTTCCCGCAAAAAGCTACAGAAGAAAAACAAAAAAATAGGATATCTTTTATCTATCTCCCCCAGCAATAGCCACATCATATTGCACATAGTAGGCCCTTAATAAGTGTTTGTTAAGAGAAGAGAGAGAGGGGAGAGACAGAGAGAAGAGACAGACATAGAGACAGACCCAGAGAGAGACAGAGAGACTCATACACAGAAAACAGACAGAGCCAGAGCCAGAGCCAGAGAGATACAGAAGGACAGAGGCAGAGAGAAACAGAGAGAGTACTAAACTACAGAGTTGGATGATTTTACTGAACCTGATAATAGAAGACATTCTAGTATTGTTATAGCTGGAGTGATGGACCTGGAATCAAGATAACCAAAGTTCCAATCCTGCCTTTTAACATGTCCAACTGTGTGACCATGGATAATTATCTTATATTCCGCTTTCTTGCTTTCAGATAATGACTATACTACCTACCTACCTTCCTACCTCACAAGGTTGTTTTGTGGCACAAATGGAATTGATGGATACGTGACTTCAAGGGTAGCTGATGTCATTCCTGGAGTCAAATTCTTTTATTTCAACTGCCTCCAGTACCCATAAAAATTCTTCCATCACTCTTCATTCAGTTATCACATTGGATCAATCACTAAGTTCCTGTTTTCTGTATTTAGATATACCACATATAGCAATAGACATATGGGCATACCATAAGCCCATTTATTGCTGATAAGCTCACAAATTTCTTAGGTCAGTTTACCAACTCTGCCAAATTTCTCAAATTCTTTACAATAACTCATGAAGATCACCAATTTCTCTAAACCCCCTGACATAGAGGATGTTTATTACATAAGAATATTACTATTTCTTCTGTTTCAGGATTACCGTGGTAGACCACACACTAAGTTCCTGTTTTTCATAGGAGTGACACCTCCTAGAACAGAAAATGGTTCATATATTCTGAGCGCAATAATTACCAGCTTGGCCCAATGGTTGTATTTCCCTCTGATAATTCACTTTAAGGTTAACTCTCCTCACCACCTCACCTCCCTTGCCACCACATAGCTCCCTGATGGGAGATATACTACTGGCTTAAAATAGAAATACAAAAGCAGTTTACACAACAGTAATAGTAATAGAGCTGTCAACAAAAGTAAAAGAAGGGTCTTTCGTTTATAACACCTAAGGCACAGGCTTAGGGAGAATTTTCTAACCTAACATTTCTTTCTTAACAAATGATGTACTTTGATATTCTAGTAAGTACAAATAGTGAGAAAAAGCATAGGTATTTTCCTTTTAATAATTCCATACTGTAATTCAAATACAGGGCAAATTTTCTTTCCCAAATCTGGATTTAAAAATAAAAACAACACTGAATTTATTTCCACTTTCAGTGATTGTTTTCATTGTATACCCATCGACTTTTTTCCCTTAAGAGATATAGTGTTTGAGGAGTATGACCTATATTTGGGGAGCAATCTATATCTATCCAGACTAATACAGGATGCTATTTTTCACATAAGAATGCTTAGATTCACTCTGAAGGTAATTTCCATATGTGCTGA
Source organism: Phascolarctos cinereus (assembly GCF_003287225.1). Lineage (NCBI taxonomy): Eukaryota > Metazoa > Chordata > Mammalia > Diprotodontia > Phascolarctidae > Phascolarctos > Phascolarctos cinereus. The sequence continues at coordinate 397,863,236 of NW_027555847.1, forward strand.
ACTTTGAAGTAGAATGTTTCATTTTTTTTTTTTGCCCTTCCATTTCTATTCCATTCAAAATGAATAGCCTGAGACTATCCCTGTGGGGAGAGTTCCTTATGCAAAAAGAAACTGAGAGGAAAGCCCTCCAAAAGATATAAGTGCTCTTTCCTTTTTATACTCTTCTACCTACTGATCATGTAAACTACCTACTATGGCATAAACACTAGAAGTACTGGTTAGGCCAAATTATAGTCTATCATCTGTAATAAACTGGGGCCAGATTTTTAGAACAGAGACTTTGGTACACACAGTGTTTTACTTGGTTGAACACCAAATGGAGAGGGGTTGTTATGAAAGGAATGTTGACAGGAATCTGACTGACTTAGCCAGAATTAAGTAATTCTAGACATCAAAGGAACATACAAGCAACCTGGTTCTAGACTTAAATACAGGAAACGATGTGTTTGATAGAGCACATTAGGACAAGTCAATAAAAAAAATGTGATTGTACCCTCTAAATGAGAAACCTATTCATCACTCTAGTTCAACAGTCAGTGCATCCAACTACACAGACTTGGCTTTAACATGTGAAAGGACAGCAATGTTAATCTCAAGTCATGTGTTTCTAACCTTCCCCTTTAATTTTGAGCTATTTCAAGGAGCAGCTAGCTCCATACTTCCCTCTCCATACTTCTTCTTCCTTATAGATACCTCAAGCTCCCCAGCTGTCCATCCATGCCTAAAGACACTTATAAGTAAATGTACAACTAAAAGAGAATTTCATAATAGATCCTTACAGGAGCTGAAGATCTAGTAACAATGAATTTTTTAGCTAGCTTTGACAGTTTTGCTCCTGGAATCTTCAAGGAGCATGCATTTTGTTTCTGAGCTACACTTTGAAGTTCTTCCCCAGATTTGGCCACATATTTATATTTGTCCAGGAGGCATTTCATTTTAACTGATTCCTGACAGAAATCTTGTTTTCTTCTTCAACTTTTAGTACTGGAAACCCTGGACAAGGGAGAAGACCCAAAATAGACTGGTATGTTATAACCTTAGAAGACTGACGTCACCTTTTCTGTGCTCCAGTTCCTCTGCCTTGGTGGCATGAAAGGCATAATATTCATAGGACTTGAAATTCAATTTCAACACGTGTTTTTTTTTTTAAATGGTTACTATCTTCCAGGCATGGGTGGGGTTAGAACTATTCTAGGAATCGATGGTGGTGGAGGAACAGGCTCGGGAATGGAGGGGAAACCATTTACACAATGCGTGTGATGCGCCAGGCACTGTGCTAAGTACTTTCTAAATATTATCTCATTTGATCCTGAGAACAACCCTGACAAGTCGCTGCTATTATTATCTCCATTTTTGTAGTTGAGGAAACTGAAGAAACAGAGGCTAAGTGACTTATCTAGGTCATATCTAGGAAGTATCTAAGGCTAGATTTGAACTCCCTGACTCCAGGCCCCAGGCTCTATGGACTGAGCCACCAAGCTATCTACAAAGGACAAAAAATGGCATAGTCCTTTCTCTGAAGAAGCTGCCATTCTATTCAAGCATTCCATTATATAGGATGAATAACACATTTTATGCACATATTCCAGTCTTCTTGTATGCAAATACTGAACCTATAAGCCCAACAACAACGAGCAGTGTGAAGAGCCAAAATTAGAGTCAGTGAATCTTAGTTCAAAGTCCTGGCCCTGTCACTTATTTCTTGTGTGACCTTGGGGAAATAACATAATGTGCCTGGGCCTGTTTCCTTATCTACAAAATGAGGAAATTGGACTATATTACTCCTGGTACTCCTTTCAGTTTTAATCGATTCCACAATTTCGTGTTTTTCCACCATTTTAGTTTTAGATGGCTTGAAAATGAATCTATTCAACACCTGCTCATTAAAGAAGTATATATATCTATCCCAAGAGTCTCAGTGTGGAAATTGCAACAATCATCACTGAAGAGATGAAATGGCAAAAAAAAGTGTATTGAAATACATTTGAAGCAAAAAAAATAATATGTGCAATTATTTTAACAATTGAAACGAAAACACTTCTAGTTAGCCAGCCTCTAAACTCAGATTATATGCTATCAATACAAATATATCAAGTGCCTACCATCTTCTAGGCACTGATGTAGGCATTGGAGGATGCGGAAATAGCAAATGAAACAATTTGTACTCCCTCGAATCCAGAGGAGAAATGCTGAAACATAACTCTTCCATATAACAGAAAGATGAGGGATGATGGGTGCAGATAATATTATATGCATAAAAGAACTTTGATTCAAATAAAATAACATTTATTATTTTTTTTTATCAAGTCCTGTACTATATGAGGAAACAAGGACAAAAATAGTCTTTGCCTTCAAGTAGCTTACATTTTTTGACTGAACTAAAGTTGTGCCATGAGAAAAGCCCCAAAGAATGGAAAATCATCTCAAGTACTCTGACAAAAGCTGCAGGTAAGGTTCAGTCCTGCTGTCTCCCAGAAACCTTATTGCAGAATTGTGCTGTAGCAGCTTTGCTAACTTGTTTACTTATAAGACACTAAGGCGTTACACATTGAGAGGTAACTTCTGTTTAAAAAAAAGGATCAATATGGTTTTCCCCCCAACTTCAGTTTTTGTCGTATGTTAGATTTATACTCTCTGGTGTCAGAATTAGTCATAGGTTTTAACTAAATCATAAGACCATGTTTATGAGGGCTGCTAGGTGACAGATGGAGAGAGTGCTGATCCTGGAGTCTGGAAGACTCATCCTCCTGAGTTCAAATCTAGCCTTGGGAACTTAACTAGCTGTGTGACCCTGGGCAAATCACTTAGGCTATTTGCCTCAGTTTCCTCATCTGTAAAATGAGCTGGAGAAAGAAATGGCAAAAATATTTTTCAAGAGAACCCTAAATGGGGTCACAAAGAATCAGACATGACTGAAAAACGACTGAACAACGAATGTTCATAAAGCTTATTTTTAAACAAGGTTTTTCTCTGCGGTTCATTATTGGTGGTGGTGGTAGGGGAACAGCATTAAAAGAAATGTAACTGAATTCAATCAAATGATTGGTCAGTAGCAGCTGAGAAGTTGTTTTTTTTTTTTAAGTAACTAGCTATTTGAATATAATGTCTTTTTCCCCCCCTGTATGTGAAGATATATCATGAATAGAATGGACAGGTAGTTCCAGACTTATAACCTGACTTTAAAATGATATACACACAAATGTGGTTGCCCCAACACACAAAGTTGTAACTAAGGTAATGAAAAGAGGTTTTGTGAGCATATGTTTAATGGGTGCTTGGGGACTCAAGATAAGCAATTGAGGAGGCAGAATAAAGACCAAGAGAGGGAAGGAGCATGCTGCCAAGAAACAATGTTAACTTATTTCAAAATTTTGCATAGCTGTGGCTCTGCTCTCAGGAAAGGGACGGGGAGAAGGGAGGAGGAACTCTCTTGCTCCTCTTTTTTTTCCTGGTACTTAAAGGCCCTTACAAATACACAGATTGGTAATTGTCTACACAATTGTTGCCTCATATTTTCCTGTTGGATGAGCAACACTAAATAGCCAGTATTTAAACTCAGAAACTATGCTATCAATCAATTAACACAGATCAATTAACCAACTACTATTAGTTCAGCATAGATGCCGTCCTTCTATACCATCGGTTAGAAAGGCTTTTGAGTACTAGATGGGTAATCTAATCACACCTTCAAAACATTGTGTCTTTCAGAACTTGATGATGTATTTGATTTAATGTGTAACTTACAACACGGCATATGACCTGTGCAATCTTCAATAAGATGAGGAAGATGAAGTCATTAAGATTTTGGAATCAGCTAAACCAATGATGCTTTTAAAAAAATCATAACAATTCCAAACAAATGACTTTAAAACTTTGTTTTTAAATATAGCTCATTTTAGAGTTGGAAACAACTGGTATAGTTATGAGAAGAACATTTCACACTTTTTGAAAGCTAAATTTTCTCATGAGTACATATTGTTCCTGTAAAAGAACAGTATTTGAAAGAATGAGTGTGTGGCTATAGTCATGCCCAAGATTCCTCTCAGGGGTAAACAAGAATTAACTTCAGGAAATCCCCTACCTCTCAAATGTTAAGATCAGATTCATTGGTACTAGAGGCCCTAAAGAGTTATAGAAGGTTCTGGAAGTGCTCTAACTCTTCTCTATGTAGAATTAGTCTCAATTCCATTTCAGAGTGTCCTGTAATTATTTCCATTTTGAGGTTTCCTCCTGGTAATTGCTGAATTCCATTTTGATTTATACAATTACTTGCTATGTTTCCAAACCATGTTATACATTGAAAATTGTGCTTAGGAAGTACAAAGTAACTTTTGTATTTTAATGTTAACTAGTTAAGTATAAATGGCATAAAGGAATCTATCATTAATTTAAAGATATAAGGGAAAACCATTTTGAATTATGGAAAAATCTGAACTAAGCAATATTTTTAAAGAGATTCAGTTATATTACTCTTAAACACATATAGAGAGTAAAACTAAGGTAAAAATGTTTTTGGTGTTGATGCTTTATGTTACTTGGCATTTAAAGTTTGGTTCCTATCTACCATTATGATTTTATTTTATAATAAATATTATATATATGGGCCATCATGTGCTTCTGTTATAAAATAACATTGTTAGAAGGCAGAAAAGGAAGATAAAGTCACCTATGTAAAAAACAAAAACAATTATATACTATCTATACTATCTATATACTATCTATGCTATATTACATGCTATCTATATACTCTCCATTCCAGAGAAACTGTCGTATTTCAGTTCCTAATCCATGACATTTCATCTCCTTCTTCTATGTCTTTCCACAGAGGGTCCAGTCTTTCATATCTGAAATGCCCTCCTTCCTTACTGTTCCCTGATGGATTCCCTAGCTTCCTTCAAAGCACAGCACAACTGCCTCTTCCTATACAAGGTTTTTTTTTTTTTTAATCTACTCAACTGTTAGTGCTCCTTCTCTCTTGAGATTGCTTTTCATTCTCTTCTATATACTTTATCAATCAATAATCCATTGACAAATATTCGTTAAGCAGACTGCTATGTGTGAGACACTGGGCTAAATTCTGAGAATACCAAGAAAGACAAAAACAGTTCCTGACCTCAAGCAGCTCACAGTGTAATGATACACACACACACACACACACACACACACACACAATATCCTGTCAATAGAACGTAACCATGTTGGCAGTAGGATCATTTATTTATTTATCTATGGCCTTGTATACTCAGTGCCTTTCTCAAAGTAATTTAATAATTTTTAATTTAATTTAATTAGTAAATCCCCTGTGAACTGTTTTTATTTTTTAAAGATAAGAATGAAATGATTAACATATAATTTTAATGCATATAAATATTTCTAATGTAACAAAAATAAATCTGGGTTCCAATGATCCACTCAGAAAAGATGAATTTTATAGAAAGAACAAAAATTAATTTTAGCCCAACCACAATGAAAATAATCATATCAACTCTGAGTTAAATGGAATCTGAATGATTTGGGTTTCCTCCATGTTTAAATGCATTATGCAAATAAATATCATATGTTGGGGGCTTATGAGTAAAGGAGGGATTTGCAGACATGCTCTTGACTGATTTAGTGGGTCTCCCAATCCATTTGGTGAAGTTATAACATGTAGACATATGATAAACTGGAATGCCTCTCATAAAACTGTATGTCTGTCCCTTTATCCCCTCACTCAGGGACATGAGACTTACTGTTAAGGGATTATGAGTTGCTCTTGGACCCCAGTAACTGAAATTGTCTCTTAATGACTGACTGGCTGAAGGCCAGGAGGACAAACTCCCTTTTATGGCCTCTAAGAGATGCAAAGGTAATCATTCACACTCAGTTCTTTTGAGATGATTTTGCAGCACTCTCACTTTCTCTCCCTTAGGCTGCCAACAGAGTCTTGTTTGTTTTTGTTTTGTTTTGTTTTTGGTTGTTGTTGTTTGTTTTTGTTTTCAACACAGGTGACTTTATTTTCCTTCTCTGCCTTTTATTATTTATTTATTATTTATTATTATTTTACAACAGAAGCACATGATGGCCTAAAACTTGGTGTCTTGGCTATGTTCTTCTGCTTTTCTATTTGTCTCTAAGCACAGGTGAGCTAAATGAAGATCTCACCAAAAACCACCCATCACCCTGTTTCATTTGCAATTCTGAATCACCTAAACTGTAGACCCTTTTGATTTATTATCATCATGGCACAATTAGGTCTCGTCGTATGTCTAGTATGACATACTAGAAACGGGGAATTAAAAGAAAGAGTAAAAGAGTATAGACAATATTTAAAAAATACCGTTTAAGAATAGTGAATTTAATTGATTTGTTGTTTTACAAATAATAGATCAGAACGATTCATTTGGACATACAAACACAAATAAAAAGGGGAAAGCATTATTATACTCCAAAATATGATGTATTATTACTAAAGAGTGAGAATGAGTATTTTTTTTTTATTAAAATGTGATTTGGTGTAAAAATATAGTATGGGCTATTTGAGAGCTAATAAGATAGAAAGGATGAAGTCTGGAATTAGCTGAGCTAGTTTTTTTTTCACCTTATTTCTTTCAAAAAGCCTCAATTCAACAGTAAAATGTGAGGGAAAAAATGTGTGAGCAATTATCAAGTCATACGACTCTCATCAATATTGTTCCTAACCAGAAGCAGGTAAGAGAACATTAAGAACAATTGAATGAATACCGATTAGCAGATACGGTGATATACATCCAACTGAGTGTGGCAAATTAATTTACTAATTCTCTTCATTATTTCCAGTTAGTTTTGTATGTAACTAAGTTTTACAGAATTAAAGTGGTAAGAGAGGCGTCCGTTGGACATTAGGGCTGAGGTGTGCAACAAAATAAATATCATTTGGATGTCCATGATGAGAAGGACATTAAAAATTATCTGATAAATTTTATTCTAAAATGAAAACTAAGAATATTATTAATGAGGAAATCAACACATTTCTGGATGACAACACCCAAAACACATACATACATACTCACTTTTAGTGCTAACTTTTAGTGTGATATAGTGAGAAAGAGTACTGGGCACTAGATCAAGCTGATAGTCAAAGATCTGGGTTCAAATCCCACCTCTGATATGTATGAACTGTGAAATTGGGTAAGTTATTTAGTCTTCCTCAGCTATAATTATCATGACTGTAAAATGAGGTGTTGGAGGTGAGCTACTTTGTTTCTTGCTTCCCTTCCATCTCTAGTTCTATGATACTGTGACTGAGGTAGGCAGGGTCACTAGTTTCGACTTGTTTGCACATACGGTAGATGTTTCCAACACACAGAAATGTGGTTTTACCCTTTAACAATAATACACCTCCCAAAAAAATCTTGTTTTGATATCTCCTTATAGTATGGAGGTGAGCCAGAGTTCTTGAAGGCTGGGCCAGTGACAGAAATCTCTGGCATAGTTTGGGAAGCTGGAAAAGCTACAAGGTTAGCAAGGACAATGGACATTGTGTCTGTCACTTGAAGACTAGCTCAATTGGGAAAAGTTCATCATCAGAAGGTAACTACCAGGAGGAGAAGAGGTTCAAAGACAGTGGTTTGAGAAGGTTGTTGCCTAAGACAAAGAGGACTTGTTATTTGCATTGAGGAAGGAGGGCCTTACACTAAAATAATAATAAGTCTTGGGAGTATTACAGTAAGTTTAATAATAATAATAATAATAATAATAATAATAATAATAATAACAATGATGATGAACTGTTTAATTAGTTGATTTAGTTTGCATGCAAGAAGCCCATAAGGGGAGAAAACAAAACAGAACTATGAGGTAGGTAGTGGTTAATAGTTTTTTTCCTCATTTTCCAGATGAGATTTCATTGTATAATGTTTCTCTGAGACAAATATGTGTGTCTATGTATATTTCCTTTCTATATGTACATATAATTTGGGACTTACCTATCACTTTGTATTGGTTTAGCATGGAAAACTGAGATATAGCTTTGCTTCTATCTGATAAAAGGAACAAAGAAAAATTAAGTGACTTGTCCTAGATGACAGACCTAGTACATGCCAAAGCTGAGATATATACATCGACCTTCTAACTCCAAATTCAGTGTTCCTTTTTACTCTAATATTATATTATGCTTTGTGAATGAAAACATTTTGTTACTACAAATTAGAGAAGTATTGGAGACAGTTTTTAGTTCATATTTTGTCTCTTTTATTTTGATATCACATTTATTTTTGAATATATAACTCTCTACTTCCTTACCCAAAGAGCTTCCCCCTAGTAATAAAGATTTTAAAAAAGAAACAGATATAAAGAGTTCAGGAAAACCAATCTAGTGCATTTAGCAGACTGTGCAAAATTTTCTTTCCTCTGCAATAAAGTGAGTGCTTTTATTTCAATTCTTCTCTAGGACCATCCCTTTTAACAACAAAATATTTTATTTTTTATGATTCAGTCCTTTTAAATCGTTGCAGTTATGATCATGATTTTAGGTGTGGTTTTTTTTCATTCTACTTATTATACTCTGCACCAGTATATGGAAGTCTTTCTGCATTTCCCTGAAATCTTCATATCCTTGTTTTCTTCAATGTAGTGATATTGTATTACATCAATGTGCAATTCAACTTTCTTCTGGGTTTTTTTTTTTAGTCATTCCACAATTGCTGGACACCTTTCTTTCCTGATTCTTTTCTACCAGAAAATACACTATAATTAATATTTTGTATATTTTAGAACTTTGAATCTTTGACCTCCTTCGGATGCACATACAATAGTCATATCTCTGGCACAAAGAGTAAAGGCAATTGTTACTTTTTAAGCTTAATTTCAATTTCATTGCAGAAGACTGGAGCCAATTTCCAGTAGTGTAACAGTGTGAATATCTTCTGATCGTATCCTCCCTTCTCTTTTTATTAAATAGTTTTATCTTTTGTTGTCATCTTTGCTAATTTACTGGATTTGAAAAACAGTGTCACCTTTTTTAGATTAGCTTTTTCTCTTCTTATTGGATTAGTAGGAATTCATAAAAACTAAATACATTAGAGTCTATTTTTCTGCATATTTAGACTCTAAATAGTCAAACCAGATCAGACTACAATTTTAATTGACTCCAATCGACACTCATAAAATCATTGTTGACTGTCTCGAATGATCTGTGGTAAGTTTTTTTTTTCAATTCTTTATTCTACACAAACAGGAAATATCACTATCTTCATCTCCCAGTTCAAAGATCCAAAAGCCCATGTCAATTTATTAACATTCTACTTTTTCTTAATAATTTTCAGCAATTCCTAACAGCATCCCATTCTTTATTTTGCTTTGTAATACAAAGAACAGGCTTTCAAAGTGTCAGGGGAATTGTAAATAAATAGGCAAAGAAACTGTGGACAAAAGGACAATGAGAAGAATGCTGTTTTGCACATCAAAACGGGAACAATAGAAAGAAAAAAAAAGAGAAAAGTTAGGTAGAAGAAAATGGAAATTACAAAAACAAACATGTAGATTGTGGGCCATCTAGAACCTGACTTGTTTTTAAGAACATAATTTAACAAATTATCTGATCTAATCAGGGAAAATAGGATGGTGATTCCAGAGTATTCCTAATAATCATAATGATTAACACATACATTATTTTACAATTTGCAAAGCACTTAGCTCATATTATGTTATTTGACCCTACCAACAGCCCTGCGAGGCAGGTGTTATTACCAATGTTAAATGACCTCCCAAGGTCACTCAGTTGGTTAAAAAAAAAGTACCTTAGCATTAAAACTCGGGTTTTCCCATTTCCAAGTCTGGAACTATATTCATTATCTGCCACTTAACCGGCTTCTTAAATATGGTGCTTATGTTCCACAGAAAACATGGCCATATTATACGTCCAGGATAGGCCAGGACACCCTGTAGGCTATAATAATAAGTATCCCTTTACTTTATCAGAGAAACAAATTGCATAGGACCCTTTGATCTTGTCCTTTGCAGCTTCTTAGTTTAGAATCTCAGAGTTGGAACAGCCTTTAGAAATTGTCTTCTCTAAACTGAACCTGAATAAGAATGTGCCCTATAGAAACCTCAACAAGTAGTCTTGATTAACAGAAATGCAGGAAGCTTGATGTATCTCCTTTCTATAGTCAACCATTCCACTGGTACTGAATCTACCTGCTCCTCAGCTCCCATCACTCCAACTTTTCAGAAAGACTAGAATGAGAGATTGGTAAATGTCTTGTTCAAATTGAAATAAACTCGCCAGACTATTAAACTTATCAGAAAAGGAAATGAAGTTACCATGGTATGGCAGGTTCTTGCTAAAGTAAGGCAGACTTTGTGTGATCTGTGATTTCTTTTTTTAATGACCAGTAATTGATGTTTTATAACATATTTTGGAGTCATGCCAGGACTTAAAGGCAAGCTCACTGGCCTATAGGCACAATCTCAATTTTCTTACCTTTTTGAAAAAAAAAATACGATAATGATGCAAAGTGACAATTGGGTTGGGAATGGGGAAACAAGCATTTATTTAGCACCTCTTATGTGTTAGGCATTTTACAAATATTTCATCTGATCATCACAACAAACCTGCGAGGTCATTTCTATTATTGCCTCCATTTTACAATTGAGGAAATTGAGGTACATAGAGGTTAGGTAACTTCCAAGAGTCAGACACAGGCAGTAGGTATATGAGGCCAGATGTGAACTCAGGTCTTCCTGACTCCAAGTCCAGGACTCTACTGCACCACCTACCTGTCTAGCTGTCTAAATAGCACTTCAAAGTTTGAAAAGCAAATCTTTTTTGAGCCTGAAAACAGCTTTGCAAAGTAGGTAAATAGACATCATTCCCATTCTAAAAAGTGAGAAAACTGAGGCTCAAAGAGGCTAATTGAATCTCCCATATTCCCTTAGTTTTGAAAACAGAGGAATGTGAACAGAGGTATCCTATAAACTTGAATTATAGGACTAGAGTACAGGAGATAAGAGGTCAAGACTGGAATTACAGGCTGGAATTCATCAGCATAGTAAGTTATCATTGAAATCATAAGAGTAGATGAATTTATTTAGAGAGTAAGTACAGAGAATTAAGCCCCAAAGACATAGACTCCAGGACAAAAGGAAGCCAGCGAAGGAGATAGAGAAGCAGCAGCAGTCAGAAAATTGCAGTGTCACAGAAACCAAAGGAGAAGAATTTCAATAAGCAGTGGGTGGTCAGCAATGTCAAATGTCACAGAGGTCAAGGATGATGAGGCCTGAAAAAAGTCAATTGGATTTGGCAAGGAGAAAGTTACTGCTGACCTACAAGAGAGCAGTTGAGTACTTTCAGTGGAGGGGATGGGGGTCAGTCTGGCTTTTAGTTAGATCCCAGAGGCTTAACAAAAGAGTGGACTGGGAACCTAACCATGTATTGCATTGTTTTGTTTGTTTGTTTGTTTGTTGTCGGTAAATAGGTTCTAAATGACCAAGTTGCGAATTAACCTTTGGAACACAATTTCCTTCTTAAGATGGGTACCAATGGTAAAAATTTGCGTTCTTTTGTGGAAGCACATTAATGCATTCAGTTTTCCAACAGCCCAGTCTTCTGCTTGGTTTTATTTTTGTTGAGTGAGGTAGCTGGTGAATTAACGCCAAGTCAACGCAATGCAGTAATAATAAAATAAAACAAATACTACTTAACCGACATTCTTCAAATGTTATAAAAAGTAGGAATTGTACAGGCAGTCTCTTTCCTCACACAACTATCAGGAACTCATTTCTTCTTGCTTGTATTACTGCAATAGCCTCTGAATTGGTTTCCATGCCCCAAGTGTGCTGCCTTACCTTCACTCAGCTATCAGAGCAGTTCTCCTGAAGAGCAAGTCTGACCATGTCATTCCCCAGACTCAATAAGCTCTAGTTGTTTCTCATGTCAAATACAAATGTTTCTGTTTGTCATTTAAAGCCCTTCAGAGCCTGGCTCTAGACTGCCTTTCAAGCCTTATTGCCCGTAACTTTCTTTAACACATTCTTTGGTTCAGCCAAATATCTTCTTTCTGTTCTCCATACATGGTGAAGGAGATATAGTGCTGGCTTCGAAGTCAGAAAGACCCAAGTCCAAATTTAGTCTCATGCATGTACTAGTTGTGTGACACTGGACAAGTTACTTAACCTCTGTTTGCCTCAGTTTCCTCAACTATAAAAAGGGGATAATGATAGCACTTACCTTCCAGGGTTTTTGTGAGGATCAAATGGTATAATATTTGTAAAGCATTTAGCATACTGCCTGGCACACAGTAGCTGCTTAATAAATGCTTGTCCTCTTCCCTTCTCTCCCTTTTCCAAGCTTTTGCATAGATCATCCCTTTCACCCCTCCCTGGAATGTACCCTGTAGGTCTGCCTTTTAGAAACACTTGTTTCCTTAACTCGGCTAGAGCAGCACCTCCAACTGAAGCTGTATCTGATGCCACTTTGTTCAATTCTTGCCTCTGGTACATACAGGCTATTGAAACAGAAAATCATTTAACCTCTCAGAACTTTAAACAACTCTCTAAATTGCAGAGAAAGTGTCCATATTTATTAGTAGAGGGAGTTTCCTCATCTGGGGGGGGTTCCCTTTTTCCAGTGAAATCACAGGTCTAATTCCTATCACTTTATTTTGTACTACTTGTATGTATATACATTATTTCCCATTATAGAAAATAAACTCATTGAAGGCAAGCACTGTTTAATTTTTCTCTTTGTATCCCCATCACCTAACACAGTGGTTACAGGGAAGAGGTAGGAACCTTGGAAATGCTATTTGATGGATTGATTGGTAGGTGTCAATATCAGCAAAAGGAAAATAGAAGAAGAAGAAGAAGAAGAAGAAGAAGAAGAAGAAAGAGGAAGAGGAGGAGGAGAAGAAGAGGAAGAAGAAACTAAAAAAGGAGGGGCCTCATTCCTCTTTGAGACCTTATCACTTTTAATTTAACAAAGAAAAAAGACACTTCCTAATACTATGATAATTTGTCCAGTCATTTCAAACTCTTCATTACACCATTTGGGGTTTTCTTAACAAAGATTTTAGAATAGTTTGCCATTTCCATCTCCAGCTCATTTTAGAGATGAGGAAATTGAGGCAAACAGGGTTAAGTGACTTGCTCAGTGTCATACAGCTAGTAAATGTCTAAGGCCAGGAAGATAAAAATCTTTCTGACTCCAGGCCCAGCACTCTGTGTACGGTGCCACCTAACTGCCCCAATAATGCTGTGGTAAACAACCCCCCAAATTTAAACACCTGTCTTTGCCTGTGGAAGAGAAAGTAGGTTTTATTAACTAACCATTCTGACTGGAGACATTATCAGAAACTTCTCAGACTTTAATGTTCATATGGATAAAACGGTAATTGAATAATGTCCAAGGGGGTAAATGTGTGTTCTCTCTCTTTTTTTTAAGTTTGTCACATGATCTCACCATGTGACATCACAAATCTCCCATCTCTGCTTTGTTGGCCTCCATGCATGAATAATTTTCCCAGTGCTTGTTTGTAGCAGGACAGGAGAAAGGGAGAATTACCCCAGCACAATCTCTTGTTGTCCTCTATCAGCATTCTGTGGGTCTGAGCTGGCTTACAACAGTGTAAAGACATCAGTGGCATGTGTTATAATATATTGGGCATTGTACTCCTGAAGAACACACGAAAGACAGAACATTGTTCTACCAGGGAGCAATTCATTGGGTTTTTCCCAGAGACTCTTGGGTCAAGTTTTTATAGGCCTATTTGATTTTCAAATTCTCTCTCTCTTTTTTTTTACCCTCTTTCCTTTCAGTGAGCCATAGTGTCCAAACTTGTCTACATTTACTTCCCATGTTTTGTGCATGGTAGATGTCCTTTAAAAAGAGTATCTCAAATAAGTCTTTATTCTTGTTTTGTTGGCTCTTATTCTGTGTTTTCATGAACTCTGGCCCCAGCCATGGCAACTGCAAGAAAAATGTTAACATTGATTGACAGGATTAAAAAAGCCTCCATCCCTATCCGCATTTCAAACACTTTGGGAACAATGGTGTTTGGTGTGATTGAATTAATGAGATACCGTGGACTGTCAAAAGAGCACACATACTTTACATAAACCTGATTATCTTTGCATGGCAGAAATGAAAAAAAAATAGGAGGGAACAGAGGTTTGGCTTTTACTCATACCTCCAAAGGAGCCATCAAAGTGTAGGCTCTGGCTCCAAGACTGATGGGCCCACTCAGCTGGCCTGCCCTCTCTCTCCTCATACTGCCTGGCCCTGTTTAGCATACATCAGGCATGGTATTTAACAAGTCTATTCAGGAAACCAGGCCCAGAAACAACACTCTTTTCACAACTCAGCAACTCTGTGCTGAATTTTTTCTACTCTTTTTTCCAGAGCACCATTGTTTAACTTGAACTAAGCATACATTTCAACAATTAAACCTGGACTGGCTCCTACAGCCCTATCTTAACCCTGAAGAGTGACATCAGTCATGACTATAAGACATATTTAAGATGGGAGTCCCAGCCAGTCCTGACTTTCAAAATCAGATGATTTCAGCAAGCATGAGAGTTATGGGATAAATTATCTTACCCAAACATGGTTTGAAATCTTATTTGGTGCATCTAAGAGCATATGCAGCAGGTATACTCTGATGTCAAGAAGTGGGGAGAGAAATGAGAATTGTCTTCTTCCATTATGATAACCTTTGACAAAAAGAATAATTATACTATTATCTCCATTCAAGTTTAAAAGATCCTGAGGAGGAATGGAATCTATATGAAGACTTAAGGAAGCAGGGCTTGAAAAGGTCCAGTTTAAACAGCCCTAAATAACCCATTAGAAATAAAAGGGCAAACCAAGTTAAGGACAAATTGATTTTCCTTTCAACAACCATGGGTCATGCTCATGTTGTCATCACTCAGTTGATTATTCCAAATTTATCTAAATAGCTAAATTCTCTTTCAGGTATGGATCAGGCCCAAATCGCCCATAGAATGTGTTGAGACTTTCTTCAAATAAAAGCCTAACTCGAGTTAACACCTAAAGACTAGGAAAAGGAAGCAAACAAAAAACCCAGTCCGCCCTCTCAACTTTTTTTTCCGCTTTCAGCAAAAGTGGGTACTTTGGCATATGCCAATCACCAGTGTAGAATCAGGAGAAGACGAGAGCCAAAGGATGACCAGGCTTTAAAACTTTTTTTCTTCATTTTGAGTCTTACATTTGATGATTTAGAAATGGATGAGAACATCAGAAAACCAGTTGATTCTCTTGAGTTTGCCTAATCGTCAATCCTCTCAGATTAGGTCTTAAACACAATCTCATCTCCAGGAACATCTAGGAAAGCTGACCAACAGTAGTGTTGGAAAAAAACATTTCACTTCTCCCCCTCCCCCACTCACAGAGTAAGACTCCTTGACGCTGTGCCTGGGAGCTTGAAAACAAGGACATAGGCAATTTGGTCAACAAATCATCTAATTTGAGATTTATTAATCATATCAACTAAATTAGCATAAATAATTTGGAATTCAAATCCTCACTTCTATTAGAATACCAGTTACAGAACGTTATTAAGAAGAGTGTTCCAGTGTGGCCAGAAATGGTTTCTTTGAATTCAGCCAAAATTTGGAGCAAGAAAATGTTAAGATTTCACCTCTGTAGGTACTTAGGTTAAGACCCCAACCAGGGTACAAAAATCATTGGAAGAAGCTCAGAACCTGTCTCATGCTCAGTATAGACAATTTAGAGCAAATTTTCAATTAAAAGCATTTATTAAGCCTGTACTGTCACCTACTGTAGTTTACAAATATTATCCCTTTTAATTTGTGGGACTACAATTTTAGGTGATCTGAGTTCTAAAGTTTCATATAAAAAAATTCATGTCTATTGGAAAGTCTCTGTAGCTTTTTTTTTTGTCGTGGGTAAAATGAAGTAATTCACACCATGAAAATATGCTGAAAACTACCAAATGCATTATTTTGAATCACTTTACATATATATATTATAATATATGAGATATATATTATATACATTATATATTATATATATACATATACATATATACATATATATGTATATGTATATGTATATATATATAATATATTATATATACATTATATATTATATATATATATATACATATATATATATACACACAATACAAGTTAATACAAGCAAAATAAAACCCAAACAGAGTCTTCTTTGGTAAAAGAAAGAATAATTTCACATTTCTCAGAATGAATGGGTGTGGGGGAGGATCTGCCCCCACCCACCCGTTAGATCAGCCAGCAGATGTCTCTGTTTCACACATCCTGGTTAAGACACTCACTTCCTTCCCATTTGTAAATTTTTCAATTGTGTGTGTGTGTGTTGTGTGTGTGTGTGTGTGTGTGTGTATTTTCTTTAAATTGACTGACATGAAAGGTTAGAGAGAAGTGTAAGTAGTACGTCTTTCTTGTAGAACAGCCATACTTCTTTACTTAAAGAAAGTTCTTTGGCAAGCTCTTGTGAACCTAGAAAGCAATATGATAATGTGTATTAGTTGACCAAATCTTTCACCCTCATCTAGTGTGGGGAGCATGAAAATACTTTCATTTGGTCTTGTGCTTCAACAGAGATGAAAAGGGATGACAGTAGCCCTGGAAATGGTCAAGGAGAATTTTTTTAATTTATATTTTATATATTATTATTTATTTTAACAACCATTGCTTAGAGTTAGACAATATATCCATCCATGTTTGGTTAGCATATCTAATGTGTATGGCTATGCAGACTGTTTCCTTTCCTTTAATTAATTCTACATGAAGCTGGTACTTGTTTGGTTGAATTTAGTGGTGGAATGGGAAAAGAACAAATATTCATAGAAAACCACTCTGCCCTCAGCCTTTCTTCAAGCTACCATGTTAAAAAAAGTCACCTCTTTGGAAAATTAAATACACATTTGAATTCTTCCCTGGTTTTGTTTACTTTGTTACATGAATACTGCTGTGTATTTTATCCCATTTTAAAAATCTTAAGGTGTTGATGATTCATGGAATTACATATCTATCACTGGAGCAAGGAAAACAAGGCTGCTTTCTTTTTAGTTCCAATTTTAATAAATTGGTTTCCTTTAGTTTTCCTAACAATTTCTAGAAAAAGATGGCATAAATGTCTTGTAGATCAGAAATGGGTGATCTCAATTTGGTCACTTTTAGCATATTATTTCTTATACCTGCAATGGGAAATTTCATGGAAAATGTATTTTTGCCCATTTTCCAATGCCCCAAGAGACCTATGGTCTTTTTGATGTGAGTTCTGCCTCTAGTAATGTAACCCATCTATGCCTGATTATCATGTGTGACTTTTGTCTGTGTCCTCCTGTTATTCTGCTATGAGGGGAGGCAGTATGGTGTACTGTACATGTCAAGTCTTTCTCTATCCTCGATATCACATGAAAACTAAAAATGCATACGGGCTGCTCATCAATTTTCTCTTTCTCTCACTACATGATTGTTCCATCTTTTTTCCCCCCACCCTAGTCATACATTGCTCCCATGACAACTTTTATACTACCTCTCATTTAATTCCTAATGATCCACAATTGGAATTGTGGAATGAGAAATTACCAATCCTTTAACTAAATGAGATTCCACTAGATTTCATTATTTTATTTATGTTTGCAGGGTACTTTATATATTTACAAAGTAATTAAAATAATATATTTGGCAGTTTTCAACACATTTTCATGGAATAAGTGCCTTCATTTTGCTGGGAGAAAAAACAAAACTACAGAGACTTTCCAACTGACAAATGAGCTTTTTGAAAACTTGGCATTAGAATTCAGATCCCCTGAAATCCCAGTCTCATACATTAAAAATATAATATTTTTAAAGCACTTAGCATAAGGGCTGGCCCATAGTAGAGGTTTAAAAAATACTCATTCCTTCCTACCCACCCCCCATAACCTCTGTACTAACCAGATCCACAGCACCACATTTTCTATTGTGACATTCCTATGACTCATAGAGTAGTTTTTTTTTTTTTTCGGATGTAGCCAATGTGATGATTTGTTGTGCTGGACAATATATGATTATTACAAGGGACTGCTACTCAGAGGTAGGGGTAGTATATTAGTGGGTAACAATAGATAAGCAAAATATCATTGATAAAACATTTAAAATATGAATAAGAACACAAAAAATGAAGCATAAATAATACAAGTTGTTACAAACTTATTAATATATTTTCTATATGTAATCTAATATGATCAGCAATATTACATATAATATATAATATAAAATTATTTGTTTATATATGTTAAAAAGCAAACTTTATCTAACCAAGGTTCACAATTTCTTATACAATCCTCTTTCTCCTCTACATATCGAACTGTTTGTGTATTTATTGATGATTAAATTCACAATAAAAAAATTTAAATAAAAAATCCTTTTTTTGTTGTTTTATAATTAGGATGCTGTGATATTAACACCCATTTTACTTAGGACAGATGACAAGGCTTTTACCTCATGGCCACCAGCATCTGGGAAGGGACTACTTTCTCTCCATCATTCTCCAGCTTGCTATCTCTGTCCCACATCCATGCTGTCACCATTGCATACCTTTCCTTTAGCCTACTTTTCTCTACTTACTCTCCTTAACACCATTTTTGTCCAAGGCAAGTACAATTAGTTGGTAGGCAGTGGTGATGAGGACTAGGTCCTAGTAAGTGCAAACACCTGAACTCATGTTCCTATGGAGGTCCTATATATAGTGCTATCTGTAGTGATATATTTTCCCCAATGTTTGATTAGGAGATTAAATGGCATATTGTTTAAATTCATGTCCTGGTACAACCTCTGCTAGAGTGGGTGTAACTGGTATTTGGTTTTGAAATCCTCTATTTTATCCCCCCAACCATCTCCAGGCTCAAGAACTGAATTTTCTTTGAGTACAAGAATGCTTAGCTAAGATTCTAGACTTTAATAAAGAATTGCTAAAAAAGCTAACCAATCAGCTTTACATTCCTCACTATGGTAGACATAAAGGCAACTAGCTGATATGGTGGATAGAGTGCTAGACAAAGAATTAATGTCTTGTCCTTGAATCTTGCTCAATCATTTACTAGCTGTGTGACCCCTGAGTATATCATTTAACCTTTTTCAGTCTTAGTTTACCGATCTCTAAAATGAAAATAAAAATAATACTTATTTCATAGGATCATTATGAGGCTCTAATAAAATATTTAAGTACTTTGCAAACCTTAAAGACAATCTAAATATTAGTTTTCATTATTACAGGAACCATCTCCCTATTTTTTTTTAAATTTCTAGCTCAGTAAGTCATAATATAACACTGAGAAACACAGAGATTAAAAGTCTTCCTATATAGTCCTCTCAGATTTTTTAAAATCCAATTTTATTTTATTTTATTTCTAGATTCTCTCCTTTTCCCTGTCCAAAAGCAAGAAATACAAAACTCATTATAAATGTGAAGTCATGCAAAACAAAATTCTACATTAGCCGTGTTCCAGGAGGGAGGGAGGGAAGGGGAAAAGAAAAAGGGAAAGAGAGAGAGAGAGAGAGAGAGAGAGAGAGAGAGAGAGAGAGAGAGAGAGAGAGAGAGAGAGAGAGAGAGAGAAGGAAAGAAAGAAAAAGAAAAAATGTTTAAATAAAATGTCTAAATCTATACTCTGTGTCCTATAAATTTTATATATAGTTCTAAATATAAAGGCGGATAACATTTTTCATTATGCATCTTTTGGCATTGTGGTCAATCATTTTGTTCATCAGAATTACTAAATCTTTCAAAACTGATCATCTTTAAAACCTTGCTTTTACTGTGTAAATTATTCCCCTGGTTCTACTCACTTCACTTTGCATCAGTTTCCCTTTTTTTTTTCGAAACCATCCCTTCCTTATTTCTTACAGCATAACAATATTCCATCACATTCATATATTATATTTCATTCAGCCATTCTCCAATTGATGGGGGTGCCCTCAGTTTCAAAATCTTTGCCACCTCAAAAAGAACTGATATAAATATTTTTGTCCATTTGGGTCGTTTTCATTTTTCTTCGATTCCTTTAGGGTATAGATTACACTTATTGAGTGTAGATTTGAAAAGGAATTTAAACTCAGACCTCTCTGATTCCAAATCAGGAAAATGTATTCATCCTTATTATGTGCAAAAAATATAAAGACAAGGAGTTTACATTATATCAGAAGAGAAAATGTCTAGCTACTTATCTATCTATATGTGTGTATACACACACACACACACACACATACATATACATATGTCTGTATATATACATAAGCACTATGGCTAGATCGGTATGTCTATATGTGTAGACACATA
This sequence comes from Phascolarctos cinereus, assembly GCF_003287225.1. NCBI lineage: Eukaryota > Metazoa > Chordata > Mammalia > Diprotodontia > Phascolarctidae > Phascolarctos > Phascolarctos cinereus. Next base: position 397,883,538 of record NW_027555847.1, read on the forward strand.
CACACACACACACACACACAAGCGCACACACATAATAGCATCTGACAAATTTGAAAATATCCCAAGGAAATTGGTGTGAGTAAAGAACTAGTAAATTTGGGATCCTGAAAAGTACTTGTAGAAGATGGCATTTGAGATAAGCATTGAAGGAAAATAGTGATAAAGTTTGAGAGGGAATACATTCAGGGGAAGCAGGGAGAGCCAAGCAAAGATACACAGATAGGACATAAAGTGCCATATATGAGGAATATGCATGAAAGATAGTAATGTATTATAAGATTGGAAAGATAGGTTGGATGTTGGGAAAGCATTTAAATGCCATATAGAAAAGTTTGCATTTGACCCTATGGGTAATAGGAAGCCCTTGAAGCGTACTGAGTAGGGGAGTGAAGCAGTTAGAGTGATGCTGAAGGGAAATTATTTTGGTTGCTATGAGGATAAATTAAAGGGAGGAGATCCTTGAGGAAGAAAATCAATGAAGAAAACCAAGGACAAAGCTCAGACCATCCAGAAGTGATGAGGACTAGGACTTTGCCCCTTCCTCATGACAGGAACAGGAAGGACTAAATTCAATTTGTTAGGAAGCTAACACCGTGTTACATCCTAGCTACTGGAGTGAGCCATACAATATTCTCCCCTAACGTATCCAAAAAACCATAAGACTCGGTAGATGCCCCAGAAGGTAATGTATTTGCATCATGAAAGTTAATATTAACAAGGTAGAATCTACTCAAACTAGCCTATAACTTCAAAGTGTGTCAGTACCTTTTGAATAGAATCATAAAATACAACAATCACTTGATATCAGAGTTGGAAAGGACCTCAGAGACGATCCCAACCTGACCAAAGTAATGGGAATTGAAAAAGTGAGATTTTGCCTTCAACCTTCATGGAAACTGAGAAGGCTTAAGGAGCCTGGGAATTCAGAAGACAATTATTGAATTCTTCTTACATGTGACTTGACTAGACCAGAAGTGGAACAAAGCTATAGGAGAGATAAGCACAGGATTTTCACATGGTTTCTTTCTAGCTTTTTAGGAGACCTGGGGCTGCTATGTCCCCTCTTATTCTCTCTCTGGCTACCAGTTGTCACTACCAGAAGCAGCAGCAGCAGCAGCAGCAAATAATAGCTAGTATATGTATAGTACTTCAATGTTTGCAAAGCATGACACTTGCATTATCTAACTTGATCCTTACGACTCTCTTTTAGAGATGAAGAAACTGAAAGAGAGAGAGAGACAAAGTAGAAAGGTATAAAATAAGTATTAATTTTTGTTGTTCAGTTGTTTTCAGTTATGTCCAACCCTTTGTGACCCCATTTGGGGTTTTTCTTGACAAAGATACTGGAGTGGTTTGCCATTCATTCTCCAGCTCATTTTACAGATGAGGAACCTGAGACAAACAGGGTTAAGTGACTTGCCCAGGGTCATATAGCTAATAAGTGCCTAAAGCTGTATTTGAATTCAGGTCTTCTTGACTCCAGGCCTGGTGCTTTATCCAGTGCATCACCTAGTTGCTCAAGTATTTATTAAGTGCCTACTATGTGCCTAGAACTATATAAATAAATTTTATATATGTATAAGCATGGATGTGTATGTGTGTGTATATATATATATATATATATATATATATATACACACACATGTATATATATATATACACGTATATATATACACACACACATATATATACACGTATATATATACACACACACATGTATATATATATATATATACACGTATATATATACACACACACATATATATACACGTATATATATATACATACACATATACACACCCATACATACACACACACACACACACACACACACACACACACATACACACACACACACAATGTAATCTCATTTGATCCTCAGAACCATCCTGCCTGGTAAGTACTATCATTATTCTGTTTTTACAGTTGAGAAAACTGAAGTAGACAGAGGTTAAGTGACTTGCTCAAGGTCACACAGCTGATAAAGGTCCGAGTTGGGATTTGAACTGCTATCTTCTTAACTCCAGATTGTAAACATTCAATCAGTAGTGCCACCTCACTGTCAGTCCTGTACATTTTCTCTCTTTGTGAAATTAGAACAGGTGGCCATCAAAGTGATAGACTTCAGTTAGGCCTCATCCCTTCTACATCAGTAGCTGCAGTAACACACCACATCCTTCTACTCTCCTTTGCTGTCCTTTCTCTCTCTGTCATCTAAGACTGAGACTTTCTAGACTGGACATCTGGCATCAGATTTCACATATGACACAACTACGTAAATTTTTAATGGATTTCTATCACTGCATTCTTAGTTCACAAAAAGTTGTTTAAAATAGATTTATTATAAGAGGCTGTGTTCTGTGCTTGTGGAAAGTGAATTGGTTAATATTATGTATAGTAGGAAATGACATATGAGGAATTCAGAGACACTTTGGAAGATTTGTGGGAACTGATAAAGAATGACACAAGTAGAACTACAAGAAACATATAGACACAAAGTACAAAAATGTAAATGAAAAGATGACCAAACCATAAAGTAAGACACCCTCTGAATAAATGAAAACACTATAATGGTTACAGAAGACAGATAGTAAAACATATGTGCTTCCTCATGACAAAGAAGTGGGGAACTGTTAGAACGGGATGTTATGGATATTATCAGAAGAATTTACTATATGGGGCAGGCCGTGCTTAATTATTTTCTTTATCACAAAGGAAGACAGAGTAGATAGAAATCAAGAAGATCTTGCTTCAAATCTTGTCTTGACAAATACTGACTGGGTGATTCTGAGCAAGTGTCAATCAGTACTTATGCATCCATCTAAGACAATTAGCTGTAAAACAAGTACAAATTGGCACTGGTAAGCAAGTTGCTTATACCAATGATATCACAAATCTTTTCCAATCGAGTCTAATTATCTGTGTAGATATAGCTATAACCTAAGCAACTTCTAAAGTGTTGAGACCATTTAGTTTGAAAAGGCCTAAAAGAATCACCAAAAGAGTGGCTTTAACAGCAGTCGTTTAGATTACCTTCAGATCCCTTTAAAGTTCCAGAAATTGGGTCTTCTGTGTCAAATGCCATTAGAATGTAAGCTCATTGAGAAAAAAAGAAAAGAAGAGAAAGAAGCATTTATTAAGTGCCTACTATGTGTTGGGAATGTGCTAAGCACTTTTTATTGGATGATTAAAGAGGTTCAGAGACATAATTTCTTGGTAACAATCATTTTATAGGAATAATAGCAGCATTTTAATAAAAGGATGGTAATTTGACCTCTGTCTCTTAGACTAAAGACAATCATGGCAGTAGGCTCAAAGCTCATATGTTTTTACAGAAGAAAAGTGTTCAAAAGGATTGCAATCAACTCTGGTTAAAAATTTTTGAGAGAATGGATATTACAATGAGGGCCTAGACCTGAACTTTGATTATGTCATTTAGCTCTTCTTTCCTCTAGCCTAGGACAATCTATTCAAAGAGTTTATGCCCACTCAAACCTGATTAGAACATAATTGCTATCTGCCTTGGGTGGGGTCTGAACAAGAAAGTCCAATCTCACCATCAGCAATGTCTTTCTAGAGACTAAACTGTTCAAATCAGGACTTTAGAAAAAGGGGGAAAGTGTGAATCTCCTCAAACCATTGGTTATTAGTAATCATTTCTTTCATTACTAATATTATCTCATTTTTGATCCTCATAACCTTGGAAGGAAGTTGCTACTACCGTCCAATTAGAGGGAACAGAGGTAAGCAGAGGTTATGTGACTTGCCTAGGGTCACAAAACTAGTAAGTGTTTGAAGCTAGATTTAAATTCAGGTCTTCCTGACTCCAGGACCAGTATCACCTACCTACCTCTATAGAGAGTAAGGATGTTTTCATTCTTTGCCCTTATATCCCCATTTCCTGGTATGTAGGGGAACAAATAACTGACCAATTGAATGTAAACTTCAGCTAAACCCTCCAAACTTGTAGCCAACACCTCAGTGCTGAAGATGACTTACTCATGTGTTTCTAGTAGCAGGGATAAATAATCCTCTTATTTGGTTACAGAACAAGTTTATAATGGAGTCAAAAATCGATTGTGGCATTATTTCCTTTTTAAATAATCAAGATGCATTATATCCCACTGTGTCATATGTGTGTGTGTGTGTGTGTGTGAGTGTGCATGAGTGCACAAATATATTTACCTCTGGTTGTAGCTAAGAAAAATTATTTATTAACCTGATTCTTCATGTAGTAATTGTACTTACAGTCTGCTTCTTTTGTGGGCAATACTTTAAAAGGAATTCTCTTTAAAATGTCTCTCTGATACCCTGCTGCTATACTATATGTTTCAATAGCAACTGACTATTTTTTAAAAAAATTACTTACAAATTTTTCCCCCTCCAGAATGCCAATGAGAAATGAGTTCGTTATAACCAAATATATTACTTCATGTTTGGCATTTTCAAAGTAGTGCTACCAAGAGGTTAGGTGTTTAGAAGAACTCTGTATTAAATGAAATGAAATGAAAACCAACTAAATTCCCATCAGCATCCACCTCCATTCTTCTTCCAAAGCTCTATAGTTTTAGTTTTAGGCATTTTTTTTTTCTTGGAGGGGTTGGGGGGTTAGAAATGAATTCCTTTTCAACTATGTTTTTACAAAGAGCATTCTGTGCACTACAGATTCAGTATACTTGAGTACCCGGAAATCATTAATAAATATAATTATCACTAGCAAGCCTGGGACAGGGAAGGCTTTGAGGTCAGTACAATACTCGGGCAAAACATGTTTGACTGGATGACAAAGTTTGCGGAGATTAATACCCACTGAGGTGGCCTATTGGTAGGTGGTTGCAGGTTAATGGAAATGTGTGGCAACAGTCAGCAACATTAACAGGGTCTTTATCTTTGGTGCTCATAAATATTCCTCTTAACCCCTGCTAATACCCATGTTTCAGGCATCTCTAGAACGAATTGGGACAGCTAGCTTCATGCTTATTGTAAGGATTAGGCACATTCAGTTCACTTTTTGAACCAATATTCTCACCCCCCACCATACTCCCACTACAACTGTTCAGGATTGTACAGCTCTTTGGATAATGATGTTGATAACAAAACAAATGACTCTATGTAGCCATTGTCTTCATGTGTCTCCCTTTGTTAAGGAGAAATGATTACTGAAGAATTCCAGGTTTTACTGAGGTGTCCACAGTCATCTTTCTGTCATGTACAATGCTCCCTGAAGTAGTGGCATTCACACATGCCAACCCAACAAACTTCTGCCACAGGACAACATTAGTGGTGCTGACATTCCACTTATAAGGGATGTCTGAAAATGTCAGAAACTTATCTTTTTCGGTTTTTGTCTGTACATTAAACCACAGAAATTTGATTCCATGGAAGGCAGAGAAAGAATGGAAAATAGAGCAGGGAAGGGGTTAAGCATCTGCGTTGACTGCAATTTCTCAATCAGCCGCAGGAAGCCTCAGGTCAACTTTGCTCATAAAACTCTGCACAAATATTTCTTTTTCTATCAGAGGAATTCTAATTCTGCACACAGACCAGGGCCACTCAGATTATTACACATTATTAAAAATTAATTTTAAAAAATGGTCTAGTTCCTGAAATGTGCTGTAGAGATGTGAGTGTCCAAGCCTGAAATAGCAACAAAATAGAAAAGAAAACCCTTTGTATTGTACTGACCAAATAATTTTTGAATTAAAAAAAATACCCAGTTCACTTGCAATATTGTTATTCATTGCTTTCAGTTGTTCTTTAAATGTATATATTAGTATTGGATTTTTCTATTCTTTACTGTCAGGTTCTCACATCTTACCTATAAATGTTGAAAAGAAAAGGCTTTCTAGAATAAGATCATTGCAGCAACTAGTTACGGGTCAGGGCAGGGCTGTTATGTGAGGCTATGGTACCATTACAGTACTGCTTCTATTGAGCCAGGGTGACCTTATAATTCTATGTAGTTTAGATGTGCACATGTATGCTTCTAATATATCGTCACCACTATATAACAGTTGGTCCCACTAACAATTGACTGTTGACATCAAGTAATGAGAGTCAAGAGGAGTGAAAACACTAAACAAATGTCTACTGATCTTTATTTACAGTGACTTTTTAAGAGAATATCATAAAATCATAAACTTTCAGTGTCAGCAGGAAGCTAAGAGTTCACCTAGTGCAACGCTATGTCCTGTGTACAAATCTCATTCAAGCCCATCAAGGTGACCAAAAATGCAATCCAGATTCTACTTGAATACCTCTGGGGACAAGGAATTCACTCCCTTTTGATACAGTCCATAACATTCAGGATAGCTCAATAATTATTAACTAGAAAGTTATTTAAATTGAGCTGAAATCTAATTCCGTATAATTTCTACCCCTTGTTTGTAGTTTTTCTGTCTGCTATTTTAAAACTCAACTATCTTCTGCATGAAAACTCTGCAAATGTTTGAAGACGACAATAGTGTTCACAATAAGATGTCCTTTCTTCAGACTAAACAAACTCAAGTTCCTTTGAACCATTCCTCATATGACAAATATTTTGATTAGATTATACAGATTAATTTTTTTTGCATAGCTACATATGCATTATTTCTCTCCACTGCCACTTACCCCAAAAGACCAATGATGTTTCCTCTTCATTGCTCTATAAGAAATGATAGGTTCAATATGTGAACAGGAAAGCCACTTGTGACAATCATATACCATATCTAAAGAAACTGACTCACTTAGAACATGATCACTCCTTGGGGATTTGTCTATGGAACAGCTAACTAACTGGGGGGGGGGGTGCCTTCTCTAACATTGTTTTATTCCTCAAATGATATTCTGAAAAAAAAGCATTTCTGGTTTAAAAGATGACCCTCTCATAGTACAGGGTACAGTAAGTATGGTACAGCAGGCTAAGAAGAAACTGAGTAACCCTGAATCACAGCTTGGACATGGAGAGGTAGGAAGGAGCAGTGAGAATACAGCAGGAGCCATTCTTCTACCTGGCAATAGAGGCCTTGAGTAATGAAGATACAGGGAAGATAATCCTTTATAAAAGATCCTAAAAGCCTAGATTTAGAACTGGAAAGGACTTTAGAAATCCGATAAGCCCATGTCTTCATTTCCCAGATGAAGATACTGAAACTCAAAAGGTTACTGCTAGCAGTCACACAGATAATAAGTAAGCATAGCTAGGATTTGAACTTCAGTTTACAAGCATAGGCTCATAGATTTGCAGGAGAAAAGGAATCTTAGAGGTCATCTAGCCGAACCCTCTCATTTTCTTTTGTTTTGTTTTGTTTGTTTGTTTGTTTATTTATTTGGTGAGGCAATAGCCCAACCCTCTCATTTTCTTTTCTTTTTTTTTTTTTGGTTTGTTACTTCATTCATTTATTCATTTATTTATTTGCTTTATTTATTCATTCATTCATCCATCCATTCATTTATTTATTTATTTATCTATTCATTCATTCATTCATTCATTCATTTATTTATTTATCTATTCATTCATTCATTCATTCATTTATTCATTCATTCATCTATTTATTTATTTATTTATTTGGTGAGGCAATTGGGGTTAAGTGACTTGCCCTATTTTCTTTTATTTCAAAGAAAAACCTTTTGCTTTGAGGGCATATTCTAAAATGTTTCTCCCTTTTTCCCTATCCAAGGGGCCTTTTCTTGCAACAAAGAAGGGAAAACAAAAAAGCCAAACCACTCAACACAAAAACTATGTTTGGTATCTTGTGTAACATATTTATAGTCCTCCACTCCTTTAACAAAAGAAGGGAAGTATATTTTCAATTTTCTTCTCTAGGACCAAACTTGCAATTAGAAGACTTAAGTGATGTCCACTGAATGAAGAAAGCAGAATGAGGAAAACACAACTTTCAGTATAATTATATTCCTCTTCCCATTTATACTGCTGTAGTAATTTAATATATAGTTTTTCTGACTTCGCTTGCTTCATTCACTGGATATCAGTTCATATGTTTTTTCATGGTAATGTGCTTCTGAGGTATTACCCAGGCTTGCCTCAACCTTGTTATGCCAACACACACATATCACACATAATATATATGTATACATGTGTATGCATATGCACACACACACACACACACACACACACACACACACACACGTTGGCTAATTAGCAAACCCAAATTACTATCGTCCTTGATTTTAGACAAAAAGAAATGGTAACACAAAATTATGAAAAAAATTAAAAACCAAATTTAAAACCTAGTCTACAAAACTTTTACCAACCTTTCTTCCTTAAGAGTAATATGAGTGAAACGAAAATTCTTTCCACTTGCCCAGCATCAATTGTTACACTAAGTAAGCAAGTTAACTTTATGAATTTTCCCCTAATCTTACATGTTAAATAGCTTATTATCTATTAACCTTCTCTCTTCAGAGAATCCACAGGTTTTACCAACTATTATGAATTATATTGTAATTGGTTATTTCAATTCAGAAAGTAATATGCACAACCATAGTTTATGAAGTAAAAGATGTGTTCATCTTTAACGTCCAAGAATACTAAAGTGATGTCTTTCTCTGTGTGTCATAAGATTACAGAAATAACATTTCTTTATGGCAACAATGAAAATAATCTGAATGTTCTCAATGATTTCAAAATAACTAACTACTTTTCTGAATACCTAAAAAGGTAAGGAACCCCAAATTATCACCATATTTTTACATAAATCAGAACCATTGTAATTTAATTGGATTGGCAAACTAGAATTTCAGTCAAATACAGACACCCACTCTAGTTTAAAGGAGCAGAGAGATATATTGGATATGTGTAGTTAAATAGAGGGAAAAGGGAAAGACAACCTCAAGTGATTAGAATCTCAGTTTCTTGAGGTCAGGGACTGTTTCATTCAGGTTTTTGGATTTCTAGCAATTATCATGGTTTCTTGTACATGGTGCTAAATACATGTTTGCTGAATTGCAGAATGGGACATTGAGTCAATAGTGGTGCCAATGATGCAAAAAAAAAATAAAGTTGTAAAGAGAAAGAAGTTTAGAGGGAAAACCAAAGCCTTCACCCCTTTTTTGGACATGTTGACTCTTGTGTGCTAAGAAGACTTCCAGATGGAGATGGCCTGTAGGCAATTGGAGATGTGGGCCTGGGACTTGAAAGAGATGTCAGGGTTGAAGAAAATAATTTTGTAATTATCTCCATGGAGATTCCTAAAGGAGAATTTACAGATTGAAGGAAGTAGAAGACAGAATCTTGGAAAGTACCCACCTTGCAGAGCAAAAAGGTGGAGGAGATACATCAACGTATCAGCAAGTATTTATTCAGTGCCTATCATGTGCTAGGCACTGGGAATATAGATACAAAAGCTAAAGAAAACCTGTTCTCAGAGAGTGGAGGAAAAGACATGATAGCTTAGAGAATTTTTAAGGAGAGAATGAATATTCAGAAAGAGGCTGTGGCTGAATGTCAAAGTCTGTACACATGATTTTTATCTATAATTTATTATTTTAAATTTATTAACAGATACTATATATCAGAATCTTCTCATTCATAACAAAAATTAGTTGAAGTTTAAATATATCTTTATGTACATATTTATTTTTTGTCTTTTTTCATTTTAAAAATTATTTTGAAGTTGACAAACATGAATCTTGCTGTATCCACAAAAAAGAAAAAGAAAATTGCTTATGAAACCATGTAGCTCCATGATACACAGCTTATTTCCTCTTTTTAATTTTTTTTTACTTATTTTTAATTTATGTAACCAAACAAGCATTTCTACAACATAGTACAATAAAACAAGATGAAACCAAATCTACTACATACAATTTGCTATGCCTTTCAAATATATGGCAAAATTATCCTGTAAATTTCAATTTTTTCTCCTCCCCCTCGCTGCTCTAGAGATAGCTACCATTATACTTAAGGTCCAACTATCACTAGAAATATAATTTATGTATGGGTGAGAAATCTGTATATACAGAAATGCATTGTGAATAGCAACCTTGGGGTTCAGCAAGATCTTACAAGTGCTGTATTATATTGCTGATGTAAAGCTAGTAAGTTAATGTTGTTCCTCATCCCCACTGCCAATAACTAAGCACCTTTAATCCATTTGCAAATGGCTTAATTTACAGTGCTCAGTCAGTAACACTTGTTCTATTTCTGTTCTTTACCTGAGGCTACTGCAAGTTTGAGGCATAATCATTGTGTAATGATTAAAACTTGGCTACACGAAGGAAGCAGAAAAACTCATTGGTCATCAGCATTTCATATATCATTCTATATACATATAGATATACATATATACATATAGAGATATATAAAATGCAATGATACACATATGAATGCACGTATATTAATATATACAAAGCTATATTTCAAACTTAACTAAGTTACATCTTTTTTATTTGATCTTTTCATTCTGAAGCAATTTTCTCTCAGGAATAATTTTCCATGGCACTTTTATTATTACTAACCCAATTTTATAAAAAAAAAAGATGAAAGAAAAAAACATCAAACTCAAAAGTGTCCAGAGATATTATAGAAACATAAATAGGTTAGATCTTTGACACCATGCTGCTATTGAGGGTGGGGAGGAGATACAGTTGAAAACTCTTTTGGGGAAAGGTGCAGGTCTCCCCAAAATCTTTAAGGCAGATTTTTGGCAATTCCACAGGAGTGGATTAGGATTGTAATAGGCAAGAAGCCTTTCCCAATCCTCATTAATTCTAATGCCTTCCTTTTTTTGATTTCTTACTACTTACCCTGTTTGTAGTTTGTTTCTACATAGTTGTTTGCATGTTGTCTGCTCCAATGAAATTGTGAGGTCTTTGACAGTAGGGTCTATCTTTTGCCTTTTTTTTTTTTGGATCCCCAATGCATAGTACAGTGCCTGGCACATAGTAGGCACTTTAAAAATGTTTACTGAGTAACTCCAAAACCAGAGCTCTAGGTGACACAGTGGATAGAGCACTGGCCCTGGAATCAGGAAGACCTGAGCTCCTATCCAGCCTCAGAGACTTACTAGCTATGTGATTCCGGGCAAGTCATTCAACCTCTGTTTGTTCATCTGTAAACCTCAGTTGCCTCATCTACTAAAGTAAGATAAAAACAATATCTTACTCCCAGGGTTGTAGTAAGGATCAAATGAGATAATAATTGTAAAGCACTTGCACAGTACATGAAATTTAGTAGCTATTATAGAAATGCTATAAAATATAAAATAATATAAAATCATCATCATCATCAACAACAACATTAGTATTAATCAGGAAATCTAAGTTCATATCTATTCTCATATGCTTAACACTTGTGTGACCCTGGATAATCTAACTTCTGGCTGCTTCAATTTCTTCATTTGCAAAATGAGGATAATAATAACACCTAACTCTCAGTGTTGCCGCAAGAAAAAAAATTTGGAGACAATATTTGTAAAGTGCTTTGCAATCTTTAAAGCATTAAATAAATGCTAATTCATTATTATTATTATTATTATTATTATTATTATTATTATTATTATTATTATTATTATTATTATTATATTATTATTTCCACTCCTGATTTTATTGTTACAAAGGAACTACATTGCATTACTCCAAGGTTTCCTGGTAAGGTCTCAAGAGGCTTTTGAGAGCAGCATGGGGAAGTGGAAAGGTCAGAAGATGTCCCTTCAAATCTTGTCTTTGCCACCTTACCTACGTGATCTTAAGCAAGACATAATTTCTGTGGGCCTTAGTTTCCTTATTTATAAAAACAGTACTGAGCTCAAGGACATCTAATATCCTTTCCAGATATTCATCTTTGATGTGTAAAATGAGAGGACTAGACTCAATGGTTTCTAAGGTCTCTTACAATGCTAAATACGCATACCTATGAACTTTTAACCCCATGACTACGTTCCCAAAGGAGTCTTCATCAATATCATGTAGAACATGTATAAGTACTTTTAAGGTCTGAAATTATTTTTCTGTTTCAGTTACATGTATTTTGTCTTTCCAAATAAACTTTAATCTCTGACAGGAGAGAAATCTCTCACTTCTCCTTTATGCCCTCCCCGCCCCACAAACATGCAAAAAACTGAGGCCCAGAGAGTTAAACAACATCCCTTCTCCTTTCACAAATTTTTGTTATTATGTTTTCTGGTTCATTTTTTAAAATAACCTTCTAATCAAAAGGCTTAAGGGTTTCTGAAGGGTTCATTTTCATCCTATTAACTTGAATTTAAATATTGCTTTTATTATATCATGGATTGGTAACAGTTTAAAAAAAGTTTATAAATAAAGTTCATGCTTATAGTAAGCATTCATGGCAGGATTTGGACCCATGTCTTCTTACATCAGAACTAGTATTCTAGCACAATGGGAGATAAAATCATTCAAGAATCCATTCTTTGAATGCCTACTTTTTATAGGCACTGTCTAAAGTGCTGAGGATGCTTCCATTCTGAAAGGGGAGACAGCATTCACATACATAGGTGTACACAAAATATATGTAAAGTGGATAACTTTGAAAGGGCATTAGAAATTGGGTTGGAGAGAGGAAAGATGGAATTGATCTGAGTCTCTCAGAGTTTCTGGAATAAGAATAACTCAGCTGGAGTAAATTTTAAGGATTTCTGCCTTTTCTCTGATGTTAATCCTAATCTTTGGGTAGCTAGTGGCTCAGTGCATAGAGTGCTAGGCCTGGAATCAGGAAAACTCATCTTCTTAAGTTCAAATTTGGACTCAGATATTTACCAGCTGTGTGACTTTGGGTAAGTCACTTAACCCTATTTGGCTCAGTTTCTTCATCTGTAAAATGAGGTAGGAGAAGAATGTGGCAAACCACTCAAGTATCTTTGCCAAAAGAACCACAAATAGAGTCATAAGGCGTCAGACACAATTTAAGTGACTGAACAACAACACAATCTTAATCTTTAGGATGACTTTAGAAATACTCAAATCAACCATAATGCTAAGATTTGAGTGAGGGACCCCCAGCTCCTGGTAATTCTGGATAGCTCATTATCTAACTGGGACCTTTTGGAAAAATTTAGCAGCTGTTTGTCATATCATACCTTGAATCCAGGTTACTGGGAATTTCCTGAGCTGGGAATCCAAGCTGCTCACCACAATGTTTGCCCTGTGCTTAGCCCAGGAAATAACAAATATAGTCAATATCAGGTTACTTTTTTCTTGCATAAAACATAAATTCAGAAGTCTTATATGTTCCTGTTTCAAAACTCTTAAGAGGTCTAAAGTATTTTCCCTTTACACACCTCTATGTGTACATATACATATATAATATATGCACACATATATATCACATATGTACACATATACACATGCATTTATATGTACACGTATGTATATGTATATACATATGTGTGTATGTGTTCAAAATCTACAATAAGACCGAATGTTTTTGGAAAAATTTTCAAGATTGTTTGTCACTGGCTTCCTTTGACATCAAAGGTTATGCATCTTACTATGTTCAGACAGCATTGCCTCAATGACACAGTGTAGACATAACAAATTCTTCTCAATGGGACTGGGTCTTTAAAAATTGAACTTTCATGGTTCAGCTTTGTGGAAGTGCTTCCAAATGCCAACACCACGGGGTCTCTGACAGCAGTGTGCACTGGCCAAATAAATTTTCTTTCTCTCCACCAAGTCTTCTTCAAACACATCCTCTCTCTGTAAGGGGCAGTCACCTCAAGGAGCAGCCCTCCAGGGCCCATTGGCACGTTGATCTGTGGATGCACTATTAATTACTTTGGTTTCATTTCTCACCCACTGGAACAAATTGCCAGAGCTACATCTCTGCAGGCAATGGTCCCGCCAAGAGGGGCCTCTGGCAGCATCAGGGTTAATTCGTAGTGGCCGTTGGAAGAAAGCAAGCAATCTGGGTGCAAGTTTGCAAAACGGATTTTCAATGTGTAGCTCACAGATGATCATTGATTGCGGTAAATAAATAAAAACACTCCTGACTTTTATTGTTGTAGGGAGTAATTATAATTCACAGAGCCAGACTCTTTGTGTTGCTGAATGCTTCATTTGTGGTTTGCATGAGCAGATACATTAACTTCTGGAAGCTCTTTTCATTAGAGCACTATTACTCATTGAAGACTGATCAATATATCATCTATACAACATCTTGAATGTGGATGTCTGGATCCATTGTGGACTTGCTGATAATGACTTCTTTATTCAAGCCAGCTTGTAGGAACAAGAAGATAAAGAAAAGAGAAGAGAATTATAGCATATGCTCATGGAAGTATTGTAAGAGTTATAAGTAGAAAACAAGAGTAAACGCTACAGGGTAGAGGGAAAAGAAGATCACAAAAGAAAATGGGAGAGAGAATCCATAAGTTAAAAAAGGAAGAACGGAAGAGTAGAATGTCACAGACTTTCCTCAGTGTTATGAAAAACAAGCTGTGTTTTAATAAATCTTCTTAAAGTAGTCTTTTCTTTAAGGATGGATTCAATCCCCCTTTTGATTTTGATGATGCAATATTTTTCCCAATTCCTAATCCTATAGACATCTCATAGCAGAAAAGTCACAAGAAGTTGTTGGCTGTTTACTCAGTTTGTCCTCCTGGTATCTCTTTACTAAGAGACACTCTAATATAATCTGCAGTTTCATTATGCAAAGGTTTCAAGTAAACTGAATGTTGCCTCAATTACACAGGCTAGGACTTAACTAGAAATAGACATAAATCTAAAGTTTGGCAGAGCACCTAAACTATACTTAAAAATTAGAAATTTTCTTAACTGGTGGCTGAGTGACTATAGATTAATAGCTTTTTGTCTAAAATAAACTGTGTAAAGCTGAAGAAGGAATCACATGGACCTTAGGGGTCATTCTATTGCCTCCTAGGCTTTAAACAAACTAAACATTGTAGCAGGGTGTTGCATATGCTTGAAGTCTTTCCAAATTGGTAGAATCTGCATGAACTTGAATTGCACTGGCATAGTTTTAAGGATCCAGGGTCACCTTCAAGAAATTTGAATATTGTACTGGAGGAGAAAATATAAATTCACAAAGACTGTAAACATTTGCATACCTCACTAAGAAAAACTAGGAAAAATGATAGAAAGAAAATCTCATTTATGATAATTATAAGCCACTTAAATTATTGAGCATTAATCTACCATGATAGATGAGGCCTAGATAAATATAAAGAAATAACTGCATCATACATGAGGGAAGAATTTTAAATATTGTAGTGATTCTAATCTATACACCAAAATTAAGCTAATATAATACAATTGTCAATATTTCCCAAATTAATATACATATATAATTAACACTATTCAAATCAGAATACCAATGAACTAACTGACATAATTAAATAAGATAAAATAAAATTTATTTGAAAAAAGGGCAAAGGGAGCTATTGGAACAAAATACCTGGTAAACAGGGATTTTCATGGCCAGATGTCAAATTATTTTACAAGTAGGAATAAAAAGAATCTATCTGGTACTGGCCAAAAAAATAAGTTAATGAATCAGATAATGAAAACCAGAATTATTACAAAGTACAAAAAATATTAATGTTTGATAAATCTAAGAGTAAGAAATGTTCAGATCCACACCTCACAACATAGTCTTACGATAGATTCCAATTTTACCAATCATCCAAATACTCATCCCTCCACACACATATACAGAACATTAATTATTTTAGCATGAAGAACAATAAGTGGAATTTATCTCAGTTGTAGAAAGGAGAAAAATTCTTATCTATTGAAGATGTGGAAGATATCACTGGAGATAAAATAGGCATGTCTGATTTGATACTAATAAATTATTCTTAAGCACCAAAAATTCAAAAATATCAAAAATATGTAGAAAATATGTTAAGAAACAAAGTTTTGTGATAAATATGATAAAAATATGACAGGTAGTATCTTTAAGGGCATTGTATAAATGTACAAGTATACTATCTTCTATTAATAATTGCTGTTATTTACCAAGAACTTTAAGATTTACAAAACACTTTATACTCCAAACAACCCAGATAAGTGGGTTTTATTATTATCCCTATCTTTCAGACAAGAAAAAGACTTAGGCTGAGGGACATGACTTAACCAGAATGACACAGGTAGTGAATGATCAAAGAAAAACTTGCACTGAGCTCATCCCTGGCTCCAAGTTCTATGCTCTCTCCCCACCAATTTGCCTTGCAAAATTCCCAGATGATGGGAAATATTGAAAAGAAAAGGAAAAGGGGGACAGCAAAGAATAAGATGGATAGACAGTGTCATGGAAACAATGAAGATGAACTTGAACGGACATTAAGAGGCAGTGAAGGATAGAAAGGTCTGGTGTCCTATGATCTGTGGGGTCATGGAGATTTGGGAATGATTGAATCATTAAAAAACCATAATATACCACATCTATCCATAAGCATGTGTCCTTCCTGATTTTTCTACCCTACTCCCTGAAAATGTGGATTTTGGTGTAAGGGTTTGGGTAAGGAAGATCAAATAGCCAAACCCTAAGCTGAAGAAAAAAGGAGTATTCACTTTTCCTGTACTGTCTTTTGGTTTTTTTCCCCCCATATAGATTGTATATACATATACAATATTTTCACATACATTTCTGCTGTTGTCATTTTGAAGGGACTTCATTTTTTTTTCAAATAAACTCCTTAATAAATAGAAATGACAACATTCTATCTTTAGGACCACAATTCCTTTCAATTTTGCAGCATTCATTCATCCGAAAATATAGTACCAAATTAGAAGTGAGGAACTTGCTCTCTTTTCTCAGCTCTGACATTAATTAGCTATGTGCCTCGAAGATGCTGATGTTATCTGGACTTATATTCCAATTGGTTGGACTAAATGATGGATAAAGTTCCTTCCACTTAAGTATACTATGAATGCACAATTATAAACCATGCTATAGTTTCCATTTTTTTTTAACCAAAGTGGCATTAGTGACCTAGGAGTAGCAAAATTCGTTCTTTGAGTATTTTATTTTTCTAATTCCATTAGTCTCATATCTACTAAGACACTCAAGTTTGGGGCTATATTTCTTGCAACTTTAATATATACAGGCAGATATCACTGAAATAAAAAGTACTGAACATTTTGAGACAACTAATAAAGTCTATGGAGTATGGAGGGATTGTGAATTTTAATTACCTTTTCAAAAATTATAAATTTTAGAAGACAAATGAACATACTTAGCTTAAAGTATATCACAGAGTATGTTTAATATTATAAACATTGGATTTGGAGTCAGAGGATGTGCATTCAACTTTTGGATGCACTAGTTATTACTTGTGTGACTTTGGTCAAGTCATTTAATCACCTTGAGTCTCAGTTTCTTCATCTGCAAAATGAAGTGTTGGGGCTATGATTGCTAACATCCTTTCCCTCTCCTAGATCCTATTATGTAGTTGGAATGTAATTATTTGAGTATTGGATTTTAGAAATTGTAAACCTTTGATTCTAAGTTAAGTGGTATGGTGGATAGAGTGCTACACCTGGAGTCAGAAAGATCTGAGTTCAAATCTATCCTCCACCACTTAGTAGATGTGTGACTGGGCAAATTGCTTAGCATCTGTCTGTTCCAGAATAATGATTATGTGCCCTGTATAATAAGAATAACAACACTTAGTTCTCTAGGTTGTTGTGAAGATAAAATGGGATGATATTTGTAAAGCACTTCGCAAACCTTAAAAGAGCTACCTACGTGCTAGCTATTATTATTTCCCTCAGGCATCAATATTGCTATTTTTCTTTGGAAATTCATTGTTTCCTAATTAACTTCCCTTGTGAAAATGCTACACGTGCTGTAGCCCAGCAGTCAATATTAGCTGTACTTATTTTAAAAATCCACACCACGATAATCACTGGAAGGAAAGGAAACTGAAAAAAAAATAACATTTCAGCTTAAGACTGAGCTAAGTTCAGTTTGGATGGGTCCAAGCAAAGTTCCAAGCAATTATAAAGCTTGGCTGAGTTAAGAAATATAAATAACAGAGCCAAAGTCAGCAAAGGGACCATGTTTCTTTCATTTGTTGAACCAAAAATATTTGCTCTGCTAATGGACCTTGTGGAAGAGGTAATGGAGAAGGGCAGAGCACTCTTGAAACTAAGTTCAGTATGCCCAATAGAGTGTTGAAATTTTCATTCACCCAAGAAAGTATCTGTGTTGAAGGATATATACATCAATATATAAAATGCAAGATAGTAGTTGAAGAAAAAAAAGATAGATTCATATATACACATGTGTATATGTGTATTTTCCTTCAGGTTTAAAGACTGAATTTCCATATGTGAAATTGGCTTTAAGTTGGAATGTTCTAAGGCAGGGATTTTTAAGCATTTTGGGGTTTCAGGAATGTCTTTGGCCCTCTGGTAAACCTTTGGACCTTCTTTTCAGAATGATGTTTTTAAATGCATAAATAAAATATATAGTATTACAAAATAATTCAATTATATTGAAATATAGTTGTCAAAATATTTTAGAAGTTCACAGATTCCAGGATAAGAACTCCTGTTTAAAGAGATTCAATGTGTATATTCATTACTTCGTCTTATTTACATATGTCTCTTTCATTGTCATTTCAATTATTTCTTCAATTTTATGATGAAGTCTTTAATGGTAAGGAAATGATATAAGATTCCTCTCACCAACTAAGGTTAGAAGTCTCCACCAAAGAGAGTAGAAAATTCTCATGAATACTCCAAGCAGAGTTTCCAAGTTATACTTCATCCTTAATTCTTCAAAGTAGAAATCCCTTAAGCTGAAAAAAATCTATACTTGATCCCACAAGCTGCCAGAAAATGCCTGAAAATTGCACAGCAATAGGTACCTATTTAATTAAGTAAACACTTTTGCCCCTTTTCTTCATACCTGCATTAAAGATCTTTAGATACTTTCCTTATGTCTTCATTTTAGCTTTATCAAGATTTAGTTATTATTGTGTATCAAATAAAAGACTTTTTGCATTTTAAATTCTAATGCTTCCAGTCTCATTTTATTTGAATGAAAAATAAATAACAGACCTTTATTATATATCATGTTCTAATTATGGAAAATATTACATATATTATCTATTTTAATCTTTATATCAACTGTTTGAGGTAAGTAGGTGGTACAAATAATATTATACCCACTATTCAGAAGAAGAAACTCAGGCTCAAAAATGGCATGTGACTTTTCTAGAATTAAGGAGTTGGAATAGATAATAAGTGTTCCATTTTACAAATCCAGTATTCAATCATACAGCTAGTAAGTGTTACGTGTCTGAATCCAGATTTGAACTCAGGTCCTCCGAATCCAGGGCCAGTGCTCTATCCACTGCACCACCTAGCTCCCCCCAGTGTTCCTTCTGTGAGGCCATTCTAAGCACAGCCAAAGGGAGTCTAGATATAGATATATCTAAATTTATAGTAATAGAATATATGTATTTTTAATGAGGAGTAGCATCTCTGGTATGAGGGCTTGCCAAACCATTTCCAAGGCTGCTCATCCACCTTTGGTGTCTACCTGTCACCCAACTTTCACCTGTTGTTCCAAGAAGCTATAGCATGTGCAACTGCCTCACCTGTATAAAAATGTTTTGGCAGATGGGCTAAACCAGGTTGAGAGTAAGTAATAGACTTCAAACCCATTGGTAAGTTAGGAGGATTTATACCCCAAGCATGTGAAGACTTTCCCTGGTGGAATGGGCAGATGATAACAATGTGCTCCAATGGCCATGAAGGTGGCTAAAGCAGGTGCTCTGGAGTGCTTAGAATTTGGTCAGATATCAAAGACACCCAGGTCATCCATTGCATCCCAGGCCACTGCCAGTCATCTTGACTTTTGTCTTATCATTGGATTTTGATAACTTTGGAAGAGAGAATGAGGCTGATGTCTTTGTGCAACACTGCTACACCTAAATTCAATTCAAGAACAAGTCAAGACATCACTCTTTGAGGTCACTGGCCCTCTTGGAAAGTGAAGGGCAAACAACAATATGCATAGTATGTGATAATATATATAGTATTACATAATAATTTTGTTTTTCATGGCCATGTTTTCTTTCCCCCCCTTATATTACCATCTTAGGTTTATCTAACAGGTTTGAGAGATGGAACGTGACAATGGATAAAAGACTGGACATGGAGTTGGGAAGATATGCATTCAAATTCCATCTCCATCACTTATTAGCTATAAACATAGGAAAATCACTGAAACTTCCTTAGCTGCAGTTTCCTGTTTTGTAAAGTGGGGATAATATTTTTTGTGCCTACCTCACATGGTAGTTGTATATCTAACTTGAGAAAATGTACATACAGTGCAATATAATTGCTAGTCATTAATTACAGTCACATCAGTTTTTATTAAACAAATATATTTTTATAATTTAATTACTATCTTTTAAAATTTAGTTTCTCACATTCACATTACAGCTATCTGCTTTTATCATTTGTTTTAATCATTGTATATGACCGAGATACTGATAAAGAAACTTAAAAATATACCTGAAACCACGTTATTTTCTTAATAAGATTAAATTACTATTAAACTCCCACCCCAGTTCCCAACCTTGAAAATCATATGTATGTATCTATATCCATATCTACATCTATATCATCTATATCTATATCTATATCTATATCTATATCTATATCTATATCTATATCTATATCTATATCTATATCTATATCTATATCTATATCTATATCTATATCTATATCTATATCTATATCTATATCTATATCTATCTGTATCTGTATCTGTATCTGTATCTGTATCTGTATCTGTATCTGTATCTGTATCTGTATCTATATCTATATCTATATCTATATCTATATCTATATCTATATCTATGTCTATGTCTATGTCTATGTCTATATCTATATCTATATCTATATCTATATCTATATCTATATCTATATCTATATCTATATCTATATCTATATCTATATCTATATCTATATCTATATCTATCTATACACACACACACACACATACACACACATATATATTAATGGAATCATATTTCTAAAGTAGGAAAGGACCTAAGAAGCCATCTAGTTCAATCCCCTCATTTTATTGATAAGGAAATTGAAACCAGAGAGGTAAAAGGATTTGTTTAATATCACACACAAGTATCAAAATGGAGATTCAAACTAGTGACCTCTGATTTGAAAGTCAGTTTTCTTTCCACTATACCATACATGTTAGTTTTCACTCCTTCTGCCTTCCTCCCCACCAAAACATTTCCATTTTCCTTATTTTCTTTCATGTGTGCATAGAACACATTTATTTCAGGTTTCCTGAGTCAATGAAAGATTTCAGAGTATCCATAGTAATGAAGTAGCTTTGGAAAGTCTCTTATTGGGGCGTGAAGAAGGAATTTTCATGACGGTGTTGCCAGTTTATGGGGCCTAAGAATAATAATTGTATCTGTCCCTGGTCTTACCTAGTTTGATAGACTAGACACAGTTAATACCAGCTTTTCTTGGCATTGGCTCTCCATCCTCTGCTTCTACAAAAGAGGAATCTGCACATTTTCAGAATTCTGTCAGCCAGTTTGCCTTAGAGATAGATGCTCATTTTCCCCTGCAACTGTAATTTAAAAGAAAAAAAAATCAGAGGATTTGTTCATGCGAAAATTTCATATCCAGTACTCATTCCTCTGTATATGTTTGAATAAAACAATAACATAGAAGCTATTTTAAGTGCTGTTACCTCTGCTGGGAGAGCCAATGCTGAAAATAAAATCCTACAGCTAGTGTTTTTAAAAGTAATCATATAAATTTAAATGATCCGTCAGTATTCTCAGTGTACCATTTGACTGATTCTTCACTAGGCAGATGTGCTAAGGGCTTGGGGAGGTTGAGCATAAAGTTACAGAGCTTTGCTGGTCATTGAGTCTATCATAGACTGGTGAGTAGCTAATTTGTGTATCAAGATTTTCCTGTCAATCAATATTCAGAGTATGAAAAGTGCCCATTCATGCAGAGAGTATGGGCCCAGCTGACTACAGGAGAGCAGGTCCTATAATCTGTTGGGTGGTATAAATATGAAGAGAAGAGAAGAGATATTTTCTCCATCCTACCAACCCCATAAAACCATTATAGATTAAAGATGTAATTAAAGATCACTATGATGTTTTTCCCTGTATTAATTCATATTTTAAAATACACTGGGTTAATCTTATTTCTCAAAAAGTGAAAGGTTCTCAGAAGCCAAATACCAATTAAAAGTGAGATAAACTCATGAACAGGTAAAGGATTCAAGAAAACAATTAGCTCACATAAGGACTTTTTCCCTCTGAATTAACATATTTTTTCATCATTGTTTAGTGGAATGGAGTGCAATTAGGCCCTTAATGAACATATGGCATGCAAATAACCGAGCAGTTGAGGAATATGTGCTCAGCACAACTTGCCGGAAGATCAGTCAAAATTTAAATTTAAGCTGGAACCTGGTACTGTGTGATGGAAGGGTTGGGAAGCAGTTGGGGAGGGGGGTTTAAAGAATTGCATGTGCCTTGTACAGTAATTCTCTGTTTTCTTTCACTAGAAGTTTATTTCCTTAGGATAGCATCCCCCTCTTTTAATCTTTCGCCATAGTAGATATGCAAAATACAAGCTACCTTTTTGGATTTGTCTTCAAATGGTAAAGAAAATGTCTCTCCCAAAGAGATTTCATATTGCCATAATCCAATGCCTAAACTATCGTAAAACTTTCTTTGTTTTCACCCTGGTTCGTCTGCCTTTCCCTTACTAAGAATTAAAAACATACATAAAATCTCACACTTGTGAAATTAAAGGCTTAGCTCTAGATAACCAATAATACAATGATCTTTTATTCTTTCAATATTTATGTAAATAGTCTAGACCAATAGTGTTAAACTCATCTAGAAATGGGGACCAATACATCATGCAAAAGGATCCCTATGGGCCACATATTGACTTAGAAAATCACATATTAACACTATCAATGTTTTCTTATATTTTTATTTATTTTGTTAATATTCCCCAATTATGGTTTTGTCCAGTTTGAGGCAGAGGATTGTGGGCTACATGGATAGTATGTTTGACACATCTAGTTTAGACTGTACTGCTATTCGTTTGCCATTATATTGCCTTTGGATTCTTCTCTGGTATTCATCTGGAAGGTCATAAAGCTGGCGCTACAAGAGACCATAGATGACTTCTAGTCAAATTCTCACATTTTGCAGAAGAAACATTATACAGATAAGTCTCAGAGAAGTTAAATGAATTGTCCAAGACCAAACACATAAGTAAAGTAGTGAGCATCAAAGGTGACATTGATGATCAGGCCCTCTTATGCCAGAGCTAGAGCTTATAACCAGCAGGTGCATCAAATGTTCATGACTTCACAGGTTATAACTAGTACAATTTCTTAGGTAATACACTAGGTCCTTTAATTGTTTTACATTAGACTATAGATATGTGCCAATATAGACTGTAAACACATACACATATGTATATATATGTATACACACATATACATATATATGTATGTCTATATATACATATATATATGTATTTGTATATATATGCACACGGCTATATGTATATGTATGTATATTTTTCTTTTGTTCATTGCCATACATTTAGTGCATAGCCATCCTTCAGACACATCTGTTTTCTCTAAGTAGGCACCACAGTGAAATTTGAGCTCATTTTCCTCTTTTCCTCAAAAGAAATCATATCCAACCCTGTGATACTAATGAAAGATTATATAACAAACAAATGAGACATTGTTCAGATCGCAGGTACATGTGCACAGTTTAAATGGCTTAATGAATTTTCTTTTTAGAATTGATTTATGAAATTGAACATTCGTTGACCTGAAACAGCCCTGTTATTTCAATCCTAGAGCGAGCAGAAGCTGCCAGTACTGTTGCTCTGTGCCAAACTATTTGTAGGAACTGAATGACTCCAAACATTGGCAGCTTCACAATTATTTTTATGTGACATGCTTTTGTGCATATTTTTTAAAAGGGAAGGGGGATAGATAATTATCCTCCACTTTCAGTCTTGCTTATTGAAACTATTAGAATTGATCTCTGTGACACTGTTATTGGCAAATGAACTATTCCAGTGTTTGGTGTATACTATTTGCTTTCAGATAATGATAATTGTGAATAACAATAATAATAATAAAGTAATAACTCACATATACCTAATATTTTAAGGTTTGGAAAGTACTTTGAATACACATTATCTCATTTAATAATCAGATGACCAGTTCCACTAAAGCAAACAGTTGTGGATTGATCTAGTCACATCTTTACAGTTGGTTTGCTGAAATATTAGAGTTCTCCACGTACCATGGCCTCACCACTCAATTTATTCCAGCAAGAATTTATTAAGCACCAGTTCTATGCCAGGCATCATTGTAGGTGCTAGGGATACAAAAAATAAACATGATATTCATTGCTTTGTGACACTTCCAACTAAATGATGTTGGAAGAATTACTCTTCACATTATTTGGGGACTATGGGCAGCATAGAGAACCAAGGGGTTCTAATCCTTTGAATTTTGGGGAGGGGCAGTTTAGATATAAAGGAACTCTCAAAGGATTTCAGAGTTATTGTATTCTTTTCTCATCCTAGATGCTTTGAGGATACCCTTAGCCTTTCAAAGTAGCTCGTATACCACAAGGTATCCCCTTGGTTCTTGAAAGTAAATAGAGGATTTTTGGAGGATATTAAAAGTATTTATATTTACCCCTAAACCAGCTGAGGAGTCTCACAAGCTCTGTGAAGAGTCAGTGGCCAAAAGTAACCGTGATCAAATTTTGCTCCTATATACCTAGGAGTTCAGGTAAAGAAAACAGGAGAGAGGAATACAAGACTAGATGCATCAAAGGAGAGAAAGGAAAGAAAATGTAACTAAACCACATCTAGTTACATTAAGTGAAAAATTACTTGGATTACAACATGAGCAGCTTGATTGCACTGGTCCTCAAATAACCATACGCAGAAAATTAAGGTAGTAAAAACCACTGGATTCATTGAAGTTGCATCGTATTAAGTAAGAGTTTAAATCATATCCCAAAATTAGTGCAGTGATTAAGACAGTCCTTACTCATTCAAAATTATCAATTCCTAGTGACTCTACCAATTCTTTGAGTTCTTTGGAGTTTTAGAAATATAGCCACCATCGAGGAGAGAGTATGTGCCTTTCTTAAAATAATATAACTCATAGATTTAGAGGTAGAATTGGATTTGGAGTTGAATTCCTCCTACTAGAGGTGGAAATTGAGTTGGAAGTTGCTATCTGCATCCAGAGAAAGAACTGATAAATAGAAGTATGTACAGAATAATTTTACACACACACACACACACACACACACACACTTTTGTCTAATGGTAAGTCATTTCTAGGATGGGGCATGACAGGGTGGAAGGAAGGAAAGGTGAGAGGGAGAAAGGAAGGAAAAAAGAAGGAAGGAAAGCAAGAAAGAGAAAGAAGGCTGGTAGAAGGAAGACTAGTTATTCAGAGTATAATCTGGTGACTTTGGTACTAATTCCTGGAAAAATTCTTCAATAGATTATTAAAGATATGACTTGTCAATACTCAGAAATGGAAGTCATTATTAACCACAATTAGTTTATTTAAGAAGAAGTCATGCCAAAATAACCCTATTCCCATCTCTTGATAGAAATAATATACCTGAAGTCAGAAGGACCTGAGTTCAAATCCAGCCTCAGACCAAACACTTGACACTTACTAGCTGTGTGACCCTGGGCAAGTCACTTAACCCCAATTGCCTTAAAAACAAACAAACAAAAAAAAGATCTGAGTTCAGATTTGACCTCAGACACTTACTAGTTGTGTAACACTTAGTAAATCACTGAATTTTTGTTTGCCTCAGTTTCCTCAACTAAAAAAAATGAGATAAGAGCATCTCAGAGGATTGTTGTGAAGATCAAACAAAATCACATTTGTAAAACATTTAGCACAGTAAGTGGAGCATAGCAGGTGATCTATAAATGCTTGTTCCTTCTCCCATTTGCTTCTGCAGTGCCTGGTACATAGTAAATGCCACATAAATGCTTATTCCTTTCCCTTCCCTTTCATAATGAGGACATACTTGGTGGATTCAAAACTGTCAAATGAATGAACACAGAGAATGTTGATTGGTAATGACCATCATCTAAAAGGGAGATTGTTCAGATCCTTGCATAAAACTCCCTCCTTGCTCCTATTCTAACATTGCATTTATTGTGGTAAACCTGAAGCTGGAAACACTATCTAATATAATACACAGTTAATTGGCATCTGAAAAGATTTTGTTAAACTAATGACAAGAATAATGAGAAGAAGAGGAATAAATGGAAATAGGGATGATTGTGAAGTTATTACATTAAGGCTCAAAAAAAAATCACAAAACCAGGCAGAGGGAAAGGAAAGCAAGAGAAAGAAAGATGTGTTGGACAGCAGTGCCTGTAAAAAGGGCTTAAGTTTTTAATGGAATACAAGATCATTGCAATCAAATTAAGATAACAACAAAACATATCCTGCAGCATTTGGTAGTATTGTGTCCAAAATGAAGAAGGCTCTGGTTAGGCCATATCTACAATATAGTGGCCATTTCTAGGTGTTACATTTTAAAAGAAGCAGTGATAATCTGGCCTCTGGAGTATATCCAAGCAATGGCAACCAAGAATATAAAGGGACATGAAATCATGTCCTATGAATCATATTAAATAATTGGGGAAATTTTAACTTGTAGAAGAGAAAACTTAAGGGGAACATGACAGTTTTCTTCAAAAATCTAGAGAATTCTCACACAGAAGAGGTAGGTATTTGTGTTTTTTTTCTTTCCTTCCTTCCTTCCTTCCTTCCTTCCTTCCTTCCTTCCTTCCTTCCTTCCTTCCTTCCTTCCTTCCTTCCTTCCTTCCTTCCTTCCTTTCTTTCTTTCTTTTCTTTCTTTCTTTCTTTCTTTCTTTCTTTCTTTCTTTCTTTCTTCCTTTCTTTCTTTCTTCCTTTCTTTCTTTCTTCCTTTCTTTCTTTCTTCTTTCTTTCTTTCTTTCCTTTCTTTCTTTCTTTCTTTCTTTCTTTCTTTCTTTCTTTCTTTCTTTCTTTCTTTCTTTCTTTCCTTTCTCTCTCTCTCTCTCTCTCTCTCTCTCTCTCTCTCTCTCTCTCTCTCCTCTCTCTCTCTTTCTTTCTTTCCATATATTTTGCTTTGTCTCAATCCACCCTATTGGTCCAGATTTGATCTAACTCCCCAGATATTTGCATCCCCATAGATACCTCATTATGCCACTTTTACCCACCCTCTGTCTATTTAATTTAGAAAACTATCAGTGTAACTAGCCACAAAAGGTACATCTGGATACTAGGATAGATAATCCCTGAAGAAAGAAGGGCTAATTAGCAATGATCCAAGGACTTAAAATCCTTTAGCCACATTATAATGCCTAATTTCTTGGAACTATAAATCTTTTCAACAGCATTTGAAACAAAGAAATGCCGTAATTGCAACTTTCCCCATGTTTAAAGTTGAGTATAAATGCCCCAAAGATCAACATGAAGATTGGATTGTTTTCTCAACTATTGAGATACTTGAAACACATGAACTCAAACACCCAATTTTTTTTGGCAACAGGAACTGATTATTTTTGATTCATCCCTAGGATTATTGATGTCATATAGATGTAACCCAAATAGCTATGGGGTAAGGGAAGCACTATGCATTTAGACATGGAAAAGCAGGGTTCTAATTTTAGGTCTGTTTTTAATTCCCTATATGACCTTGGATAAATTAGCTAAATTCTCTGGGCCCAAGTTTTCTTACTGTTATGTGAAAGAGTTGGACTCTGTGATCTTTAAAGTCTTGTCAAGTTCTCAAACCTCTGAAAGATTGCTAGTGGGATGGAGGATCTTTCACTCCTATATACTTTATTTTCCCTGTCTGTGAAAGAAGAATATCATCTTCTTTCTAGGGCTATCATTTTAGCAGATTTATCTTCAATTATTTCCATACTTAAATTTTATGCTTCAGTTAGATTATACTTCACCATTTCCTCAAATACATCATATTCTTTTTCACATCTGTGCCTTTGTTAATTCTTTTCCCTTAGACCACTGTAACCCCACAACTCCACTTCATAAAATGCTCCTTATCATTTGAGGCTTATTCAAAGAGCTCTTTCATTCATAAAGCCATCATTGGTATCACACCCATTTAGACATGAGGTCTTCCTCCTCTTAATCTCCATAGCAGCTTGGATGTATGCCATTTTTATGCTATGACTTTGTCATATTTTTCCTTATACTGCATTAATTTTTACACTTCTAAAAAAATTCATCCCTGTTAGACCATAAGTTCCTTGAGAGCATAGACTGTGTCTCATTTCCTACAGAAGTCATGATGCCTTGATTAATAATTGATTTTCCACCCACCTCTGACCTAGACCTTTGACTTTATTAGTACAAGACTTCCTGGTAAGGAAAAATCATCGGATATTACTAGAATGTAGGCCTAGAGATGCTGGGATTCCACAGATTGGTATTCTTATTTTTTCCCCTTTGTATTCACAGGTCCCTGTGACTAGTAGATACTTAGTACATATTTAATGCATTGGATTGAATCCCCATTCTCAAATGAAATTTTTGCAAAGCAGAGGCCAAGCTTGTAAGGAATTTGGTAAATGTCTGAATTTTCAGAGAATGTCATGAAGAATGGTATAGATCTAGACTGCCTTTGTGCTGGATTACATAAGAAGAGAGTATTGTCACCAGACACCACAGAGCCATCTTGCCAGCAGTTTATGTATAACTATACACTAAGTCCAATACAGAGCTTATACAGGTCAACAGCTCTTCTGCAATCTATAGTCTAAGGGAATTATCTGGGACATCAAAAGGTAAAGCCCCAAGTCACTCAGTAGATGTCAGAGGAAGAACCTGAACCCAATTCTTCTTGATGCTGACTTAATACATATTTATTTAAGTATTTGTTGTCAACTGTGTCTTTTTACAACTCAATATTGAAAATCAGTGGAGACTAGAACTGCTTTTGGAGGTTTTCTCAGAGAAGATTTTAAGGTGATCACTCTCTCTCCTACTATATTCCACCATATAGCCAGTCTACATTTAGCATTTCTTCCTTGACATTCTCCACAGCTACAGATCTTTATCAGATTTCCTAAAAGCTTGGCCCCAGTTTTCCCAACATTTCCTCCAAGAAGAGTTCTGTGGAGGATTTAATTCAATCCTCCTTCATTTTTGTCCTCCATTTTTGTTGTTGTTTGTCCTTCATTGTTTAAGAGGACCAATGACATCATGGAGTGATGTCTTGGCTTGCAAATGAATTGGATTTAAGTGAGGCAGAGCTGCATAAAATCATCAGCTTCACTCTCTCTTCCAGAGTCATCGAAGTATAGTGGCAAGACAAAAGTCAAGATAACTTGCAATGACCTGAGATGCAGTGGATGACCTTGGCATCCTCAATGTCTGACCAATTTCTAGGTCCTCCACAGTACCTGCTTCAGCTGCCTTCATGGCTGTTGGAATAAATTTTTCTCATCCTCTCATTTTTCTGGGGAGGAGTCTTCATGTGCTTGGGCTAGAAATCCCCCTAACTTGCTAATGGGTTTGAGGCCTATAAGTTACCTTAACCTAGTTTAGCTCATCTGCTGAGACATTTTTAATGGGGAGGGGCTGCTGCACATGCTACAGCTTCTGGGAGCCACAGGTGAGAGTTGGGTGACGGATAGACACTAAAGGTAGATGAACGGCCCTGAAATGGACTCATCAGTCCCTCATACAAAAGTGCTAGTCCTTCCTGAACACCACATACACACCATCTAACATGTCACAAGTGTCTATTGAAAGCAAGGGACTTTTCTAGGCTCTAATCTTAGCCCTCAAGTGGAGGTGTGGTCTGTGGAATGGCCCAGAGACTATTAATCTACAAAAATTAGAGCTAAGGTTGCCAAATACTATTTTTCCTTGCCAAAGTAAATGAGGAATGCAGGGGTAAAAATTCTCAGACCCCTTTGGCATCCCCCAACCATTACTCATCATTTTTTATCTCCATCTAAAAGGGACAAATCAAGTTACAAAGCCAAGACTTACCGTGGTTTTGTCAATGGGTATAAATGAAAAGGTAAGTTTTTCTGAGGTTATGAAATTTGAAGGGTAACATACTTCTTTGCTAGAGTCCCAAGAAGGTTTAAGGGCAACGACATTTTTTAATAATGACGTTAAAATTGCCTCCATAAAACAGGGTCAATGACATTATGATAGTAGATATTCCAGTTAGCACAAAAGAAAAGAACCCACTGAGAAAGAATATAAACTCTATGAAAGGGGGTATCTATGAAGGATCTTTCATCTAACAGTTTCCAGATGTTTTGAAATCAGTTTTTCTGCTAGGCAAAGGTCATTCATTCATTGGCCAAAAAAAGAGAAAAGATCTATATTTTCCTGTGTATCTGAACAACACAGAGGGCACTGATCCAAGCATCTCAGGTATTGCATCTGCTCAAGGTTTTACTGAAGGAGCATAATGTTTCCTAGAATGTAAAGGCTCCAGATACATTTAGACTTGTCTTTATGAATCCATTGGTTGTGATTAGCTAAATTAAAATTATTTTAATAATATTCAATTTAACAAATATTTATTAAGTATCTTACATGAAAGTAACTGTGTAAGCACTGGATATATCAAGTCAAAGATAAAAGTTTGTACTCTCAAACATCTTGCATTCTAATGGAGAATAATTATTATTGCTAATAATAATAACTAATAATAATTTATCTCATGCTTTAAGGTTTGCAAAGAGTTTTGTACATAAGTAATGAAATACAAAGCAGATATAAATTAATTTCAAGAGCAATAAAAGGCTAATAACTAGAAGGGGGCAGGAAAGGCCTTGTGAGCTTTGAGAGAAGCCTAGGAGTAAAGAAGAGTAAAGAGTGAGTATATTCCAGAGATGGGGAACTAGCTGTGCAAAGGCATAGACCAGGAGACAGAATCTCATATGTGGAAAGCAGGTAGCAGGTAAGTTTGCCAAGAATGGAGAATGAGTAAAGAGGAATGGTATCCATCTACTATAACATGAGGCCTTATGTAAGATATATGAATATTAAATCCTGTACAAGCTAATTTCAGATTCAAGTCTTCATCATCTCTCATCTGTTCTATTACAATAACCCTGTAATTTAATCTTCCTCTCTCAAGTTTCTCCTAACTCTCCTAATCATTCACATAATTATTCTAGTTTTTTTTTTCTGAAGTTCAAGTCTTTCCATGTTATTCCAATACTTAATACATTCTTGTTGTTCTCTATTGCCTCTAGGATCAAATATAAACTCTTCTATTTGACCCTTATAACTCTCTACAACTTGGAGCCGTCATACATTTGCAATCTTCTTATTCTAATTACTGCTCAGGAGTATGGGTTTTTCAGAAAGAACTAATACCTCTGGTGTCAGGGCTATGCAAGTACTTTTCAGGGCTACTCATCCACCATTGGTGTCCACCTTTCACCCAACTCTCACCTGTGGCTCCAAGAAATGGTAGCATGCACAGTGGCCACAGCCTGGTAAAATTGTCTCTTTGGACAGGCTAACCCAGGTTGAAGGTAACTGATAGGCCTCAAACTCATCTGTGAGTATGGGGAATGTCTATCCTAAATGTGTGAAGACTTCCCCCAGTAGAATGGGGGGTTAAAAACAATTTATCCCAACTGTCATAAAGGCAGCTGAAGCAGGTGCTGTGGAGCTCTTAGAACTTGGTCAGACATTAAAGACACTGACGTCATCCACCATGTCCTGGGCCATTGCCAGTCATATTGCCTTTTTTGTTTGTTTGTTTAGGCAATGGGGTTAAGCTAGTAAGTGTTATGTGTCTGAGGCTGGCTTTGAACTCAGGTCCTCTTGAATCCAGGGTTGGTGCTCCATCCACTGTGCCACCTAGCTGCCCTCTTGACTTTTGTTTTGCCACTGGACTTTGAAGAGTCTGGGAGTGAAGATGATGACTTTGTGCAACACCTCCTCACTTAAATCCAATTCACCAACAAGTCAAGACATTACTCCATGATGTCATTAGACCTCTTCAAAAACAAAGGATGAATAACAACAAGTACTTAGCCATATTGTTCTCCTTGCTATTGCTCACATGTGATGCTTCATCTCCTTTGGCCCTTAGAATACTGGTTTCCTCAAAACTCACTTCAAAGAATACTTTCCACATGCTAGTGCTATCCCTCTCAAAATGACCTAATCTTATTTTTGTGTAATCTATATAAAAGTGATAATTGTGACCCACAGAGCTTGTGAACCCACTAAGAGAGTGAGTGTGCAGGGAAAGAAGAGAAGGGAAACCAGGACAAAGCTCAGGACTCAAAGAGAAAGATGTGAAAGATGATCTCACAAAATGGACAGTAAAGGAGTGGTAAGGCATACATTGAGAAATAGCTGAACATGGTGATATATGATTGTGATGGAATACTATTGTACTATAAGAAATGAAAACCAGGATAATTTCAGAAAACCTAGAAAGATTTACATGAACTGATATGAAGTGAAGTAAACAAGAACCAGAAGAACATCTTACACAATAACAGCAATATTGTATAATGAAGACCTGTGAATGGCTTATCTCATAATCCAGCAATCCAAAACAATTCCAAAGGACTCATGATGAAACATGCTATCCACTTCTAGAAAAAGAATTGATGTTTTATGAATACAGACTGAAATATGCTTTTTTCACTTCTTTTGTTCAAGTCTTATTATACAAAATGAATAATATGATGTTTTACATGATCACACATGTATAATCTACATTAGATTGCTTACTGTCTCAGGAGGCGAGGGAAGGAAAGAAGGAAAGAAGGATAGAGTTTGGAACTCAAAACTTTAAAAAATCTTAAAATTGTTTTGACATTTAGTTGGGGAAAATAAAATGTTATTTAAAAATTGTCTCAGATAATATGACAAATAGATATATACATAGAAAATTGTAGGATTTTAAATTTGAAAAGATTCTTAATGATCATCTATCCTAACCCTTTCATTTTGCAAATAAGAAAACTAATGACCAGAGATGCAAAATGCTGACTGTGCACCAAGGATGGTGCTAGGTATTGGGGCCATGAAAACAAAAATTGAATAGCTCCTTCACTTAAAGAGTTTGTATTCTATTGGAGCAAACAACACCTACACAAACATACAATTACCTGTTAAATACATAGAAATTTAGATATAGATTTATGTTAAATAAATATAAGGTGTTAGGAGTGCATCAGATGCGCTAGAATTGTATCATTGTTATTGTTCTTCCCATCTACATTATAACCACTGTGTATATTCCCTCTTCTTCTGTTTCCTTCACTTTGCATCATCAGTACATGTAAATCTTTTTGTGCTTCTTTGTAGTCATAGTGTTTGTCATTTTTTGCAGCACAGCAATAGTCTATTACATTTATGGATCACTATTTAGCCATATCTTTGTTTCTAGTTCTTTTCTATAACAAAAAAAGCGCTGCTATAAATATTGTAGTGTAACAGAGACTTTCTTTGTTATTAAACTCCCTGATGTATATGTCTAGCAGTAGAATTTCTAGGTCAGATGATGTGGACATTTAGTCACTTCATTAGAACTAAATTGATTTTCGATTGGACCAACTCACAACACTGTGAATAATATGAATACATCAAGTACATCAAGTAAATTATTGCGCCTTTCTTCCACAACATCTTTGACATTGACTATTCCCAACTTTTTCATTGAGGGCTCTCTTAATGCAGCCTAAAATCACATTATCATTTTTAGTTGTGCCATTTACCCATATTGAACTTATGAACTATTAAAAGCCTCTAGACCACCCCCCCAAAAAAAATACACAGGAAGGCTTATCATAGAAATCATACCATACAAATATCAATTTCAGGAACTTAGTTCCAAATGCACCTAATGAGATTATTTCATATGACTCAAGCAATTCTATGAGTATATGTCTAGCTTCATGCTGGAGGAATCTTATGGCACCACAACCATTAAAACTATCCCAGTTCAGCAAATTTTGGGATTGCTGATCCTCCCTCTTACATGTGCTTCCTCCTTTTTGAAGTCTTCTCAGATTCTCCTTCATTCACAACTACCAGTTAGTGTTCTCTCCCTACCTTTAAATGTATCTCCAGGCATAGGCAAGATGGTGGAGTGAAAGCAGTGACTTGCTTGAGCTCTCCCCCAAACTCCTCCAAATACCTGTAAAAAATGGCTCTAAAGGAATTCTAAAGCAGCAAAACCCACAAAAAGACAGAGTAAAACAAATTTCCAGCCCAAGACAGTCTGGATGGTTGATCAGAAAGGTATATCGAGAGGGGCTGGGAGAGAAGCACAGTTTGGCGTGGGCACACAGGCCACAGTGAACCTGGAGCAGGCCTCAGAGGACTGAATCACAGGCAGCTGAGGCAGTTTCCAGACTTCTTAACCCATGAACACCAAAGACAACTTGGAAGGTCAGTAGGAAAAGTGAGTCCCAACCCCAGTCCTAGAGTCTGGCCCCAAGTGGTGGCTGCCTCCTGAGCTTCTGGCCCACAGATTGAGGGGGAATCCAGTGGCTGGATCAGAGAGGGATTGCAGGTATCTCTCTGCTGGTGCAGGATTCTCTTACTTTGCCCATGCTTGGATCTGGGTCACAGTTCTGGGAGGTGGTCCTGGGGAAAGGAGGAGCGCTGGCACAATAGAGCTTGTAGTGGCTGTAGAGAAGAAATCCTCCTCACAATTCCAAGACAGAAAAGAGTGCTTTTGGTCACTCATAGACCAGAGCACAGGCCAGGAAAGGAGTAAACCCCTTGACCGTGATCATAGCACCTTGGAAGAATTGAAAACTTACAGGTTCGTAGAAGTATCACCAAAAACAGCTGCATAAATGTATCTTCAAATACTGCCCAAGCCCAAGAACTTTATCTGATCTTTGCTTTATTTCCTCCATTCTTTACCCTGCATCACATTTATCTATCTTCATGTTATATCCCACAATCCACCCTCTCAGTGCTCCTTACTTTGTTTTTTTTTCTTTGCATTACCAGCATCTAAAATAGTGCCTTGCACAGAATAAACAAGACATATTTGTTAAATTTTTAAATTAAATTGAATTGACTAGTCATGACCCTGTTATGTTCAAAAATCTTTACTGACTCCAATTGCGTAGCAAATAAAGTTCAAACTCTTTTTCTTGAAACCCAAGGATTTCTACAAGTTGATGTCAAATGTTCCAAACTTAGAACATCTCCTACTAGTCCCTGTCACACCACACTGTACTTTTTGATTGAACACATTTCTATTTTCCTGTCTGTGTGTATTTAGCCATGCTATTCTCCACGCTTGAAATCTCTTCTCTTTCTGTCAGAGGTTTGTGTACAACATGAGCTGGGCGTGCCCAGCCTTTATATCTGTTTTTTCTATTCCCTTCCTATCCATACCTTATAAACTAATTCATATGCTATGTGCTTTATGAAACATGTCTTCCCCAATCAGAAGCATGCATATTTTGTATTGAAGTTCTTTCTTTCTTTCTTTATTTTTAACATCAATTTACTTTCTGAATCCCATATATCCCTCTGTATGGATTCAGACCAAAATCTAATTTTCCTTATTATTTATGTTAGGTACCTGATAAAGCTAAATATAAGACCTTCTTACATAAAATTTTCTCTCCCATTAGGCCTTTTCCTTTGCATAATGCATCTTACATTCCTAGAATGCTTTACTAGGGTTCTTTAATGCTATGAGTTACCTAAGAGCAAGGCCTTTGCATCTCTACCAGCACCTGGCATATTTCCTTGAACTCAACGGATAGTTAATTTTTTTGTTCAACTTTGAATTAAATTAAATTATTCATATGCACAAAATTAAAGTGAATTATAATTAATTTTGCTTTGAAAGGTTATGAAAATTATAAAATTTAGTGTTGGAACTTATTTTAGAAATCATTTAGTCCAATTTCTTTGTTTTATAGATGAGGATCTGAGGCTTAGTGGTTAAGTGACCTGCCGAAGATCACATAGTTAGCAAGTAGTACAGCTGAGACTTGGATCCAGGCCTTCTGACTCCAAATTCAATGTTCTTTTCATGACACCAGCATTATTTTATAAGACATGATGCTCCTGAGGATAATTGTAGATTATTCTTTAATATCAGATCTTGGAAACTTTGCATAAATAAATGTAATCCCACAGGTTAAAATAACACTTTCATTTGTCCCATTGCAGGGCACATGAATTCCAGATTTGGTGTACTTTTATTGCTATGAAACAAACCAACACCCATTTCTGGGTAATACCGGAAAAGTGGATGAAGCATGTAATGGAAGGATAACATTCAAAAGCAGACTTTTAAAATTGAATTAGATACTGAAGTGAGTCAACATAACCAATTCTGTAACAGTTTTCACAGGGAACTCAAATTGTGAGTGTTTTCTCCGGTTTCCTGCTATAGTACAATTTCTTTCTTCCTGTAAGATTTAGTATGGATTAGTACCTTGTATGCTGGCAACTGCCCCATACACATTTGGTTTATGGAGTCATAGTATTCAGTATGCGTTGTTGTTCACCCTCTACTCTCTCCTCTTGTTCCCTTCCTCTTTATGTTTTATCCCCTTCTCTTTCTACCAGTCTGTGTATTAGAGGTAGAAATTCTCTTAGTTCTCTTTATCTTTAGTATCTGATGATCCTCACATTTTGGTTGAGTGGAGGAAATAAATTTTTATTTATTTTTTTATTTAGCAAATATTTATTTTCTCTCCGTTCAATCTCCCTGTGTTTGAAAAAAGGGAGAAAAACAACATTCTATTTTGTAAGAAATAAGCACAGTGTCAAATTTGCTCACACTGTCATTGTATAATTTTGTATCTTGTATCACCTCTCCATCGGACAGTGGATAGCATACTCCATCATGGATTTCATGGCATCTCAGTTGCTCAATGACTTTTCTTCTTGTGAAGTCTAGCTGTGGAGAAAGAGTTCCATGGTCAAGAGGATGAATAAAAAGCTCATCCATATTGCCTGAGGCTGGTTGAACTCAAGGAGGTTCTGAAATGTTGTTCTTTGCAAGAACTTATACAAAATACAGATGGATAATATCACCACATTTATTTCCAAAAATAAAAGAAATAATATGTCTCTAAGAAAAAAAAAGAAATTTCAAAAAGAAAATATTATACTAAAAATTAAAAACATTTTGTGAGATCTAGTTTTTAAATTTGAAATTGCTCCCATTGAATGAATAATAAAAGGACCTCAGAAATGCATACAATGATTATACATTAATTATTAAAGAAATGCATAGTGATATTTATTGGGGCTTCAGATGCTTAAAAACTAGCAAATTTTTATCTTTAGGATTTACTGCCTAGTATAAAAGTCTTCCGATGTTCCTTTATTTTCTTTTTCTTTACTTTTCTTTTTTGTCTTCCTTCCTTCCTTCCTTCCTTCCTTCCTTCCTTCCTTCCTTCCTTCCTTCCTTCCTTCCTTCCTTCCTTCCTTCCTTCTTCTTCCTTTCTTCCTTCCTTCCTTCCTTCCTCCTTCCTTCCTTCTTCCTTCCTTCCTTCTCTTCCTTCCTCCTTCCTTCCTTCCTTTCTTTCTTTCTTTCCTTCTTTCTTCTTCTTTCTTTCTTTCTTTCTTTCTTTTCTTTCTTTCTTCTTTCTTTCTTTCTTTCTTTCTTTCTTTCTTTCTTTCTTCTTTCTTTTTTCTTTCTTTCTTCTTTCTTTCTTTCTCTCTTTCTCTCTTTCTCTCTTTCTCTCTTTCTTCTTTCTCTCTTTCTCTCTCTCTCTCTCTTCTTTCTTTCTTTTCTTTCTTTCTTTCTTCTTTCTTTCTTTCTTTCTTTCTTTCTTTCTTTCTTTCTTCCTTTCCTTCTCTTTTTAATAACTATTGTTGAAGCTTCTGTGCAGTGTGGTTAGGAGAGTAACCTCATGTGAAATGTAAGGAACAAAGAAGAGTTACAGCTAGACACTGATGGTGTGTTCCTAGATAACATAGTTTGGCTATGACCTTTAGATTTTCTATTTATCCAGCTACAAAATGAGATAAATATAAAATAAATGAATAAAATGAAGGTAGTGAAGTGCACAAAGGACTAGCTTTGAAGTCAGAAAAATCTTGGTTCAAGTTTTAAATCTGACAAATCTTTACTGTGGTACCATGGGCAATCCCCTTCATTGCCTTCAAGCATCTCTCCAAAATTATTTATAACAGTAAAATGAATTGCCAACCCATATCAGTGGAGGAAATGTCCACACTGGGAGTTCACCAACCTGTTGACCTCACTGGGCTAGACAAAACAAAACAAAAACATAAAACCTTTCCCAAACCCTCAAAATTAATTTTATTCCATTCTCCAACCCTACCACCAAACACATCTATGTTGTTTTCATACAGAAAAATTAGATCTTTAGATGCGAAAACATTTTGAATACTATGGGGTTGGGGGGGGGAGGAAGGAGTGACAGTCTTACAATACTACCTGTGGAATACAAGCCTTTGGGGGAACCACTTTGGATTTATTTCAGTTCAACAGTCTTTTTTAAAGTTTATTAATTTAGTATAATAATACCAGGCCCTAGGATAGAGAGGCAAAAAATAAACTATCCCTAAGGAATTTTCATTTTAATTAATAGTATTGTTATTTAAAGAATTTATATCATGCTTCAAGTTTTGCAAAGTGCTTTATAAATATCTCATTTTATCTTCACAACAATGCTGGAAAATAGGTATTATTGTTATCCTCATTTTAGAGATGAGAAAGTTGAAACAGAGATTAAGTGATTTTCCAAAGGTCAGTTACACAGCTAGTGTCTGAGGTTAGATCTGAATTCAGGTCTTCCTGCCTCTGGGTCCAGAGAAGTATCTGCTGTGTCACCTAGCTGCCTCCAGGGACAATAAGAAATTAGAAGCCTAAATAAGGCTGATTTTGTACCCAAGTTTCATACAGAACAAGCATCCAGACTACAGTGCAAATCTGTTCCTTGGTGTTAAAGAGTCTTTAGTATTTCCCAAGAAAGATATATTGATTATTTCCCCTCCTATTTACTTGTTCTTGTGTAATTTTTTTTGGCTTTATCTTGAATAAGATGAGAAAGCATGAATAGGTTATCATTTACACAGAGGTAAAAAATGCCCACATCAATGAGATCACAGAGCTTTTGAGATATGGAAATCTACCATCTAGAACAGGGCTTCTTAAACTTTTTCCTCTCATAACCCTTTCCGCACTTCTTAAACTGTAGATCGTGACCCCCATCGTGACCCACAGCTTAAGAAGCACTGAATTCTAGAATGCGTGTCTGTACTTAGGCAAATAAATACTTTTACATACACACAAATATGCCCCTTCAAAATTTCAGTTAGGCTAATATTAGCGCAAAAACGGTACTTCTACCATTTGAGCAGAACTTTTTGGCCATGAAGGGATTCAATTATTTTTTTAATAATATAAGAACACAGGAAAACTTATGATTAAAGTCTGGCTCCAGGAAGCATTGTAAGACTGCCACTGCTTTTATTTTCCCCCTGTAGTATTCAAAATATTTTCACATCTGAACATATAATTTATCTGTATGACAGCTCAACTGAAATATGTTTGGGGGTAGGGGTGAAGAATGGGGAAAAACAAGTTTTGAGGCTGTGGGGAGGATCTTTTTTGGCCTAGCCAATGGTAAAAGGACATTCCATTGTGGAGACTTTGTCCACTGATGCAAGTTGGCAACTCATGTTGGCAGTGGAAATAGGAGACTTCAGTTGCTATGACGTAGAGTTGTGGGGAGAAATGGAGATCACCTCGTTTAATCATTTCATTTTAGAGATGAAGAAAGTGAAGCTCCAAGGACTGAAGTGACTTGACTAAGGTCAGTGTATTGATCTGAACTGGGATTTTTAAGCCAGGTGTATTAACTCTAAATCCAGGGCCCCTTCCACTCTTCCATACTCTGGGATTCATCACTAGCAGTCTCACTGACTTTGGGCCAGTAACTTTACTTCTCAGGTTCTCAGGTTTTTCATCACTCAAAGGTGATGTAGATCAACTAAATGATCTCTCTGATCCCTTTCAATGTTCAACTTCTATGATTCTATGTTTATTAATAGATTGACTTGGATATAGGTGTCAAATGATTTTGCCTAAACAGAATTATTGCAAACGACAGAAAAACTAGATACAGCAGGATAAAATGTGCTAGTTCTGTTTCCTGAAACTGTCATTTTGTTGTTATAAAAAAATTAATATTCTTTGAGTTTTTTCTGCTGTTTGCAAGCACAAGTTTGATTATTTTGGCATGAAAACACTAGGACAAGAACTTGGAAAAAATGTCAGGAACTATGATACCCTACTCACCCCTCATTTTCATTTTTTCTCTCTGTTTTTATTATTTTATTAAAAGAAGAAATGAAATGAAAAGTGGTATTCACATATATAACCTCCAGCTTTTTGACTCACCTGGAGAGCTTCTCTACCCACAATGCACTAAGTGGATGATTAAAAAGAAATGGGGGCTTAACTGAGGGGTAAGCGTGGGGTCCCCGGAGCTTTGCAAAGCACTGAACCATGCAGCTACAGCTGTCCTCCAAACAAGCCCAACATTCTTTATTTATTTGTTATGAAATATTTATGGGTGTTATGAAAGGTTTAAAATAATGTGTCTGTCTCTCTCTCTCCTTTCCTCTCTCTCTGGCCCCAGCACACTGTTTTCTAATGCATAAATAATTCTGGTCTGTGGACAGTGGGACGGCACATTAGGTGGGATGTATCTGCTGTATCACATTCTTTCTGCCTGAGAGAAAATATCATTCCTAGTAATTTTCTACACTTATACAATCTGCGTTGACAGTAAATAATTGATGTATGAATTTAGGACTAAACTCCAACACAATATGACTTTATGTCAAGGGTTACTCCCAGCAGATTTTGAGCTAAATCATCTTGCAAAATGGGTTCTTTCAGTGGGAGAAAAAAAGCTTTTTGAAATTATTTTAATGGAAAGATGGGACCTCTGTGTAGCTCCTCTTTTGATGAGGTCTTGCTTTGCATGGCTGGTAATAAAACCAAGCAATCTACCCATTATGAGATTGGAAATGTTTCATTTGTGATCACAAATGGATTTTTTTAGAGTGACACAAGCTGGGCTCTCTCTGTCTCCCTCTCTTTATTCCTTTCATTCTTTTTTTCTATTCTTTTTTCATTGTGATAGGAGAGTTAGTATGTGATAGGCTGCCCTCTGCTTTTCATGCCAGTGTCTTCCATAGAAAGCACAATTATGTTTTAAATTACAAGTTGGATATATTTGTGACTTACAGATATATGACTAGAAGAAAAACTTCAAGTAAAGGATTACAAATTTACTCACATTGCCTCAATTAAAATCCTTTTCATCATATGTGTGTGGGGGGGATGGCTACCGCAGACAAGGGAAGAGGAAAAAAAAGGAAGAGAAATAAGGAGCAGAAACCTTTCATGATACAGTCAGAAGAGAAATTCTCTATACCTTTACAGCCACAACTTGAAAGCAAGACAAGAAGATCAAAGAAAACACATTACATGAAAGACCCAGAGAGAAATTCTCTTTTTGTTTTAATGTAATAAGGGGCACAAGTATGGGGGTTAAAGATTTGAAACTCAATTGAAGTATATCTGTATTGACTTTCTTTACTGTCGAAATTGCAGAAATTAAAAGACTAATTAAAATTGAATTAATATCCTCCCCTTTGAACAAATCCTATCTTAATCACCGTTTTCCTTATTGTTTAAATGGAATGGAATATTAAACTTTTTAAGCCACAACTTCAGAATGTTATATAATAAACTTCCCAAGTCACTTTTGATAAAGGGTGACAAATTGCCTATTAGACAAGAAGTGTAGGGCTCCTTCCTTGTTGCTACTTCTTCTTTTATTCCACCCGCCATCTCTTTTTCACTTAATTCCTCACCTATTCTTTTTTCTTTTCTCCCTCATGCTTTTCCTGTATATGCCTCTGATTCCATTCTATAGATGGCACTCATGCCTCTATGCATGAGTTTCTGAGACATGTCTAGGCAAAGAATATTCAAAAAATAGCCCTTGCCTTCAAAAAAGTACATTAATTTCTGGTGCAATATACCATCTATTTTTTTTTAACAAATCGTAGATTTTTGATGCTATCTTTCACAGCTTAGGTAAATTTTCAGGTAACAACAGGAATTGAAATGATAACATGGATATAATGGGAAGTATTGGTAAATTAGGTTCATTTAACATAAACTTCAGGCAAAACTTATTGATTAAAATTGACTTTGTTTTTGTATTTGTTTTAAATTTAAATGCAGGGTTTCTGGATACTTCCCCAATTGCCCATGTAGAAACAAATTTGCTGCTGATATTCAAATCTGGGGTATCTTTTGGGAATCTGGTGACAGAGAGTGAGTGGTCCTAGGCTTCCTTAGTCAAGCCTCAGGGTTATGGGAATGGCAGGATTCCTACAAAACCTGACAGCCCTGGTATTCAGGAAAAACGAGCAACTGAATCTTGCCCACAAATAAGTAAAAGAGATAGCCAACTTTTGGTGTGCTGTGGGTGGTACTAAATATAACTGTTTACCCAAATATTTAGCCTTCTGGCCTGAAATTTCCACCATTACAGTCTCTCCTTTAGGTCAAGACATTACCCCTAGAAAGTCTCTGTTATGTGGTAGAAGGCAAGAAATGTAGGGCTCATTCCCTGTTCCTACTCCTGGTATTCTCTACAGCAGTGGATATTTAGGGATCATAGGAAACTAGATTCAGAACTGAAAGAAAGAACATTAGCCAGAGTGCCTATATTTTACAAATGAAGATAATAAAGTCCAGAGTGGATCAGTGACTCATTTAAGGTCATGAGGTAATGGCAGAGGTAGGATTTGAACCCAGGTCTTCTGATTTCTAAACCTGTTGTGTATTTGAAATAACTGCACATAATTGGAGCTGGAAGAGTCTTTAAAAAACACTCTACCTCCACCCCCTTACTTTATAGCTAAGGACACGAAGGTTCAGACAAGTAATGTGAATTTTCTGAGGTCACACAGCTAGTTGTGGGAATTAGGGTTACAGTTGTCTTCAAGTCCCACCAGTGCCTTTCCATCACCCCACCTCTGTTAGTTGGTGTTTGATGGGAAGAGAAGGTTTGGAAGAGTATATTGTGGTTGGGAATAGAGACCTTTGAATGCATAAGAAGAATTGCAAAGTAGTCCTGGGACTAGGCAAA
Organism: Phascolarctos cinereus; assembly: GCF_003287225.1. Classification (NCBI taxonomy): domain Eukaryota; kingdom Metazoa; phylum Chordata; class Mammalia; order Diprotodontia; family Phascolarctidae; genus Phascolarctos; species Phascolarctos cinereus. Next base: position 397,926,726 of record NW_027555847.1, read on the forward strand.
AAGATGAAGTTGGGCTTTGCCTCTAGTACTTCATCCTAATAGTTGTAGTGACTAAAAATGTCTCTTTCCATCCCCAAAGCCTCCACTCTACAACATCCCTACTCTGTTCTTCCATGTAGGCTTGATCTCTCCAGGCACTGCTTTGTGCTCCAGATGAAGACCTCTATCAGAATATATACTTTAGTGGGTGTTATATTATTTAGGGCCATCTTCCACACTCAAATACTGCCCCCAAAGATGGCAGATCTACTAAATAAATATGTACTCATATTTTACCTAGTGATCTAGTATTAAGGTCATCCCTCTTTTTTAAATATATAATATTTTATCTCCCTTATTACACATTAAAATACTTTTCTGACATTCAAGGTTTTTTTTTTTAAGTTTTGAGTTCTAATCCACTGAGATCATAAGCATTCAGATATAGGTTATACATATGCAATCATATAAAATATTTCCACATTAGTGATTCTGTAAAAGACTAAAAAAAAAAGAATGAAAGAAATAAATTGAAAAATAGCATGATTCAGTCTATATTCAGACAATATCAGTCTTTCTCTAGAGGTGGATAGTACGTTTCATTATTAGTCCTTTGGGATTGTCTTTGATCATTGTGTTGCTAAGAAAGACTAAGTCACACATAGTTCCTTATTGTACAATATTCCTGTTACTGTGTACAATGTTCTACTGGTTCTGCTCACTTCACTTTGAATCAGTTCATGTAAATCTCTTCATGTTTTTCTGAAATCAGCCTGCTTGTCATTTCTTATAACACAGTAACATTCCATACTTAAGCCATTCCCCAATTGATGGACATCTTTTTTTATCTTCAATTCTTAGCCACCACAAAAAGAGCTTCTTTAAATATATGGTCATCACCCTTTTCCAGAAAAATATACCATCTAAGAGGGACTCTCTGGGATAATGTCTTGACTCATGAGAGATTCCAGTGGTAGATATTTCAGGCATAGTAGTAGGCCAGAAAGCTAGATATTTGGGTAACTACTCATAGCACAACACACATTGTCTACCTCTTTTGCTTCTGCATGGGCCAGCCTCAGTTGATCACTACAACTGAATCTCAGAACTATGGGGTTGTGTAGGAATCCCAACCTTAGCACACACTTTAACCAGATTATGGTATGAACTATGTATAAGAAATTGTTCCTTTCATTAAGACTTTGCAACTTACAGGATATACCATTCAATGTATAAGCCTAATCAAAGACCACCATTGTTTGCAACTGTATCCTCTGCTGAACAGTGGGCACAAAGCATATTGTATTCTTCAAACTAAGCTTGGTCTTTAGCCTTCATCCTGGAAGCCTATTCTCAGATTTCACATAATGGAAGTACCTCTATCCTTATGGCCTCTCCTTCTCTCCGTCTGGTTCTTCTCAGAATTTTATTTTAAGAGGATGCCAAAGTCCAGCCCTGTCTTCATTCTTCTCCACAATGCCCCCCTAACTCTCCCAAATTTTTTCCATTATGTCCCTGAATAAGGTATCTTCATCTCCTCTCCCTCCCTTTTCAGCTTTTGTGTTATCTTCCTCCATTAGATTGAAAGCTCCTCAAGAGAAGAGACTGTCTCCCTTTTTGTATTTATATTCCCAATGTTTAGCAAAATATCTGGCACTCAGTAAACACTTAATAACTGCTTTCAAATTGAAATTCTCTTTCTATGTAATAATTTCAAGGACCACATTCCATAGCCCTCAAGAACCTAGCATGGGTCATCCTTCCACAATAGGGAAGCATTATGGTAGGATTCTAGGGACAGGTGGCCCTGTGTATCACCAGTGATTGCTGGACCACACTGATCTACAGAGTTCCATTGGTCTAAAGGTATTGGTCTGATGCAGCTTGGTGTCACAATGGATAGAGCATCAAACCTGGAGTCAGGTATATCTGAGTTCTAATACAGCTTCAGACACTTATAAGCTGTTTGACCCTAGGCAAGTCACTTAACTTCTGTTTGCCTCAGTTTCCTCATCTGTAAAATGTATATAAGAATAACACTTGCCTCCCAAGATTGTGGTGAGGATCAAATGAGATAATTGTAAAGTGCTTTGTATAGTGCCTGGTATATAGTAAGTACCATATAAATGTTAAATATTATTATAATTATTATTACCATTAGGGTATCAGGCAATGTAGCTAAAGTCAGGAGGGAGATCTTCTGCCCCCAATTGTTTTACAAAATTCCTATAGGAACTCAAGTAAGCTGTTATTCTTCTAGTATTAACAATGATTCTTGAGCCACAGCTTTTCAGGAACATGGTGAGAATTAATGATATAACTTAGACTGGCGTAATTGCATGTAATCAGAGTACAAACCTTATAGACATCCATGGCAGAAACCTTATCTGAGCCTACCATGAGGTGAGGCACAAAATGAACATTGCATACACCACTTTGCTTATGTAGATTACAAAGGAGTTGGGGCAGTGGGGCTAGAATACATACCTTTCCTATCCTTGCTTGAATTATCAGAAAGACCAGAGTATACTCTCTAAACACTCCTGGAATTACACCTAGGACCAGCTCTAAAAGGCACATAGACAGGTGCTATGTCTGATTGAAATTTTGGTGATTCTCTACTTCAATCAACCATGTCCTGCTCAAGGAGCAAATCTTGAGGTCGATGGATTTTCTCACTTCTTTCTTCTGGCAATCAACATTCTTCGGTATACAGGTCAGGGAATGAAACTGATGATGACTTGTCAGAATCTCTGAGCAAGATTAGTGAACTAAGTAATGTTAATATTAAGATTTACAGTTTCAGTTAATCTTTTTTTTTTTAACTGAAGGGGGACCTTTTATTAGAGCATCTGCTGCCCAACAGTCTCCTTCATAGGCTGCTTCTCTAACAAAACTATTCTGGAGCATTGGGGAAGCTGGGGGTTTGAATGGAATGCCATGAGCCCCCTGAACTTTGGTCCTCCGATAGGTGCAGGGGTCAGAAAGACAAGTGTGAAAGCACAGCGCTGATGGCTTGTGTCTAAGACAGAGAAGTAAAATATAAAATACTATATCCTCATTAATTTTGAACAGGAAAAAGTAACAACTTGAATTTCCCTCTCACATGGCGAAGAAGTTTAGTACAGATACAGGAAATGGCATCCAAATAACCATGCCTGGCTGGGGGATGGACAGTCTTCAGACAGAGAATTGTTTTGTGATCCTTGTGCATTACACTTGGCCTAATTAACAAACGCGATACTGTCACAAATGAGCCTGCAAAGACTGCCAGTCAGTATGCTCAAAATGAAGCCACTGGGGAACATTGGAGAGCAATAAAAAAAGCAATGGCTGCTTATTTTTAATTCTTTGGAGGACCAATTCAAACAGAAAATGTAATTAAAAATTTGTAAATAGAACACCCAAAAGCACTCCTTCTGGCATTAGTATGCATATCTTTGATATTTGCTTAACAAATTATCAAGTAGCCTTTTTTATAGGTAAAACTCACTCACACACCCACACCCCCCACACCTCCTATACATTCATTGTCATTCAATGTGTAAAATTTTAATGAATTTTGATGCATTAAGCTAGATGCTTTGTCCAAACCTTAATTTAAAGTCAAGTTTGAGAAATGATAGTTGTATTTGTGGCTCTGTGGTCTAGAGGCTAGAAAGTCTAGAATTCTAACTCAGAATTGCATCTGTGAGTTCATTCAATTTGACTTTAAACTGTCAAGTTTAATTTCCTCAGAGTAGTGGAGATCCCATTTCAGATAAAGTTTTTAAGTGATAAGTCTAGCATAACTAATATTCAGCTTCATTCAATTTAAGGAATATTTATTAAATGCTTACTAGCAAGGTACTATTCAAGGTTTGAGGATACAACCACAAGAAATCACTCAGTTCATAATCTAATCACAGAGAATTTACATTCTACTTGAGGAGTGTGTGTGTGTGTGTGTGTGTATGTGTGTGTTGATGGTGATGGTGATGTGTGCACGTATATGTGTATGTGTGTATGTGTACACAGATAAGCAGGTACTCTCGTGCATTCATACACTGACCGAGAATGATGATAAACACAGTATGATCACATCACTTTCTCCAAGACTACTTCTCCTACTCAGTACTCAGAGGTTTGCAGGTCCCCTCAAATTCCAAGAATCCAACTGAGTAAATGTGCCTATATATTCATGAGCCCAAACCAGTGATCTTACTTGTAATAGTCAGCTATTAGATACATTAGCTCAAAGCAAAAGTATTTATGAAGATAGTAGGGGATAAAGGCAGTAGTTAAAATGTATTGCTGCATAAGCCTGGGACATCCTCTCCAGCAAATTTCTACATTGTCTATAAAAAAATAAATGTGCATGAACTTGAGGCACACTGATACTGAGGCACACACTTAGGAAACACGTGTGATTAGGGTAGTTCATGCCTTGAGAATTTTAAGAACCTAATATCCTTTCTCTTTTTATGCAGATCTCCACCGGATCTTCTGATGACATTGATCTCCACTAGATATTCTGTATCTGTTGGGTCAGGCATTCAGCTAGTGGCCTGATTCTCTCTGGAACTGAAGTCTCAGCTCCCAGGGATAGTTCTCTTTTGAACCATAGTCAGCTTTCTTTTCTGCTTCCATACATCTTACCACTTAATGCTACTTTCTGCTTTAGCTACTGCCTCACTGTTTCTTTAACTTTGAAAAATATGTGTCTATTCTCCTTACCTCAAACTACTGGATCTTTGACCTACTTCCTTCTGCATGTGGTATCTCCGATCAGTGATTAATTCTGATGTATAACATTGCCAATGTAGGAGTGAAGAGAGAAAACTTCTACCCACTCTGGTAGAGGGATAGGATGACATTCTACAAAGCTCTTTCCTCCTTCAAATCTCTACTTAAATATCTTCAGGGCTTGTCAATATTTACTTCCTCTAGGGATATGGATAATTTTTAAGTTCCAACCAATGTCCAGCCGCCTTTTCCATTCAATCAGAGAACTCCTTCACAATTTTTAAAGTAATTTTGGCACACAAACATGACACTGTATTCCATTAACAAATTGATGCCTAACTACTATTTGTTTTTTGTGATTACATCAACTAGTTGATTTCCACAGCAAGGAGCTGGGGAAAGCAGGTATGGGAATTACTATGTAGGCTAAAGATTAGATCCTTCATTCCATAGAAAAATAGCTTGAGATGCTCATATCAAAGACATAGATTAAGAAATGATATAGTGTTTACAAACACTAGTACTTACTTCATGGTATTATTGGGCTAAAATGAGATGTATGTAAAGAAATTTGGAAACTTTAAAAGAATATATGTATGTATGATGTTGCATGTATATTTGTGTATGGGCACACATCATTCTCTGTGTGTGTGTATATATATATATACATATATATATATATATATATACATATATATATATACATATATGTACACATATTATATGTATCTGTGTGCAAATGGCATCTAAAACATATGCCCTGCTTAGGTAACTTAAAGTAGTAGATGAATCTTCAGCAGCTGCTCCTATGTTTTAGGGAAAATCAGCCAACAACAAGAGGATTGGTCCAATTCTGGCCTTGCACCCAGTGTGCCAGTACCAGGAGTTGTTTAGGTAGAGCAGAACTGAGCTAAAATGTAAAATATTTGCAAACTGATTTATTTTCTGATGAAATTTAAGCATCAGTTTTCAGCATTCTCACACACAAAAGAAATTCTAAGCATTGGAGATGCATAGAAATGCACAGGTATGCATTTAGTGAAAGCAAATTTAAAACAATTCAGTAATAGTAGTTATAATTTTTTACTCAATTCTATATTAAATTTGCTTTTGCTAAATGCTTGCTTGTGAGTCTTTTATACTTGGAATTTCTTTTGTATATAGGAATAAATTACCTTCCTCATAGCTGATTCACAGCACATTTTGCATAATTTTTTTTGACTCCTTCTTTTTGGGGACACCCTAGTCATGAGCCAAATGCTAAGATATAAACAAAATCACCTCCTAGGTACACAGGTGGGGAGGGAGTTTAACATGCCCAAAGGTATGAAAAATGGGAAACTATCCCATATTAGAGGACGGAATCTCTAAGAATGAATCCAGGCCAAGCTACATTCTTGGGTATGGAACAGCGAGTTGGGAGAGTAGCTCTGTTCCAGCTAGTCTGAGAGTAGGGAACAGAGACATACTTTTAACACAGGCACAGAAACAGTGACACATCATTCAAAAACAAAGTAGCATTAACAGGTAAGATGTTCCAAAAAAGAGAAGAGAGCTGGCTATGGATTCAAAAGAGAACCATGCCTGGAAGCTGAGAGTTGAGTTCCAGAAAGAAGTAGAAGGACTAGTAGCAGTTCCTCAGGGCTAGATTGCTTCTAATACTCCATCATCCTATTCCATAAGGTTTTATAAATTAGCTTGTACTCTGAGGTTGTTTTGTGTCTTCCTGTTTTTGTCAGTTATCCTAGTTCATCAAGCTCAAATATTCACTCACTGAGATGATTTTGAAGACTTTGGCTTCCCCATTGTTTTCATAGGTGAAATATCTTTAAGATATGGTGGTCATCAGAATTAATGACATTAGTTTTCATCAATTGCCATTTTTCAGAGTCAACAGTTTGCTTTAAAAAGCCTCATTAAAACTGTAATAACTATATAGAGTGTCTTTTCAGCTATATCTTTTCTTCTTATCTGGTGTTTGACATTTTTTTTTCTATCTGATTGATGACCTCCCTGCAGAGAGTCAGTTGATTCTGTAATGGTTTCCACATCAATAACCAGTCATTTCCTGCCTATTAAGATATAGTCTGTGTGTATGTGTGTGTGTGTGTGTGTGTGCATGTGTGTGTGCATGTGTGTGTGCATGAGAGTGTGTGTGATATTTCACTGTGTTCACTGTCTTCTTTGATTTCTGATATTCTCCTAATGACAGCCCTCACACTATACTTAAAGTGAACCTTCAGGGGTATCTATGAACCTTTGTCATCTTTTATTTTATTCTGAAAAAAGATATTTTCCACTATAGTTTTTGTCCTTCTTCCCTGAGACCACCTTCACAATGAAGTCACCAAATATAAAAGGGTTATGTTAATATCTAAGACATCATCAAGTTCTCCATAGAATTTCTCTACTTCATCTCCTCTAATAAATATTGGCATGGCACTTAACCTACAGTTATTCTTGTAGTGGTGGGCATTGGACTTGGAATCAGGAGTTCAAATCCAGTCTCAAATACTTGCTAGATGTATGATCATGGGCAAGTTACTTAAACCCACTAGACCTCAGTTTCCTCATCTGTAAAATGAGGATGATACTATTGATTAGAGAAATGCAAATCAAAACAGCTCTGAGGTACCACATCACACATATCAGGTTGGCTAACGTGACAAAACAGGAAAATGATAAATGTTGGAGTAGATGTGGGAAAATTGGAACACTAATGCATTGTTGGTAGAGTTGAGAACTGATCCAAACACTGGAGAGCAATTGGAAGCTATGCTCAAAGGGCCAAAAAACTGTGCTTACCCTTTTACCCAGAAAGCACTTCTAGTTCTCTGTCCCAAAGAGATCATAAAAATGGGAAAAGGACCTGCATGTACAAAAATATTTATAGCAGTTCTTTTTGTGGTGGCCAAGAATTTGACATTGAGAGGATGCCCATCAATTGGAGAATGACTGAACAAGTTGTGGTATAGGAAGTAATAGAACACTATTATGCTTTAAGAAATGATGAGCAAGTGGCCTTCAGAAAAAAACCTGAAAAGATTTATATGAACTGATGCTGAGTGAAGTGAGCAGAACCAGAAGAACATTGTACACAGTAATAACCATGTTGAGCGATTACCGCCTTTCATATATTTGGCTTTTCTTAGTAATGCAAGGATTTAAGACAGCTCCAAAAAACTCATGATGGAAAATGTTATCCACATCCAGAGAAAGAACTGTGGAGTATGAATGCAATTGAAGCATACTATTTGATCTCTTTTTTCTTTTGTTGTTTTGTTTTGTTTCTTTCTCATGGTTCCTACCATTGGTTCTAATACTTCTTTATAACATGACTAATGTGAAAATGTGTTTAATATAAATTTACATGAAGAGCCTATATGAGATTGCACACTGTCTTCGGGAGGGGGGAGAAGAGAAAGGGCTAGAAAATTGAAAACCCAAAAGCTTATGGAAGTGAATGTTGAAAAGTAAAAATAAATAAATAATTTTAAAAAATCAAGATGATAATAATATTACTTAGTTCATGGCGTTTTTGTTTGTAAGGATCAAATGACGTAAGTAAAGAATGTTGTATATCATGGAGTGCTGTATATATGTTAGCTGTTAGCACTGTTAACAGTAACCACCAGTAGCTGTGGTACTCCAAGGCGATATGACTTAGTATTCCATTTTCATCCCTTTTGGGTATTCAATGAAACTACTATCATCTATTCCTTTATTCATCTCTCTGAGGGGAATCTGTAAGCCATCCTTCCATTTCTTGGTACTTTCTTTTCATCTTTCAGTTTTATTTATAGTGAGAATACCAACGTGAATGTGGTTCAGTTTCTCCAATAGTGAATCACTGGACAAAGATCACATGCTAAGAGCACCAGTTCTTAAAACGTTTGTAACTAAGAAGAGTTATGTGATCTGAAATACCCTATGCTATCCTTCCAGTCATCAAGGAAACAGAAGAGGCCCCATAAGGCTGAAGACATTATGATCATCCTGGCAATTAGGGTTTTCATAAGTGGGTGGGCTGCTTATCACACTACCAAAAAACTTTTGTGGAAACATTCTCTGAACCTATATGGCAAGGTACAGAAAAAGTACAGTAGATAGTTTGGACCTCGACCTGGAGTCAGTAAGACCTGAATTCCAATCCCTCTTCAGAAAAGAGAGATCATTTACCTCCAAGGGAACTTTTTGTTATACCATTATATGGAAAATCAAATTGTTAAAATAAGAAGCAGTGCTTTAGGAGCTTGTGTGCCTTACTTTTGGCCAAAGATATTAAAAGGATACTATTCAGGTAACTGTAACTAAAGCATTATGATGTACCAGAGTCCATGATATTATTTTTGGGTGTATTCCTTTCAGATCACAACCCAGTCATGTCTCTTTTTCATGCTTCCTTATAAGCCTAATACAGGAAGTCCAGCCAAAGTGCTGGAGGTTATCTTTAAATTATTTGGGAATTTTATATATATATATATGTATGTATATATATATACACATACATATATATGTATGTATATATATGTATATATGCATGTATGTATAAATATATATATATTTATATATATACGCATACATATACACACAGATGCACACACAGACACAGACACACCCACACACATACATATGTATTTATGAAACAATGGATTGGGAAGGCTGTGCAATGCTAGGAAAATACAATTATGAGTTTAAATGATAACTTTGGCATGTGGTACATAGCCTTCATTGACAAAAAAATCTTGTTGATAACTGATCTAATCCAAACATGGTAGTTTCTGGGTTCCTAAAAAGCAATTCAGCTCAACCAAGCAGGTATTTATTGGTTTCCTGTTTTGTAGTGGTAGGCCCTTTGAGGGGTGAAAAAAGAGAGGATATGTGACATGGTGAGAGGGAGCAAGGTACAGTATCAAGAATTCTGGATTTGAGGTTAAAGTACATAGGCTGTGCTACTTACCAGCTGCCACCTTTGACCAAATCATAATCTCTTCGGGGCTCAGTTTTTAAAATAAAGTAGATGGACTAGTTGATCTCTAAAGTTCCTTGAAGCTATAAATCCATGTTCCCAAGTAGAAAACTTGATCCTTGCTTTAAATGGCTCAAAGTCTAACTGGGAAGACACATACATTACATGGACATGAGACCTAGCCCCCTGAACACATGAAAATTCAACTTGTGCTTTCTAACTTCTCCTCACACTTTAAATAACTTAATAATTTAAGACAATGCAATTTAGTGCTTACATAATAAATGGCATTAATAAATGACAAAATCTTTTCAGTGATTAAGGAACACCTCGTGGGGAACAGAGACAACCTCAGTCCTGCATTTTTAAGTAATAGGTACACTAGCAGAAAGGATAGCTAGGTGGTGTAATGCATAAAGTGTCAGGCATGGAGTCAGGAAGATTCATCTTCCTAAGTTCAAATCAGGCCTTAGACACTTACTAGTTGTGTGACCCTGGGCAAGTCACTTAACCCTATTTGCCTCAGTTTCTTATCAGTAAAATGAACTAGAGAAGGAAATGGCAAACCACTTCACTATCTTTGCCAAGAAAACCCCAAATGGGGTCATGAAGAGTTGGACATGACTGAAATGACTGAAATAAAAAGACTAGCAGATAAAATCTGAGAACATTCCAGGAGGGGAAAAGTGAATGGAAATTGAAGTTCATCTCAACAACTGGCAACTGGCCCTTCCCAAGTCGAAGCAGACCCACAATTCTAATACCTTCAATCCTTTATTTAGTTATCACTTGAAGGATGTTTGATTTCCACCTCCCCCTCCCCACAGTGGCAGGTGATTTGAATTAATGTTAATCTTGTATAGCGGTATAGCAGAGGGGTTAGCATAATAATATGTCTATTCTGTTTGTGAGACCAGAGAATCTTCTAGGTGAGCTTGGGGAAATGATTTTTGCCATGCTACATTCACAATTTCTTTAAATGTTTTGTTTAGTTTTTTTTTCTCTGCCCTTGGAAAGGAGTTATGATGATGGTCATTAGCATTTCAAGTGTGAATGCCTGCTGAGAAACAGGGGACCTAAGGGTCTAACTCTGTCTCTGTGTTTATTTTCCTCTTCTTGGGAGAGTTTCTACAATGTCCTTTGCTAAAGTTCAGTGAAATTGTATGCTGAGCCAGGACTTGTAAACAAATTAGGGAATACACAGTGACAGTTCAGTCATTGATATGATAGGTAATCCAGCTATTTTTTCGAGGTATAATAGTGCATGACTTATTAAGAAAACTCATTTTCCCCTTAAAGATGAAAGTATTGAAATTTAAGACACTGGAAACCTTGAAAGGAAAACCCCAAAGCCCACTTTTTATAAGATTCTGTTCTTCGAATTTCTAAGATGTAAATCTATGTTTGGCTAGGGTTTTGAGATTCTATTTTTCAACAGTCAGTACTGAATATTGGAATATAGAAGTAGGAGAACAAGAATATATTAAGGAGACAAAACCCAAACAAAAATAGGAAAATAAATAAGTGAAGAAAACATCCTTTAAATATGTCAGCATTAAAGATTATTTATAACATTAGAAGGGAAACTTCCCCCACCAACACGGTCCATAACTCCTTTCTTGCTTATAGTCTTAGAGATTCCAGAGGTTCAGAGTGTTCACAAAATTAAGTGTGAGAGACAATATTAAAAGTCAGCTCTTCTTGACTCCCCCAGTCTACCACTTTTTTTTTCTGTTATGCCATGTGACTTCTCTGAGCACCTTGAAATGAGGGCAGAAAACAAAAATTGTTCAACATGACTATTTTTTTTTCCATTTTCTTAAAATCAAAGCCTGTGTGAGGAAGACTGGAAAAACGTATTAGACAGAAATAGCCCTACATGTATGGAAAACATTTATTCATGGTGAACAAAATTCAGGTATATAGACTATCTTCTCTTTCATTTAAAAAGGAGCTTATAAGATTAGAGTTATTATGATTATTATTTGAAGGAAAGTTAGAGAACAGCTATTCCAACCTTCTCATTTTACAGATGAAGAAACTGAAACTTACAGAGGTAAATGATGCCCATAGCCACATAGATAGTAAGTTCAAGGGATGATTTGAACCAAGGTCTTCCTAACTCCAGGTCCAGTATGACAACTGTCATCTCATCCTGAGGTTTCATATTTATTAAGTAAAAAATAAAACCTAAGTTCTTACATGCAGACTTCATAAATGTAATTTTAACTTAATAAATTAAAAAATCATAAAACCAGGCTCCAGTGCTTGGTTAATATCCTCATGATGCTGATGACCAAACTTTGAGGGTAATGGTAGTTTTTTGGGGCCTATCCATATGGTCCCAGCAGAGTAGTCAAACCACGACCATCGTGGCATAACTGATTTCTCTATCTCTTGGCGAATAGGGCATTAGAAAAAGGATTGGGAAAGTGGATTGGTGGATTTGGCTGAAAATATGTTTGTCATCTTTGAAACCTGTATGAAAATCATTTTTATTTCAAAATTATTTAAGGATTCTTCTGTAGACACAGACATTTGGGGCACTGAATTGGCCCCTATTTGGCCAAAGGACTTCCTTGGTACTGTTTAGGTTAATAATGAGATTCAGAAAAGAGATGAAAATATTTCACTATCTCACGGTTGGACAACAGCATTTATAAAAGACATACTTTGTGTGGCAAAGGTGAAATGAGTGCTGACTTGAGGATGATCAATGGGGAGGAGACAGCATTTCAAAGTGGTCACTATTCTTTGAGTGGAAGTAATATTTATTAATTGTTAGAAGCAGTATCATTTAAATACCCATCATCTGAAATATATTGAAGTGAATTTGTGACTGGTTGGAGGTTTTCCCAGAACCAGAGAGTTTGTGGACTCTGAAACACAAGTTTGTGTTTATGGATGAATGTTATTGGAAAAAGTCATGAGAAGATTATAGGAATAACCTGTCATTGGCTGAAGGATAAGGAAATGTCTTTTTTTTCCTAAATAACATGTATTGTAGTGTGGTTTCTGGTGTGAGGGTTTGCCAAGCCCTTTTCAGGGCTGCTCATCCACCTTTGGTGTTCATCTTTCACCCAATTCTCACTGGTGTATGCATAGTGCTTTAAATATCATATTTAAATATCATAATCATCATCATCATAAATTTTAAATATCATCATCATCAACATCAACATCATAGTGCTTACACCCCAGTAACCCATCTTGGTAGATGGGCTAAACTAGGTTGAGGGTAAACAGTAGGCTTCAAACCTGTGAGGGAGTTAAAGGGATGTCTACCCAAGCAAGTGAAGACTTCCCCTGGCAGGATGGGCAGATGGGAGCAATTTGTACCAACGGCAATGAAGGCAGCTGAAGCAGGCACTGTGGAGCATTTGGAGCTCGGTCAGACACTGGAAACATCAAGATCATCCACTGCGTCTCTGGGCCATTGTCAATTGTCTTGATTGTAGAGTCATCACTTAGATGCCTGTGGAAGAGAGGGCAAGGCTGATGACTTTGTGTAACTCAGTCTCACTTAAATCCAATTCATGCTCAAGTCAAGACCTCACCCTGTGGTGTCATTGGTTCTATTCAAAAATAAAGGACAAACAACAAGAGCAAAAGCTTCTGAAAGAAAAATAATATTCTTTCATTGATCCGCATCTGTTGTTGCTCAATATTAGAAAGTAAATTACCAACTGCCAAAATTGACATTCTTGTCATTTCTGTGAAAAATAGTAGAACCACCAGCTCATTCCACTGAACTTTTGGCTTCCTTATCGGCAACAGAATTGGTCTATTTGTGTAGCCCTGATCATCCATCAGACAGGTTTATTATGCCTACTGCATGACCTTTCATGAGTCGCTTTGGCTGCAGATCAAACAAGTAAGCACATAAAGTGCTTTGTAAGACTTAAAGAACTATCTAAATTTTAAATATCATAATCATCATCATCAACATCAACATCATCATCATCTGCCCCCCAGCTTTATCCAGATGCCTTAATTTATCTTGTGATCAAAACTCTAGACATATTTTTCTTTTCTTTCTGTTCTGGGAATCCCTGAACTTCTTCTTAATGATCTTTGTAATATTAACATATTTCTATGCACAGGCTGTCATAGGCAGTACTGGGGCATTGAACATTTCTGCCCTTACCTTCACAGGGCAGTGTTTAGTGGGCCTATCACCTCCTCACTCTTGAAAGTTATGCCTCTCTAAATGCTTCCCAAAATGGCATCCTTTTTTGTTTGTTTGTTTACCTGCGATGTTTTTATCTGTCTGTGTTTACCGTTGATTGACATTAACTTTATTTTCATTAAGTGTTTGTTGGTCTGAATCTGTGATTTCGCTGATGTAATGAGTTTATAGAGAAGTGCATCAAGGATAATCAACAAGTTTTCTATAACTTAGAACTTTAGAGAATTGTACTATGAAGATAAGAGGCTTGCTCAAGTTGCATAGTCAATATTGTCAGAGATGGGACTTGAACTGATGTTTTTCTACTTGCAGGTTGGCCTTCTATGCACTGTATCATATGCAATGGGGACACACTAAGAATTTTCCAATAAATACTAGAATGAAGCAAGTATGCCCACACTTTCCACTATTATTTGATACAGTTCTGGAAATTCTAGCAATAATAATCATACAAGAGAAAGAAATTAAAGGCATAAAGAGAGGTACAGAGTAAATAAAACTATCCTTATTTGCTGACAATATGATGGCTATGCCATATTTAATAATATATTCTAAATGGATACATGACTTTAACATTAAAGGCCACCCTATAAAATAATTACAAGCAGTCCATATACCTCTCACAGTATGCGTAGATGACATGTTCTTAAAAACAATAGGGGATAGAGGCAAATACAAAAGATAAAATAGAAAATTTTGATTATATGAAATCGCACAATTTCATGGAGAGTTCTGCACTGTCAAAATTAATGCAGCTCAGATAAAAAGAAAAGTGGACAAATGTGAAAAAAAATCTTTATATCAAATTTCTCTGATAAGGGTTTGGTATCTAAGAGATATAACAATACATACAAAGCCCCAAAATGGGATCACGAAGAGTCAGACATGACTGAAATTACTCAACAACAATATCCATGTGTGTACAAAACTCATATTCATTCCCCATTGGATAAGCAAAGAACATGAACAATGTTATGAAAAGAACTATCTATTAAAATATTTATAGCAACACTTTTTTTGTGATAGTGAAGAATTGGAAACAAAGTAAATGCCCAATGATTAGGGAGTGATTAAACTGTGGTTCATGAATGTTATAGAATATTACTGTGCAGTGTGAAATCATATATGTGATAAATATAGAAATGTATATGAACTGGTGCAGAGGAGGATAGTTAGGATGATGTAAGAAGCAGAAGACAGACATAAAAGCTTATGTAAAATAAAGATGGGGGCAGCGAGGTGGCGCAGTGGATAGAGCACTGGCCCTGGAGTCGGGAGGACCTGAGTTCAAATTCTGCCTCAGACACATAATACTCACTAGCTGTGTGACTCTGGGCAAGTCATTTAACCCCAATTGCCTCTGCAAAAATAAATGAATAAATAAATAAAATAAAGATGGTGGGCTACCACTCATGTGGTAGTAGCATTACTTATTTGAAGGTTATAGACAGTTTTAGTATTAAAACATATGATAGATAGATAGATAGACACCCTTTTTGCACTAATTGATGTGGCAAGCACATTAAAGATCATTAAGCATGTTGACTAAATGTCTATTATGTGATTTATTGGGGAATGCACCCAACTATTGAAAGTCTGTTTCAGTGCATTCCAATGCTCCAGCAACTTTGTGGTAGCATTTATCTTTCTCAACTTGGACACATTCATTGAAATGGTTGTTGTGTTCATCTAACAGCTACAATTAACTGTCCAAGGTGTCAATGAACAGCAATTCATTTGTTATGATGGACCAAAATGCTGACCAGAAAATGATTGATTAGGTGATGCCTCTGTATTTACAAAAATCACTGAGGGCTTAAAGGTAAACAGAATTATGAAAGAGGAAACTAATGAATGTAAAGTGACCTGTCAGCTTAGAAGAGTAGGGGAAGTTGAAATTAACATTTAAAGGTGCAATAGAATATATAGTGTAGAGTAGAAGTATAGAACAAAATATAGAAACCATTTACTCAGAAAGGAAAAGAAAAAGAAAAAATCAGCACCAAGAAAATTTCCATTCCCTTATATATCCCAAATGTTAGAAAAATAATTAGAATAATACTATCCTTAGATACATTTGACCAGATTTCACAAGGAAGCAATTCAAACCATTATGAAGGCATGAAAAAGAATTCCCTCAGATCTGTAAAAAGTGTGCATATATACATAAATATATACGTGTGAAATATAAACTCCCCTGTCTATCACTTAAAACTCTTCACAATCTCGCATGTTTTCTACCTTTCCAGACTTTTCACTTTATTCTCTTCCACACTTTCTATAGTCCAGATATACTGGCCTATTTCCTGTTTCTCACACATGATGATTCATCTCTTTTCTCACTATCTTTTCAGAAACTGTCCTCCATACTTAGAATTTTCTCTTTCCTCTTGGAATCTCAGCTCTTGAAATCCATTAGAATGTAAGTTCCTTGGGATTAAGAACTGTTTCACATCTGTCTTTTCATGCTGGAGGTTTAGCACAATGCCTGGCCAGAGTAGGTGCTAAACAAATACTTAATTGATGTAACCAAATGATTTTATTGAATGCTTACTTTTGTGTATTGAATTCAATTTGGCTCAACAAATATTTATTGGGTGCTACTATATGCAGAAGCATTATATGAGTTAAAGATCTAAAAGTTTCTGTATCAAATAATTAAATCTTTTTTTAAAGTATAGAAAAATGAAATTTCCCTATCTCTAATTCCCCACTTATAATTTCTCAAGAGCCCTGTGATTACCTCTAGAGTTAGCTAGACACTACATAGTGCCATCACCTTACATTCAGAAACTGCATCTCCTAACTGGATTGCTTTCCTACTCTGCTTGTATTATCCTACAAGTTTTTTTAAATTGTTATCATTAGAGGCAGTTCTCTAATTCTAACTCATTTAAAGTTGTTTACTCCTAGGGTGATAACTTCCCATTTATACTGTATATATCATTAATGTACATAGTTGTTTGCATGCTATTTCCACCATTAGACTCTGAAGTCCTTGAGGACAAGAGCCTTGTGTTTGCTTTTATTTATTTATTTTTTTGCATCTCCATAACTGCACAATGTCTGATATATAGTGAATACTTAATAAATGCCTTTTGATTAACTGATAGATAAGGAAATTAAAGACAAAAATATGCCTCAGCATTTGGGTGTTTTCCTTGCTGCTCCTGCATCTATCTCTTTCCTGCTCCCTCTGTTTCTGATAGTGTCCTGGTGGCTAATAGTTTATCTTGCGTTTTGATCCTATATCTAGATCTACTGCTCCAGTTCTTATAGATTTCCTGAAATTTATTGGGATAGACTTTGGACTGCTTTTCTTTCTTTGCCTGTTATATCTTTGTCCACTTGATGCCTATTAACTTACATGATTTCTGGCCCCATTTCAACTCTGATCCTAACCTCAGATGCTCTTTAAATGTTTATAATATAATCCATCATTTTCAGATTTAATTTTTAGCCTACCATAATTTATGGTATCATGTGTATTCTGCTTTCCTGGGACCAGCTTCTATTCTGGGCTCTGTGAAAAGTTTGTTGCCCATGGGTCACCATACCAATGATTTTTAAGAAGTTGTGATCTTCCTAGAATGTTGTATCATTTCGAAACAGTCTTCTT